>NC_046306.1:42619179-42944135 GCF_004115265.2 Rhinolophus ferrumequinum
ACATTAAGAGCCTGCTGCCCTCAGCCTTGGGCTCCATGTTGATAAGGGGAGTGTTGATCAAGATATTAATCTATCCCACTTCTCCACACTTCACTTTGTGTCAGAACCTGACCCCATAACTACAGAACTACAGCCGAAGCAAATGAGAATCTAGGTAGTGCTAATGTGGGGAGAGAGTGGAACATGCACATAAGGAGTAAAGTCTGAAATATGTCTTCTCAGAGGGGCTGGTTCATATGTGCTAGTCCCCCAAGCCTCCTCCCCACACTTAGGGATTGTTCCTGAGTATCCCCTCCTTCAGTCTCTGCTCTGTCCCACACCACCCTTCCCATTTACCAAACAGAACACTCTTACAACGAAGACGTAGTGAGTGATACAGATTCAAACTGGAGATTTGTTACAGGAGAAGGCACCGAAGTTGGTGTATGTCTCCATAAAATGACCTTTTCTAGGTCTCGCTTCTTTGCTATGCAGAAGATAGATCGTTTTTAAGGCTTTCTTCTCTACCCAACATAATGCCAAGTCTTCCAGCTTCCATCTTCCCTGCCCCTGTGCCCCTCTGCTTCTTCTCCACCCTCCACAGGCTTGGTTTTCCCCATAGCCTTAGTCATATGTCAGCCCACACACCATAAATACCTGCCCCATTAAGCCATAAGGGACTCTGAAATTATTAGTATCCGATGTTCTTGGAAAGAATTAGAAGGTTATAAATACAAGTACTTCTTTTTCTCCTTGTATTTCCTATGGCCAAAACATAACCAGGAGGAAAAAAGTCCAAATCTATTTTCATTTGCCATGAAACATCTGATATTTCTTCTTTGGTTTGAATGTTTAATGCAAACCAAAGTTAAATGCAAGGCAGTTAAACTGCAAATATTAACAAATGGAGTTAATAGTTTAAATATTATCAGATACACACACACATACCCCCCACATATATACATACACATGTACATGTATACACACACATGCGTATGCACACTATATATACACACACATATATGTATGTGTATATATATATATATATATATATATATATATATATGAAGAGAAAACTCATGGAGCTGCCTCTCAGCTTCTCTGCTTTATGTGCCTGCCTTTTCTCATCTCCAGAACCTCCAGTGACCGTTCTTCCCTCAGGGCTGATGTCACTGCCACTGGGAAGTTTTCCTTGGAACCCCCCTCCAAGTAGGATTCATTGTCATCTCTGCTCTTTCAGTCTTTTCTTGGTGCCTGAAATATGGAGTATTAGAAATGCTATTTCAGATTGGGCTCCCCCCAAAAGAGATAATGGGACAAGGATTCTAGTGCAAGTAGTTTATTTGAGAGGTAAGTGATCCCAAGCAAGTTTAGTCAACACTTTCATACATATGACCCCATTGTCTCAGTTTCTCTGAGGAGCTGTTTGACCTTTCAGTGCTTTGCTGACCACAGTCCACTTCACCCAGCCCCACTGCCTCTGACTTTCAGGTTACTATGGAGTGTTGCAGGCAAAAATCACTTTGGAAATATGCTCCTTTTCCTGTATAGGGCTGCAGGTCACTTGGTTCTCTCTCAATATACTTGTATACAAATCACTTGCATTTCTCTGCAAAAAAAAAAAAAAAAAAAAAAAAAAAGTGATTTCTCTGCAGTCACTTGTATAACAAATCACTTGTGTTTCTCTCTCAATATGGTCCCATATGCTCTTCATCTTTTGGAGCTTTCTCACAGTCTGATCTGCCCAAAGCCCCCCTCCTTGCTGTCCAGAGTCACAGTGAACTTTGTTGAGTGTAGACACTCACTATCAGTCAGGTGGGGAAGACATTGTGTTAAGGGAGAGAAAAGTGTTGAGGATAGTTGCAAGAAAAAAAGTGTGCGGAGTTAGTAAATTTAGACAAGAGTGTGCAAGTAAATTAGACATTGGGAATGATAGTTCCTACTTGGGGAAGAAGCCAGTAAACTGATGACTTGTTTTGTATTTCCACAACCCTTAGTATTAAGACAGCCAAGTAGCTAGTGTTATACCAAGTACAATTAAGTCTTCATCAAAGACAAAGTTTTACTGACTATACTTCTGGCTACTTGGATACTCTGTCCACATGTTATAATTAGTAAAACACGTGCAGGTGGAGTGAAGAGTCATTGGGCATGACGAACCTTTCTCAGGCTTCAAAAGAAGTCTAGAGTTTTGTGCAAGGTGAAATATCAGAGCAAAGGTGAGATAATGAAGAACAATCATTGGGATTTTGCATAAAAGGGGACAAATCTTACAGGCTGCGGTGCCTCTGGGTACAACATATGTCTCAGATTTCTCCTCCTGTGTAGCTACCAAGGCCAATAAATCAGGTGTTTGAACATTTTCATTCTTTCATGTGTTCCAACCAATGTTTGCTGAGAGTCTGCCTAAGAATAAAAGCAACATAAAGGGAGTCAGGGTCCAGCACTGGATGAACACACTATAATGCCATCGTTGAACACTTGCATCCTACTAATGACCCATTATGGTCACCCCATTTCCATGCTTCAGTACATTTGTCTCCTTGCTTAAGTCAGTTTAGGTTAGAATGTCTACCCCTTACTGTTGGAAGGGTTTATCGAATATATTCTCAATTTGGATCAAAATTCTTCAAGGAGAGTGATAGTTCTCAGTAACGCAAGAGATTTTGGAAGGCTGTGATAAGTAAAGCATGGAATTTGATATGAAGTGCACAGATTTTTAAAACCAGGAACACACAGTTTTCTACAAAGTGGAACATCTAGACCACAGGGTTTGCTGAAGAGTAAATAAGGCAATATATATACATATATCAAACATATATATGTGCATGTGTATATACACACACACACACACACAAAGGTTGGACAATGAAGTTCGTGAACTTTTCATCATGTAAGTGCACGGTGGAAAGTTTGTGAACTTAATTGTCTAGCCTTTCGTATATATCGGAACACAAATTAAAATAACCTATTATCTGAGTGACCAAAAAGGAACTCCAATTGTTGTTTATGTCTACCATTTTACCCTTTAAGGGGATCAATTCATGACCCACAGCAACATTTTTCAAAATCTTTGGAAAGTTTTTCAAAGTGCTCTGGAACCTCACATATCACACTTCATCCCCAACTTTTGGTATGTGACGTGTCCCTTCCTGCCTCCTTTACCCTCTCTCTTTCTCATCCAAAGATACACTTAAAATAGTTAATGTTTATTAGTTGAATGAACAAAATATCAGTCTTACTGGGCCATCTTAGCAAGAACAGAAACTTACAATGTCCTTTTATCATATAAACATCAGAGATTGTCATTATTATTTCTAATCTGGTGGGAGGGGGACTGCAAAATCACTAAGAATTCCATCAATAACAGTGCCGTTCTAGAAGAGACAGAGTGAAAAATAGGGGCCTATACAGCTCTTGCGGGATGCTCGGAGTCCCCTGAAGGAGCAAGGAAGAAATCAACCACAGTAATCAGCCCTATGACTGCAGGAGAGTTGTGGATGACTTGCTCACTACGCTCCTAGTGTTCCTCAACATAGATTTAGGCTCTGTTGCCTCTACATGGTTTGTTCATAAGTGGTGTACTGTCTTCAATTGTGAGCAAAGAGGACCCAGCAGTCCTGCAGTTCTCTTTAGGGGGACAGAGAAAAATGAAAACTCAAATGAAGGACATGCATCCAACCTCACTGACATGAATAAAACTTCCCTGCCAGCCATGATGGTGAGAGTGGAGAGCAGTAACCATGTGCTCATGCTGGGCCTGGCCACACTTCAAGATGGCATGATTCAGATTTTGGGGAGAATGAAGAGGAAGATCACTTCCTGGGTGAGTGGTCAGGTTTCCTGAGACCAAGAGTAGACTCTCAAAGAGAGACTTCAATATTAAGGAATACCAAAAGACTCCCACTTCCCTCATTTCCACCCTCCACCACCCCCACCAAATCTGAGGGCTGCAGAGCCCAGTGAGCTGTGGGGAAGTCTCTACAAAAGACCCTGGAACAGATGCTGTTGGTGGTGACCCAGATGCCCAGGGATGCATTTTGCTAGCTGCAGTGGAAGCAGCTATGAAGCCTCTGAATGGCAACTGCTCCAGAGGTCTGCCCTTGGGCCAGCTTTCCAGAGGGCCTCTGAGTTATGCCTCACCACCCTGGAGCCAACAATGGGTTGTGCGGTGTATGACATCCCAGGTCCCTGGCCTTCAGGCATGACAGATTCTCCGTAAACTTATGCTCTGAGCAGTTCCCCATGCAATCAGGCTCTTGTGGAATTTCACTTAGTGTCCTCTTCTCCATCCTCTCCTCACTCCCTTGCATGTGTCTCCTGAGGGAACTCCTCAATTGATTACCCAAGTGAGAATCTCCTCCTCAGATTTTTCTTCCTGGGAGCCCAGCTTAAGATGACTCCCTCTCAAGGAAGGGCTGCTTTTCATTTTGAGACTTGAAAATGGGCCCTGCCATCTCTCTGACATCGTAATTGCATTCTGAAATCACTCTAAATCTGTTGGAGATTCTCGTGGTCTGGATGTGGCAATCTTGAGGATATTGAAAAATTTGGCAAAGAGGGAATTAGTGCTCCCACATCTTCCCCACACTATGATACAAAATAGATGTCAACCTGTTACTAGAGTGGCAGGTGGTGTTGGAAGACAGTCCGTGGGAATCCAGGCACAGCAGGAGAGGTCACAGTGCTGAGGAGCAATCCTGAGGAAGAACTGACAGAAAAGCAAAAAGGACCAAACTTCTTCATACTGGCCTTGCGTAGGGAAGGGTATCCTCTCCTGGAAAAGGCCATAGCACTAGAGAACTCTGAGTTTATGTTACTAAGAGCCCTAATTTAGAGACATGCGTTTTTGATACCTAAGCCCGCACATAGGCACAATCAGAGAAGGGATCTGTGAACTACAGGTTAAAATGGGTTCCTCATCTCTTGGACAGACACTGGGTGTGCAATATTAACAAAATAATGTTTTATTTTTAGTGATTACACCATTCGCACAGCTTTTAAACAATGTTAGTTTTGCTACCTGCCTTCATAAGTGTCTGACAACAGAACATTACTCAGTGGCGCATACTCACTAATATTTGTCACTTGGTACTGGTTGCAGAATGCTCACTGATGTGGGCCTCTCCTTCACTCCCAATGGAGGCTACGGTTTTGCCTTCACTTCGATGTTTTAAAGATGCCGGGCCAGCAATGAAGGAATGACACCAATTAGCTTTGTTTTCTTTATATGATTCTAAAAATAACGAATATCCCCTTTTATGTTTTATTCAAAACTGGTCCATGAATTCACAAGGATGCATCTCCTTTTAATGTGTATTAATTCAGATCCCACCAGCGACAGCAGAAAAGATAAGTATTTTGACATATGTTATTTTTAAATTCTTAAGATCTGAGAAGCCAAAGGCAAAATATGCTCAGAAATGAATGAAAACATGTGAAGCCAAAATGTGCATCGTGGCCTCTGAGTCTGGACTTGTTTCCCAGAATGCCCTGTCTACTCTCCTCACCAAAGTATTCCTCCACATCAAGACTTACAAGAAACACCATCTGGTCATTCGAACTCCAAACATCCCTTCCTTGTCTAATCACCTATTGCTTTTGTTGCATATTTGGTATTTAACAACATCACATAGAGAAAGCACATGGGACTGGCATAGTTTCACAGAACTCAGAACTCGTTCAGAACCTGTCCCCAGGATGTGCTATGATTCTGAGCCTCCATTTCTTCCTAAGTTGCATGATCCTGATATTTTAGAGGCTGTGCAGAGGATCACATGAAACAATATCTTGGAAACCCAACAAAGTAGACTCTGAATACATATATTTCCTTACTCATCCTTGCGTGCCTCATGTGACTCATTCTCTTTTATATGGGTGATATGTGTGTAGTGGTTTTCCACTGTATTGCAAGCTACTTATGAGTAGGGGATCTAAGTTCACATAGTTAATTTGAATGGTGATCCCAGGAAGCCCCAGAAAGAGAGTGGGGATGTGAGAGTGAGAGGGGAAGGAACTTGAAGAGAATTATCAAGCAAGTTATTATCTAATAAGTGGGTAATCAAAGCTTAATACTATGAAGAAACTCTGGAAAATGACATGAAACATGCATCTCAGAGTTTTCCAGCCTGCGGTGCCTGGGAGCTGGGGTATTCCTGCACCAGCCCCAGTGTTATTGGTTAAGGGCTTGACAGTGCACTTCCAGCCTGTTATCCTCTCCGAGAAAGACCCAAGTAAAGAGGTGCAGCTACTGGCTGCTTGAAATTTCGCCCAGGCTGAAAGGAAATGGGTGGGTACTGACAGCATCTGCTACAGGGGTCTTGAGCTGAGAAAAAAAGATTATGATTATTGGCTTGAAAACAAAAAGTTTGATTGTAAATATTGGCCTTTATGCAATGCATGGAGTTACTTGTGAACTGCTTTTGCTGACAAGAGGGGGACAAAGTCTTAATACTGCATCAAAGATCTTACTTAAATCTAGCTGGAGGCCTTCTCTAGAAGCCCAGTATGCTCAACTATATATAGTATAGTAATATAAAATTACATATGTATACGAGGTTGGACAATTAATTTTGCAAACTCATCCTAGAAAAAGTGCTATATACCTCATTGCTGAATATCACTATGGTCACCTTCGAAGTACTCCCCTTGGGAAGCTATGCACCGACACCAGCACCTAGTCCACCCTTCAAAGCAATTTTGGAACTCTTTTTCTGGAATGGCCATCAGAGCTGTCATCATATTACCCTTGGTGTCCTGAATGTCATCAAAATGACTTCCTTTCAATATTTCCTTTATCTTCAGGTAAAGAAAGAAGTCATTGGGAGCCAGATAAGATAAGTAGGAAGGGTGTTTCAATACAGTTATTTGTTTGCTGGCTAAAAACTCCCTCACAGACAGTGCCATGTGAGCTGGTGCATTGTTGTGATGCAAGAGCCATGAGTTGTTGGTGAAAAGTTCAGGTCGTGTAACTTTTTCATGCAGCCTTTTCAGCTCTTCCAAAGAGTAAAGTTGGTTAACTGTTTGTCCAGTTGGTACAAATTCATAATGAAGAATCCCTCTGATATGGGTTAGCAACACTGCTGCAACAAGTTCACGGACTTAATTGTCAGACCGCTTGTGTGTGTGTGTGTGTGTGTGTGTGTGTTTATATAGTATTTATATATTTACATAACACAATGATTACAAAAACTCCTTGCAGAAGTTTAGTCAAGAAACTAATCAGACTGTCCAGAATTATTACAAGAAATGGAGAAGTGCACACTGAGAAGGATGACAAAGGGTGATGGTGAGTCCTGACCCATGTGAAGGGGCATCATTCGAGAAAGTAGCATTGGCCTGAGTGCTGACAGATGCATGGCAGTTAACTAGGTGAAGGGTGGAGGGTTGCAGTGTAGACAGGGGAGCCATACATATCTTAAGTGGAAGAAAGGTCATGTGTGAGAGCTCCCAGGGCAGGAGGAAGGGTGGAAGGAAGCCAACATCAGAACTCGTTATTCCAGGAATTTTGACTCAGAGTCCTAAAGTTACACATGAGCAGTTTGACCTTGGCCAAGAGATTTAGCTTACCTGCATCTCCCCTTCTGTATCTGAACAGTGAAAAATAATAATAATAATAATAATAATAATAATAATAATAATACCTATTTTAGAGCAGCACTGTCCAATAGAAACTTCTGGAATGATGGGAATATCCTATATCTCTGCTGCCCCAGTACAGTAGTCACCTGTGGCTATTGAGCACACAAAATCTGCCTACTCAGACTGAGGAACTAAATTTTACATTTTATTTAATTTAAACTTAAATAACCACAGGTGACCAGTGGCTGCTGCATTGGACAGTGCTGCTTTAGAGCATGGTTTTAGGGATTAAATGAGACTCAGCCTTATATCTGAAGCATCTGGCACAGAACAGAGCTCTATTCACCCTGTGGTGAGATCCTGGTCTCATAATCCAGGTCTCTGTATCCAATGGTAATTTAAAATTACCTCTTGAACAGAAGTATGTTTGGTTTCAATGTGGCTGCTGCCAGCAATCCCGCTGATAGTGATGATTTTCTTGACATTCTTCCAGCACATAAGTGACTCAGCCAGTAGAAGACAAAATTGAAATGGCAGCCACTAAGCAGTATGAAATATCTCAGTTTTAACCTAAACTGAGCAAGAACAGTTTCCAAGGCTGCAGAAGCAGGGCTCAGCAGATGACCCAAAAGATGAGAGGAAAAGCCCTGTTTAAAGAATAACAATCAATGGCTGAAAGCTATTAAGTTCACTCTTCTAGTTCAAAGGGGTTTGAAATGGCAATTTGTCAGGCAACTGTTGTCACTTTAGATGCCCCTAGTTGCTTTCTTTGAAGCCCTTGATTGACTACAGGAGGCTATGCCAGATTCTTCTAAGGACAGGATTTCCACAGTTG
Source organism: Rhinolophus ferrumequinum (assembly GCF_004115265.2). Classification (NCBI taxonomy): domain Eukaryota; kingdom Metazoa; phylum Chordata; class Mammalia; order Chiroptera; family Rhinolophidae; genus Rhinolophus; species Rhinolophus ferrumequinum. The sequence continues at coordinate 42,627,575 of NC_046306.1, forward strand.
AACACATTTATGTCACAGTAATTATACTCTTCCCAAATTTAATCAACAAAAGGCGAAAGAGTGCAAGTTTGAGGAAATGTGCACGTGCTCTTCAGAGTCCAGGCACTGGCCTGGGTGGCTGTGTACAAAGCCAGACAACCAGTTGGACAGTTGCAGTCACTCAATCATGATGATCAGATGCTAAAAAAGTTTCTCTGTTGACAAGGAAAAGAGTGAGACTCAGACTGAGGATGTCTTCTGCTTGTTCAGTCCGACAATGAAACAGACTTAACCTGAGAAGGGTAATTCCTAGGGAAGAACAACCGACTGTGAAATAAGAACCTAACTAACAGTATTATCTCTCTAGCTGGCAGAGGTGGAATCTGGAAGGAAATTTTTGCCAATTGTTTCTGAAAATAAATGCAAAGGTAAGTGTACCCCTGTGAAGCAATGAAAAGCTTGAGTGAAGATGGGAGCAGAGGAAGATTAGCAAGTGTGAAAGAGAACTGTGGCAGCTACTATACTCCTGACTCAGACTCTCTTCTGGAAATGTACAGGTCTGGGAGAGAATGGGATAAGCCCTGTGGAGCATTGCATTAGGAAGAACTATTTGCAAGTTAATTTGCTATTTGCGGGGACTTCAGTAACCTGCTCGTTAACATTGAGATGTGTGCCCATGGGTGTACGGTGAAATCTGCCTGAGCTGTGGTTCGTCGTAAGCATCCATGGGGAAGCTCAAACCAGAAGGCTTGAGGCTAAAAGGACCAAGTTGTTCTAGTAGTCTAACCTCTTTCTAAATTTCTATGTGCTTATAAGTCAGGCAACAACAGTGTCCTCAGTAGAAAGGGGGAGAGTGATACAGATGATACAGATGGTAAAGATGGGAGCTAAGGGGCCCTGAGGAGAGGGCCAGTGAGGTGGACCCTTGCCCAGCAGCTGTGTGCCAGATGTCCTTTCTATGCAGCCTTGGGGACCCATCCATGGCAAATAACTAAAGAGAAGTGACAGCAGAAAAAACCCATGATATCTGCATACGACATGTGGGGACAGGGCCAGGAGCAAGGTCAGGGAAAGCAGATCACCAAAGGCAGAGATGAACAGATGGAAAGAAGGTGAAATAAAGAAAGATCTGGAAAGCTGGGATGAAAGGAAATCACACTTCTAGCTGTTTCACAGGTGTACAGCTATAGGAAGCCAGGTAACACCATGTGTGGTGTGAAAGCACGTGCGCACACAGTCGGAGGCTCAGAAGTCAGAGCTCCCAGGGTGTTTGGCCATTCATTCTGTGATGAGTGCATCCTGGCTACACCAGGAGTATGTCGTCAGGCAGTGTGATGCCACATGGGTTGTATGAATGATGCAATGCCTGCATTTATGTTAACTGATGTATCTTCCGTGACTCAAACAGCATTCACTCTACCCAAGCAAACTAAGATGAAATCAATCCCCACATGAGATTCTGCCTAAATTACTCAGACAAAAAAAAAATAAATGACTATATGCATAGGCAGCAGAAATCATGTGACCTCAAAATTAAATCGAATTAGCAGGCTGAAAAGATATTCAGAAGAGATGTAAGACTTTAATGTTGACAAGCTAATTGATCTTAATTCATTCTGGAAAAATTTGTGTCTTCCAGCAAGAAAAAGGTAGTGGGAAAATATTTTTTCTGGAGTTTTCATCATCACTTTTCTAGACAAGAAAATTTCCAAGAACTTACCATGTTTCCCCAAAAATAAGACCTAGCTAGATAATCAGCTCTAAGCATCTTTTGGAGCAAAAATTAATATAAGACATGGTCTTATATTATATTATATGAGACCTGGTCTTATAGTAAAATAAGACTGGGTCTTATATTAATTTTTGCTCCAAAAGACGCATTAGAGCTGATTGTCCAGCTAGGTCTTATTTTCGGGGAAATACGGTATATTGGTGAGGCCAAGGACACCTTTGTGCAGAATTTTGAAGGAGGAGAATGTGGGATACTAAGAGTCTGACAGATGAATGCGTTTTCCAAGAAGTTTGTATATGGCACCTGGTTAAAGAAGAAAGTGGTAACTTCACCCAAATTAAAAATATAAAGCTTTCACAGGCTCATGAAGGAGATATCTATCATTATTATTATTATTATTTTTATTATTATTATTGTTATTATTATTAATTGTGATAAAATAAACATTAAAATAAAAACAGAAAATACACATAAAAGTTACCATCTTAACCACTTTAAATGTACAGTTCAGTGGAATTAATTATATTCAAATTGTTGCAACCATCGCCGTTATCCATCTCCACAACAATTCTCATCCTACAAAATTAAAAATTTTGTGTCCAATAAACAACTCCCCATTTCTTCCTTTCCCAGACCCTGTAAATCACCATTCTACTTTCTGTCTCTGAATCTGAATACTCTAGGTACCTCCTATAAGTAGAATAATTCAGTATTTATCATATTGTGACTGGCTTATTTCACTCAGCATAATGCCCTCAACGTCGATCCATGTTACAGCATGTATCAGAATTTCCTTACTTTGTAAGGCTGAATAATATTCCACTGTATGTATCTACCACATTTTGTTTATCCATTCATCCGTCAGTGAACACTTGGTTTGCTCCCACCTCTTGGCTATTGTGAATAATGCTGCTATGAACACGTGTACAAATATCTCTTTGCAATCTTGCTTTCAGTTATTTTGAGTATAAACTCAGAAGTGGAATTGCTGGATCATATGGTAATTCTATTTAATGCTTTGGGGTTCCATCCTACTGTTTTCCAATAACAGCGGCCCCATTTTACATTCCCACCAACAGTGAACAAGGGTTCCAATTTCTCTACCTCTCGTCAACACTATTTTCTGGTTTAGTTTAATTTAATTTTGGTTTTTGTTGTTGTTCTTGTTTTTGGGGCTCTTTTTTTTGGTAATAGCAGTCATCTTAAGGGATGTGAAGTGGTATGAAGGCGATATCTTTAATCATATGGAACTTTCAGATCTTATTCATTCATTGATACATTCATCCCTATACTCAACTACATATTTATTTTAGGGTCCCACTTATTGTTTACAGCCTTTTAATTAGTTATTTATTCAAATAGTCTCTAGATTCTGTGCATCTAAGTACATTCTAGATGGAGAAGATGCAAAATAAAAAAGTAAATAAATGAGATGATATCTAATAGAAACAAGAAATATTAATAGATCAGGATAATACCACAGAGAGGGACTGAGAAAATTAGGGGCTATTTTAAATTAGAAGGCCAGCACCAACCTCTATGATGACGAGGAGCTTGACTTGGGAATTGCACAAAGAACAGTATGTCAGGAGAGGGAACAGCAAATACAAAATCTGCAAGGGGGGAAACTGTTGGATGCCTCTGTTTAGCTTGAGTTTTCAGACATAATAATGATTTTTATCAAGTTTTTCTTGTTTAGGGCATTTGTGATCACAAGGATTTTTGGATCATACCTAATGAAGGGTCATATGCTTACATATACATATATGCTTATACATACATGTAAGTATATGTGCACATGTATTTACACATGTCTTTCCCATGACAACACTTGCTTGGCCTGTTTGACCAGTGTGCTTTGTAGGCAAGCCGCAGCTCATCCCTCAGGTGGGGAGCAGGATGTCAGAGTGCGGTCTTGGAGTCAGACTGCCTGCGTTCAATTCCAGCTCTGCTGAGTGCCGCTGTCTGGTCATGCGTACATTACTCGTTTTTTCTGCCTTGATAGCTCATCTGTAAAATGGGAATACCACTAGTACCTCTCTCATAGGATTACGATGATGATGAAATGAATGAATATATGCAAAGTGCTTAGCATAGTGCCTAGCACAGTAAGTGTGCTGCAAGATTTAACTATTTTTATGATGCGTTCATCTTGCTACCAGGACACTTACTGGTATGTATATAAGCATTGGGGGATTAAACAGACTTTGAGGATAGTATTATATTTTTACCCTGCTTGCATCCCCTCAGCCTCATCCCCTAAGTGGCCTTTCAGATTTTAACACGCTAGCAACAGAGTTTACTACACCCTGGGGAAATGTTTATGATTCTTGGAAAGAAACTTTCATATATTGAGTGGAAACCTAATGTGTTTGCAGTTTGCTCTCCCTCACTGTGATTCTATTCCTGGTGGCCACACCAAAAAAATATGGTCCCACTTCCACAGTAGAATGCTTCCAGTACTGCAAGATGACTGGCAAGGTCCCTGAATCTTTTCTTCTCCAGGTTAAATACCCCAATGCCTTTCTCAATACTTCCTTAGACATGGCTCTGAGTACTTTCTGTTTCCTGGTCAACTTCTCCTGAATTCGTTTCCATTAATGTCTATACCAATTAAAATATGGTGCTCAGGACTGAATATAATTCTGCAAGTGTGTGATTTGATCAAGACAGCAAGGAGCAGACCTATGGTCATCTTTGTTCAAGACCCAGTAATTCTTTTAAGGTCTACTGAAGTCAAATGTGTGTCTGCCATGTCTCATGAATCCTCTTAAAGATCGTATGGTAATAGGCACCATCAAGAATTCTTCACAAATATAGTTTCTGGACCACTTCTTCACCAGCTTTCCTTAGTGTCATTGACATTTGTCTCCCAAATGTTAAAAAATTATTTATTCTTGTCAATTGTATGAAGCAGTTTATCACTTTTTTGATGACAGTGCTGGACACTGTCATCAATAACATATTGTATCATTAGATAATCTGAAAGACACACCATCGTAATACTCATCTAATTACTAATAAAATATGTACATCAAAAGGGCGGTATTCAGAGCCATGAGATACACTGCTGGAATCTTTCATAGGGGTTGATGCTGCTCCATCAAGAGAATATTTGGGGTATAGCATTTCAACTGGTTACTGATCCATACAAGTGTCGTAAGATTCTCTCTACATTTCCCCTTATTTTCCAAAATGGATCATGAAACACCCTGTCAGATATCTAACTGGAGTCTAGCAAGCTACAGGGGCCTTTAGGTCATTTGCCAGGTGAAAATGCCTTCAGCAGTAGACAAAAGGGGATTGTTAAACTATTGCTAAAAAAAACAGAGTACTGCAGGACCAGGCGATTGCACTGGACAATGTAACTTGTATTAGCATCACATGGTGTCTATTCTCTTTACCATAAAGTATAACTGAGTTCTGTAATTGAGTGGACACCAGAATCCCCTGGGGGCTTGTTAACACACAGATTATAAATCCTCAATCCCAGAGTATCTCATGCAGCAGGCCTGGGGTAAGCCCTGAAAATTTGCATTTCTGACAGTTCCCTAAGTGATTCTGATGCTTTTTGTCCAGAGGCCACACTTTGAGAACCACTGCCTTAGCCGAACTTCTTTTTTACTGCCATTCTTAAGATGGAAAAGAGTAAAGATAGGGAATGAAGTGGATCCTCAGTTCCGCTCACACATTTAAAACTATTCAGATATGAAAATCTATCTAGCAGAGGGCTGTGTATTTATTAATGCTTCCTTTAGATTCTATTGAAAGGTTTTTTAATGTTGTCCACTTGTTATTAAAATTGTGGCTTGTTTTTTTTCTTTTTCTTTTTTTTTATTACTCACTGCCTCATAATTAGAGGCTATTGATTAATTTAAGGTTAGGGTAAGCAAAGAGTGTTATTCTATGATCATTGGTCAAAAATTTTCCTAAAACATAATGCCCACTACGTGGTTGAATCCAGTATTCCTTTAAAAAAGGAAATAAGGTTCAGTGTAAAATTGCTGTTTCTCACTAAACTCACGTTAGCTTCTTGTGATCAGATTCCTTTTAAAAAGGAAGCAGAATGAGAAATCTATTCCAGAATGTTGCCTGCAACAGACATTTTAGGTATCTGCTTCCCTAACCAATGTTCATTCTGAAGCAAAATAAAATTTGAAGAATTCTCTTTTCTTCAAGTTGTCTGTCAGCTTTACACTATCATTTCTGAGCAATGGGTTCATATCTTTGGTGATTCTTCTGCTTCTGCCATGACCTCAAGGGCCCCTTGTTTGTCTAGCATGCATCATAGTCCTCTGCTCATTCAGGACTTCAGATCCACCTCACCCTCATGAGAAACTTCTTCCTATTCCTACTCAGTGTCACAGTGACAGGAAGCTTCCTATTGTCAAAGGAACCTCCACGGGCCCTGGTTCATTTCTCCATTCTCAAAATTTTCACCCTCTTAATAAAAAGCAGCTACAAAGAGCCAGGAGTCTTCAACTGATTTCAATGGCCAAAAAGCACAAACCCAAAGATGAGAAGACTTGCTGGACAGTCTTCTTACTGTGATCTATCTGGCAATGGCAGTCTTGGTGAAATGCATGGCAGCCTACCAGTTGGCTCCATTGGCTAAGATCCCAATGTAAAAGATGCTCCATGAGAATGGATGTTGCTTCCACGCAAGCCCTTCACCTCCTTCTGTTGAGCTCTTGTTAGACCCTTGCTCATCCCTGAATACACAAGGGATGTATTGCTTCCCAGGGATGTTCTTTTCCCCAGAAATCTGAAGCCTGGCTCCCCGATTTCATTTGGATCTTAACATAATTTTCCCCTTTACAGAGAGATCTTTCCTGAATGTTCTATCTCAGATTGCAATTGCCCACATCCCAACTCTTCCAGTCCCCATTTCCTACCTTATTTTTCTCCTTGACACATATTGCCATGGAAACTGTTATTGATTCTCCTGGTTTTATCTCATTTATTCTCTGTCCTTTCATGTACACAGAGATTTTTGTCTATTTTTTCCATTGTTGTATTCTGAGCATTTAGAACAATGCCTGGATCACAGGCAGTATTCTTCAGTGAATACTGAATGAATGCATGCATGAAAAAATGATATGGAAAAAGAAAACTTGAAAGGAAATGTGAGACTGGAGATCCAGCATGCTGTTTATAATCAGACATGTTCTTGGGTTCATCAGTTTTTACCTAAGAGGACACATGTAAGTTAGGGACTTGATATTGGTCATCCTAAAACTCTCCATGCCCATGAACCCCACTAAAAGACACTGGGTACCCCCCGAGTTACCACTACTCCTGTTTGAGGGCATCTCATCTAATTAGCCTCAAAAGGTCTTTCAGCTATTAAATTTCACGAGTCTATGGGCACTTAAATGGGAGCAGAATAGCATGAGCTTACTTTTGGACAGGCAGATGGCATTATTTATACAAGCTGCCTCACCAGCTTGTATAAGCTAAATTCAGACCCTTTCTACCAAATACAAAGAGATTCCCTAAAATTCTGGATGGGATAGAATAACATTCTCATGACAAACTTGGTCAATTCCTACAGTGTCAGACTATCAGAAAGTATGTAATTCCATTAGCCCTGCTAATTATCAAGTCATTACTATGTAAACAACCCTTGCTATGTACTTATGGATATCATCTCACTTAATCTTCACAGTCAACTTGTTGGGTAGTGTAACCTCCATTTTAAAGATTAAGAAACAAGGCTCAGAGAAGTTACATAGCTTTCCTAAATATGTGCAGTTAACAAGTTGGGTGGAGGGATGAAGCCAGGTAAGTCTGACCTCAAAGTCCATGCTATGGACTCAAATTTCAGCTCAACAATCCTAGGGCCAAGTAACTTTGGAGAGCACTATTAAAAATATGTTTTGGCTATAATTCTGGACTTTCACACAAGGGTTAGTTTCAGAAAGATCAGCCAGGAACATGTGATTTGAGCCTAGGCATCTGGTCCTTTCAGGAGCCTATTATGGGCCTGTGGTTAAAAACCCTGGAGTCCAAGGAGACCTTCTTCCTCTTTCTTCTTTTCCGTCAAGACATGAGATCTACATTTTTCACAATGAGCATGGCCAATGGGCCCAAATGCACATCTGTGTTTCTACAGAGCCTCCCCTTCATGTACACAAATAAAATAAGGGATCGCCAAGTAGACACCTGTATATACAGTGACCTTCGTGGCCAGACAGATATTTATTTGCTGTTGTACAAATGAGGGAAATTTTCACTCAGCCCTGAAAATTTGGCCACATCGGTCCATGCTTCCTCCTCCCCAGTGATTTCTTCACTGAGAATGGCCACAGTCCATGACACTTCATTGTACTCTGCTTAAAGACCAGCTTACAATTCTGGGAAGATCTGTTTTGCACCTGTACTTCAGTCTCATAAGGTGCTCTGGCTGTCAGGGAAATCCTGTGCACCAATCCTAAATCAAGTCTTACATGACAGGGAGGAAGTGCTTTTAAGCAGGTGTTCTAATCCTGTCACACATTGTTTTATGGGATGGCCCTTTAAAATACACTTTGTGTAATGGGGCTGGCTTTAAAGGGGTAGGCCTATCTTACTGGACAAAAAATGGAAAAGATGTAAAAACAAGGCAGGAATGTAAACCAGGAATGTCAAATTCTACCCCTACACACTAGAAATGTTAAGGTTTTCCTGCAGCGGACTGTAAATGTTTGATTTGTGGGCTGTTATCAAAATGTTAGAGGAATATCTTACAGGCATTCTTATAGCAAGAGGGTGATGATAAACAACATTTCTGAATTGTTAGGAAGTTAATTATTTTTCTTAACTAGTTATAGTTTTAAATTAAAATATTTTAATCAAATCTTACTAATTGCATAATTTCTAGAACTAGTACAAGCATAGCACTTTACAAATCTCTTTTGAAAAACACTTTCTGTATTTAGAACCAGCATTCACATATCATGTCATCAGTAACCCCAGAAATAATTGAGGAGCTGGGATGGGAATGCTGCACTGATGGATGTGCTCTTGAAGCAAAATAAGTGGGAAAAAAATAAAGAACAATGTGTCCCTGAAGAGAAGTGGTTATCTTAGTCCACTCATTATTCTGTCTCTCCTGTATTTTCAACCTGTGTCTGCAGTTTCCTTAGCAGTGTTCATGAGACTGAGGTGCTATACACCACGCAAAGAGTGCTGTCCCGAGCAACATTTGTACAAGTCTCTCCTACCACTCTTAGCTCTCTATGCCTTTTCTCAACCAAGCTACTTTCTTTTAAAATTATTTTTAACTTTTAAAAACTAAAATATACCCAAGAGAAATGAAAACATATGTCCACGCAAAGATTTGTATAAAAATGTTCAGAGAATTTTTATTTGCAATAGCCATAAACAGGAAATAACTCAAATGTCCATCAACAAATCAAAAGATCAACAAACTGTGGTACACCCATACAATGGAATACCTCCCAGAAATATAAAGGAACAATCTACTGACAATGCTATTACATGGAATTATCTCAGAAACATTATACTAAGTGAACAAAACCAGACACAAAAGAGTACATGGTAAATAACTGGAATTCTAGAAAAGTAAAAACTAGTCTACAGTGGTAGGAAGCAGATCTGTTGTTTCCTGGAGCCAGAGGAGGAAGTAGAGCTGATTTTAAGAGGCATGAGGAAACTTTTGACAGTGATGGAAATGCTTTTTATCTTGATTTTGTGATGGTATTTATATAGTGTATGTACATTTCTTAAGAGTCATAGAACTGAGTCTTAAAATAGGTACACTCTATTGTATGCAAATTATTTTTTAGTAAAATTAATTAAAGAAGAAAAAAACAAAGAAAGCACATGGCATCAGAATTTGGTCTAAGTCTCATCTCTTCTGGGGGCATTGTCTACCACATGGCTGCATACCATTGTGTCATGTAGACACTCTCATACCATTATTAAGTGACTCAGCCTTTTGGGATGGCTCATACTATTTCCAGAGCTCTACCAGGGAATTAAATTCTTATTTCTCAGGTTCATCTGTAGCTCATTCCACACAATTAAATGACCATTTTCTTCTACTTAGCACATGGGTCTCTATTTTAGAAATACACCCCATGAAATCCTCCCTAACTTTCCAACCTCCTTCTTGCAAATTCTCCACTACTCTCTATCACCTTTGAGTCTAATTCCCACATTTACAATTCCTCTCTTCCTGTTTGTTTTATTCTGCTTTAGACACACATTTGCCCACCATATTTCTGCCCACATCACCATCATTACCCATTGAGTCATGCCTTTGCCCATTTAGTGCTGGATTTTTCTATGTTCTAAGGAGCCTGCCAGTAGCTGCCCACAGAAGTGCCTGAAAGCATGTCTGGGATAAAGGGGAAGTGAGAAGGGCTTTACTTATTTATCACGAAGGTAAACACTGCATGACTCACTGAATGACATAACAGAAATTGATCACCCTGCATCCCATTCAAGAGCATCTTCTAGGTTGCAGTTTTCCCTTGAGCAAAGACAGAGGGGAGCAAGGAATACATAATGGCAGCAGAGCTCCTTATCAGCCACTGGATTCTAAAGTAAGGACATTTCTGTGTCACGTTTACTTGGAGAAATACGAATGATGCATTGGGAAGGGCAGGGACTAGCATTAAATAAATTACTAGGGAGGCTGGGTTCAATGTGATGATGAAAACAAGCATGGATGGTGGACGTAGAATGGCACAGTAAGTTATAAGTTATAAAGGCTCTTTTCACCACCCAGATTAAAAAAAAAAAAAAGAACAACAATTAACTCGGAGATTTCCCATGGGCCTCTCTCTCATCTCATTTCAGTTTATTCTTCCTACTCCAAGGTTTTCTTGATAATTTTACTGCATACTAAAATACAGTATTTACTGCCATGTATTATTGAGCTTTATATAAATGGAATCATACTGTATGTGCTTTGCTGCCATTTGCTTTTTTTTAACCCCATGTTATGTTACTGAAGATTTAATCGTGGTGTTTATGCAGCTGTCATTCATCCTTTGATACTAATGGGCAATTTTCCCTTTTTCTGGATATCCCACAGTTTGTTTTTCCATTTTCTTTTCATGGACATGCATGTTGCTTCCTGTTTGAATGTTTGTGTATGCGTGTGTGCACACACTATCACAACTAGAGCTGCTATAAATGCTCTCCTACAAGTAGAAGAGCAAGTGTTTCTCCATGTTTGTATGATGGAATTGGTGGATCATGTGGTGTCCACATCTTTAACATTCCTGGATAGTACTAAGTTGTTCTCAGGAAAGTTGTAGCAATTGAGACACTTCACAAATTGTTCTCATTTCTGCACACCCTTGCAAGCCCTTGATATTACCTAGGTTTTGTTTGTTTGTTTGTTTGTTATCAGTCTTTTTTTTAAATTAAAGTGTATTGGGGTGACAATTGTTAGTAAAGTTACATAGGTTTCAGGTGTACAGTTCTGTAATACATCATCTATTTATCACATTGTGTGTTCACTACCCAGTCAGTTCTCCTTTGACAGATGATTGGATAAAGAAGATTGGTATATATATATACACACACAATAGAATACTATTCTGCCATAAGAAAAGGTGAAATAGTGCCATTTGTGACAACATGGGTGGATCTTGAAATTATTATGCTAAGTGAAGTAAGTCAGTCAGAAAAAGACTAGAACCATATGATTTCACTGATATGTGGCATATAAAATTAGGTTTTTAATTTATTTTAGTTCTATAAGTGTTAAGTTACTTCTTAACACTACCTGATTTTATGATTTGTAGTCTCTTATTCCTAATTAGGCTGAAGATCTTTCATATGTTTATAACCATTTGAGTTTAAAATAATGTTTTGTCCATTCATCTGTTGGGCTGCTTTCTTTTCTTTTTTCCTTTTTGTTAACACTTTATATATTCTGTATACCAACCCTTTGTCTGTTATGTGTGCTGCAAGGCTCTTTTCACACTCTGTCTTTTCCTTCTCTTTATTACAATTTTTTATTAAAGTTAGTTCTTAATTGAAATATAATTTAATTTGCTTATCTCTTTTCTTACAATTTGTGCTTCTTGTAAATCAAGAGCTCCTTACTAACCCAAGGTCATAAAGATATTCCCTTATATTATCTGCTGCAAATCCTATGGTTTTCCATTTCACATGGAAGCCTTTAAGCCACCTTTTTCGTTCATTTGTGTTGGGTATGGTGTGAGGGGGTTTTAACTTCATAGTTTTCTGTAGATCACCAATCGCCCCTGCACCGTTGGTTGAAAGTCATCTATCTGTATCCCCATCGACCTGTAGAACCAGCTCTGCCTCACATCATGGTTGCTTCTATGTGCATAGATATGTTTCTAGGACCTCTATGCACTTCTGGGTTGTGTTTGTTTTTTTCTGTCTAACCCTGTAATGATACAATATTATTTTAGTTTTGACAGCCTTAAGTAAGCCTTATTTTCTGAAATGGGTGATTTCCTCCACATAGGAACGTATAGTTTGGGTTTTTCTTTTTTTTTTCTTTTATAGATCTGCATACATTTTAGAATCAGCTTTTGAAGTTCCTTTGGAAATTTGAATAGAATTGCATTGAATCGATAGATTCCTAGAGGCCATTGCTCCCTCTTCTCAATCTAAATCTATCTCTAAGTAAAGACTCCAGTTGAGTTTTCCTTTGTAGCAAAAAAGGAACAGTGGGCCACATAAGAACAGCCACAGCTCCACCCTAGGAAGAAAACTTTTTGTATCTGAGACCCCAAATACCCACAGGTGATTGTACAACAACTTCAGGCCTTGCTTGTGTAAACTCAAAGCAAGACTTCAGCAGTGTCACGATTTGGTAGAAATGGAGAAAGATACAAAGTCCAATATTCAAAAGAGAGCAAATACCAAGGAGAGTGAACTAAAAGTAGATTAAGAAAGTTATCTTGTTGAATCAAAACTATTTGTTTTAGAAATCCTGAATACCGTGTTTCCCCAAAAATAAGACCTAGACGGGCCATCAGCTCTAATGCGTCTTTTGGAGCAAAAATTAATATAAGACCCGGTCTTACTTTAATATAAGACCAGGTATAATATAATATAATATAATATAATATAATATAATATAATATAATATAATATAATATAATATATAATGTAATACCGGGTCTTGCATTAATTTTTGCTCCAAAAGACGCATTAGAGCTGACTGCCCGTCTAGGTCTTATTTTCGGGGAAACACGCTATCAAATAAAATAGCATTAAATCAAACAACATTCAGGATTTACTACGTACTTTTCTGGAAACAATTTTAATAGGCTAACTCAGACAAAAATAATATTAATTTTCAGTATATTATGTAATATAATTTTTAAATGTCTGAATAACGTGTCTGTGAGGGATAAAACTTTTATTTTGTGGCAGCTGAATTTATTTAATCTACATGAAATTTAATTTCCTCATTCAGAAAATGGGGTTAATAACATCCAACTTATAAAAGTGTGACAAAAACTAAGTTAGATAATACACGGTAATGTTTTCAAATGGTTCTTAGCTATAGGGCCTTTTGTTAAAACGCCTCCTCCCTGGAAGCTCAATGTATGTATTTGTGATAGACGGATTTATGTATGCTTAGTCATAGCTCCTGCTGTGGTGTCTGTATCTTTTAGAGCTTCTTGGAATTTGTTGTATAAAAGAATCAGGGAAAATTATTATTGCTCAGGGTACAACAGAGGAAAGAAAATTGCAGAAGCTGATGAGACTAAGTAATTTAATGGGAAAAAAATAAAATTACTGGTAAAAATAAAAGGGTATATCAAGAACATAAAAGAGGCAGGAAAGAAAAGACAAGAATCTACTCTGAATTCAGGAGAAATTTTTTTTATACAGACAAGAAGTGAAAAGGATAAAAAAATAAGTTTTAATGAAAAAAACATATAAATAATATATAAAATACATAGATATAGATATAGATGATGATATAGATATAAATATATAGATATCCCTTAGGATATTGCTTGAAAAACTGAAGTACAGATTTAAATAGTCTTGCACTTGGATTATCTTTGATTCTCTGCCAGAACTGGACCTCAAAGTAGCTGATTCTTATATTGTTCATATATGAAACTCATGAAGGCAAAGCTGCTCTTGTTGAACAGTGTGTGAGGATTCGAGGGTAGGTCTTCTGAGAAACTGCTGGAAATGCTTGGGACTTCTTAAGGCACAGGGTATACTTGAAAACACTTTGTAAACTTGAAAGTGACAAGCACATGAGTCATGATCAATTATGAGAATGTTGTTTACAGAGCATTTTCATTAAAGCAGGACCTACACCTCCTTGGATGTTTTTTCAAATGCAGGCCTGTCCACCTGAATCAATTCTACCAGGTTCTACATTTTCAACAGGTTCCTTGTAACATTCTTAAATGCCCCAAATTTTGAGAACTACAGTATCTGTGGAACAGAGACTTTAGAAGCCAAGAAGAAAGACTTGCACAGGTCTATACTTCCATAACAAAAAGCAAGGTTTCTTTGGCTTTCATGTCTTGAAATAATTGTTGACTTCACTTACTTCAAGTGAAAAATATTTTTCCTAGTCGTCAATATCCCTACAGAAGCAAAGAATCATTGGTGGATTCCACAAGTCTGTTTGTATATAGGGTCTGAAACACACACACACACACACACACACACACACTCTCGAGGTCAGACAATTAAGTTTGCAAACTCATCCTAGAAAAAGTGCTACATACCTCTTTGCTGAATATCACTACAGTCACCTTGGGAAGTACTACCCTTGGCTAGGCACTGATGTCAGGGCCTAGTCCACCCTTCAAAGCAATTTTGAAACTCCTTTTCCAGAATGGCCATCAAAGCTGTCATCGTATTACCCTTGATGTCCTGAATGTCATCAAAATGTCTTCCTTTCAATATCTCCTTTATCTTCAGGTAAAGAAAGAAGTCACTGGGGGCCAGGTCAGGTGAGTAGGTGCATTGTCGTGATGCAAGAGCTATGGATTGTTGGTGAAAAGTTCAAGTCATCTAACTTTTTCATGCAGCCTTTTCAGCACTTCCAAATAGTAAACTTGGTTAACTGTATGTCCAGTTGGTACAAATTCATAATGAATAATCCCTCTGATATCAAAAAAAGGTTAGCAGCATTGCTGCAATAAGTTTGCAAACTTAATTGTCAGACCGTGTGTGTGTGTGTGTGTGTGTGTGTTTTATAATTTGTTAAATGTCAAAAGATTTTGTTATTATGTAAAGTTTATTTAAGTTGCTGTTGCACTGAAAGTGGTAGAACCAAAATTGTTTTGGTTCAATTAAAATTACATGAAGATTGGAAAAAACAGGACTTGTGAGGTATTTATTTGTCTGTCTATTGATGGATTATTGGTTTGTTTGTTTCTAATTTTAGTGTCCCTGGTAAGCATAAACTCTCAGCCAGGGCAGAACTTTTGACACAACCCAGAACATTGCCTTTTAATGTAGGAACAGTCAAATCCAGCTGAAGTGACTCTAGTTGGGCCTCCAAGGGGCTGCTGGTTCAGTAGATTTGTACGGAACTGCCTGACCATGTATGTGGTCTTGGCAGAGAGATTAATTTGTGGTTGCTTTATTGTTTCTAGTCCCCTCCCCTATGCCATACCAGGAGTGCAGTGGCATGCCACAGTAATTTTGGGAACCACTTATTTACTTATTTAATTGACACATGTGACATCATTAACAGAAATCAGGAATATAAACAACACTCCACAAATGCACCGCAGTTTGATCCACACCTTGCTTTGGAGAACATGCTATGTATAGGAGGTTTCTAGTATTTTTGAATTTTGACCAAGCATCATATGGCATTTAAAAGCCAACTTGTTAAGTAGCATAGTGAAATCACATGAATAGATTTGTACTTGATATTTTTACAATGTCGGTCAGCTAAAAAATTAAATAAATAAAAGTTTGTATCAGGCAAGAGAGTGTCACACTGTCCATATCAGATATGAAAAGAAAATTCAGTTTGTCTTTCAATATTTTAATATTTGGTTAGAGATTCTCTCATACTTGCAACTCAAATTATTCGAGGTTAAAAATTTAAAATCTACATGAAACTTTAGTGTGAATGGGAAAGAGATTTTGTAAAATCATTCTTAGCTCTTTTTGTCTCTCCCCTCTAATCCCCATCTCACACACACACACAGACACACACACACACACACACACACACACACAAACACACATGGTGTCAGACATGAAATAAGGGTTTCAAGGGTTTTAGGATTCTTTTCTTTGTGTATTGCTTTTCCTCCAGGAAATGGCAGAGGTAAAACATCTCTAAAATAATTAAACACTATTAGTTCTATTATGTTATCGATATACCTTTTCCCCTCTTTTTAATTGCACACCTTAATATTTGTGTTTCCTAAATTTAGGCCAGAAAATGAGAAAAAAGCATTCTTATGGAAAAGAATCCAATGTCAGTTGAGAATATATGCCATGAGGGGTTTTCAATAACCAATTATTCTCTTTAGATTCAGAGAGTTAATTGAGTTGACTTTTTTTTTCTTTTTTTCTTAAAATTTATTGGAGTGACAATGATCAACAGAACTGCATAGGTTTCAAGTGAACAATTCTGTAATACATCATCTATATATTGCATTGTGTGCTCACCACCTAGAATCAGTTCTCCTTCCATCACCATATATTTGACCCCCTTTACCCTTCTCTCCCATCCCCCTCCCCCCTTACCCTCTGGTAACCACTAAACTGTTGTCTGTGTCTATGAGTTTCTGTTTCTTTATTTGCTGGTCTTGTTCCTCTGTTGCCTTCAGTTTTATATTCCATATGAATGAAGTCTTATGGTTCTTGACTTTTTTTGTCTGACTTATTTCACTTAGCATAATAATCTCAAGATCTATCCATGTTGTCGCAAATGACAGTATTTCATCTTTTCTTATGGCAGAGTAGTGTTCCATTGTGTATATATACCACAACTTCTTTATCCAATCATCTATCGAAGGACATTTTGGTTTTTTCCATGTCTTAGCCACTGTAAATAATGCAGTAATGAATATCGGAGCACGTATATCTTTATGGATAAATGTTTTCAGAGTTTTTGGGTAAATACCCAGGAGAGGGATCGCTGGGTCATATGGTAATTCTGTTCTTAATGTTTTGAGGAACCTCCATACTGTTTTCTACAGTGGTTTCCCCAATTTACATTCTCACCAACAGTGTATGAGGGTTCCTTTTTCTCCACAGCCTCTCCAACACTTGTAATTATTTGTCTAGTTAATGATAGCCATTCTAACAGGTGTGAAGTGATATCTCATTGTGGTTTTGATTTGCATTTCCCTAACAGCTAGTGAAATTGAACATGTTTTCATACATCTATTGGCTGTTTTTGTCTTGTTGGAGACAAAGGAGCCAAAAACATACAATGGAGAAAAGAAAACCTCTGCAATAAATGGTGTTTGAGAAACTGAGAAGCCACGTGAAAGAATGAAAATAGACTGCTATCCCTCACAATGTACCAAAATTAAAAATAGATCAAAGACTTAAACATAAGACCTGAAATAATAAATTGCATAGAAGAAAAGATACTAAACTTATAGACTTTGGGGTCAAAGAGGATTTTATGAATTCAACCTCAAAGGCAAGGGAAATAATAGCCAAAATAAATGAATGAGACTTTATCAAACTAAAAAGCTTCTGCACAGCAAAAGAAACCATCAAGAAAACAAAGAGGCAATCAACCAAATGGGAGAAGATTTTTGCAAACAACACCTCTGATAAGGGGCTGATATTCAAAATATATAAGGAACTCATACAACTCACCAACAAAAAGACAAACTATCCAATTAAACAATGGGCAGAGGACAGGAGTTGACTTCTTGAGCAACTAGCCTTTTCCAGTAGCAAGCAAATTTCTCAACTGGCGACCTGCTGATTAAACTACTGGAACCAGTGCGCCACCTACTGGCATTTCAACATTTTGTAGTTTACTAGGAAAAGGTAAAAAAGTTGGACATTCCCTTCAGCAAATGTACCCTAACCTGAGTTAGATAGGATTCTCATACAATATTAAATTTTGCTGCTTATTATAAATATCCACTCACTTTTTATGAAAAAAAAATCATCTTATTCATGGCCTTCAAACCTTGTCCTTTATTAGATCATCTATCTAATTGGTGAAAAATACCAAGTGGATCTGGTTTATTGTTAATTTATATTTTTCTTCTTTAGTTATTGATATATATTTGAAGGGTATGCAGCATAGGCTAAAGGTCATCATCCAATAACGTTCCTAATCCTCAAAATAAAATAAGCCCTCAAGTAATCCAGAAATAGCCTTCTAAGTGTGGGAGCTTCACAGGGTCATTTAATTCAACATGCACCAAAAATTAATTAAGCTCATCAATGTTGGTAAAAACAGACACCATGTGGATCCTAGCGAGATGCACTGAGTAGGATACAACATCACTTCTGTGATTTTTTTCTGCCCCAAATGAAAGACATTGGAGAAATTTAAATTCAGAGACATTCTACAAAGTAACTATCCTCTTGAAAAACATCAAGGTCAAGAAACACATAACAAAAAAAAGGTGGAGGTACTTCTTCATATTTAAGGAGTCTAAAGAGTCTCAACAAGTGGTTCCCAGTGTGATTGGATCTTATACTGGGGGAAATAGCTAAAGAGGACATTATTTGAACAAGTGATGTCATTTGAAAGTGGATTCTGGGCTAGATAACAGCATTGTACCAATGTTAAATTTTCTTACTTTGATAAGAAGTAAGTATTATGGTAGTAATACTACCTTAATAGTATGGTTATTATAAGAACTTTTTTTTAGTCATAGGAAATATACAAAGAAAACCTGTAAGAGTTGAATCCATACAAAACAAGAGCATTAAGGTAAGTTTTATTGTAGGTGTACAGGAAGAAAAGATGTCAGGACAGGAAACCCTGAGTCTATATTGAATTTATTGGTTCCTTCTCCCTTCCTTTGTCCAGGGCTATCTAGTTTGGGGCACACATCTTTTGTGCCTTGACTTCTACCTCTTTGTAAATGGAGGCAAATTTTCTTCAACCTGTGCTATTTAACCTCTCTCACAGTGATGCCCTGAAGAACAAATGGGTCGACGAATTAGACAACTAACTCAATGTTGGTTAAGGATGTGTTAGGCCCCTGTATGGAGAGAGGGATACAGAATGCCCTCTGCTGGTGAAGAAATGAGTAACCAGGAGAGAGGACACGTTACACATGTCTTCACGAAATTAAGTCAGATGACAGCGCAAAGAAAATTATCATTTATATTGTGTATTCTTACAACAGTTCTCACTTATCAGCGCATTTTCCTCTACACTATCTCATCAGACTTGCACAATGACTTTGCAAAGCATGTGAATGAGATGTTATAAATGGCATTTTATTAATGGTGAAAGCAGGGCTCATACATGAACAGCAACATCTCAATTTTGTTTTATGACTTAGCTCTGGGCAGAGTTGGTGTGAGTTAATAGGCCAGTTGTCTAATGGGCAGCTACTGCTTCTCAGTTTGATGTAAGACACTAAGTTAGCAGAAAGTCTGTGTCTTTGAAATATTCCAGATGTGGGTTGACATCTCGTCTCCATCACTTCCTAAGCTACCAGACTTCAGCCTGAGTTCTTTTACTTCTCTGAGCCTCAGTTTCCTCATGATTTTATGCTTTCAACAACATATGCATGCCCATAAATTATACACAGCATTAATTAGTGTATTTATTAATTATAATTTATTGTAACTTTATGAAGTACATAATGTAGGTGTGGGAAAGTGCCATATCCATCGGTACATACCCATATCCTTTCACAAATGGAACACACGTGTGTAACCACCACCTAGATCATGAAAATGAACATAACCAGCATCCAAAAGCCCCTTCTCAAGTATTTTTAATTATGGAAATGGTATTCTATTATTTACATCATTTTACAACCTGCTCTTTTCGATCACCATCACACTTTTGAGCTCTAAACTGCTGTATTGAATTTAGTTCAAACTGAGAATAATTTTCTATGGAAAAATGTTAACAGTTTATCATTTAATAAAATAAGATAATGTACAGAGGAGAGAAGTAGGGAGAGAGAAGAAATGGGATAGAGGCAGGGGAGGAGGGAGAGAGGGAGAGAGAGACTGGATATCCCAACTCACCCTCCAACCTCTCCCTAGCACAGTGAATGACCAAACTCAGGAATGGCTCAAGTCGACCCATCATCACCTCCACCTGGACAGTTCTGCATCCCTCTATTTTGTTCATGTGATGGAGAATGTTCTGGAATGTCCACATGTTTATGCATTCTCTAGCAAATCATTTCTAACCTGTAACCACTAAGGGGAAACATCCATCCCCTGTCTCTTCAACATAAGTCATTTTCAGATCCCAGTGGATGCTTGCCAAGCATTTTATTATGTTTATTTCTCTTTCCTCACTAATTGATCATTGCTGCTTTCTCAGCCAAAGTGGACTAGATAAAAATTCTAGCTGCCCATGTTGGAAAGGAGGGGTGGGGGTGGTCATTCAACTGCAGCTGAGGGGGAGATTTGACATACATCCCTGCCCTGCCCTATTTTACAGCTGGTATAATGACCCTCATTAAGACAGGTTGCCTGAAACTCCATCTAAATCAAATGACGTTGAGTGCTCTCTGTCACCTCTTGAGTTTACTCCTGTCTGAAAACTCAGACATGATGGTTCTGAGTGTCATTCATTCTTCCTTCTGTATCTTAAGGTCCTGGGTGAGTTGGGAGGGACCAGTCAGATCCTACAAAATGTGTTTGAGCTTGTGGTCACCTCACCAAATACACAGACTTCTGTCTGCCTCTTCCCAAGGCTCCTCTTCCTCTTGACAAGTCATGATACAGGTGGTAGAAAGAGCTCAGAGTGCCCTGGAACCAGAAAAGAAAGGGTTCAAATCCAGGGGCCATCTAATAGCTGTGTGACCCAAGAATTTTGTTACATGAACCAAGAAACAATTTCCTCATCCATTCTAATTTTGTGTGAGAAGTAAACGAATATAAAACACAGATCATATATACTAAGAGATGTTATTTCCTTTCCTTTTTTCACTCCTTTCCTATATTTAAATCTTTTACCTCCATCTCCCTTCCTCCCTTCTTTCTTTCCTTCCTTCTTTTCCTACCTTAAAGCAAAGGAATATGTTGCTATATCTAGGTGGCAGGTTTTTGGACATGTGCCATATATTAACTGCATAGCTATATGTTTGGAATATTTCATAATTAAAAAACAAAATATTAAAATAATACCCAATGGGCAAAAAAAAAAAAATGCCTAAAGGCCCAATTCAGGCAAATAAATGCAGAATATCTGAAGTTGTGACTGTGTATCTTTTAGAAGCTCAAGGATGAGTCCATCATGTATCCAGAGTTGAGAATCATTGGTCACGCCCTCTATTACAACTGCTAATTTTTGAGAAGAGTGATTCTGTTTACTCCAGTTTGGGTCAGAGATGCCTGCCTGGGGGGTCAGCTTATCAAAATGACACAAGCATGTGCCAGAGGAATTTTGGGGACACATATTTGAAGACTCCACCAATAGCAAATGTAAAAGATATCCACCAGGACTTACCCATTTTTTGAGTCAGAGAAAAGTAGAAAATGTACTGTAAAGAATACTAAACAAAAATAAGGTCAGTTTATGTCCTCTTTCTCATCCCTAAATGCAGGTACGGAAACCAAAAGTCTAGAAAAGATTTAGGTAAAACTCCATGCTGAGATTCCCTCAAGTGAATGAATCTTGTGAGATCGGTTTCAGAGCAAATGTCTCCTATGTTCTGCCCCAGAGTGGACCTAAACTCCTGGGCTATCAACTCTTCAGACCTCAGCCTTAACCACATGCCAGATACTTGTGTAAAAGACAAAACTTTATTCAGCTTCTGGACTCCTAAAATCTGGAGAGGAAGGAGGCCAAGTTCAGTAATTAGAGGGGTGCAGGTGACATGGGATTGGGAATTTTAAACACAATCTTAGAGGTGGCGAGCAATGACTGTTAATGTGCTGGGTGTCTCAATTCAAACTAACAATCGGTCACAAAGAATTGTTAATAAAAATATAAGCACCGTTAAAGTAAAGGAAATGTTCACAATGGTTTCTGGTATTAATTTTTTTTTGATCTGAATATTTTGAGAATCAATTTGTGTGCCTTTGAATAATTTTGGTAAAATATAGCAGATAGAAAAGCTGTATGTGCCAGTGTGTTTTCATATGCGTAATTTTAGGAGGAGGGACAAATTTTCCCAAGTGCCCTCTCTTTCTCTTTATCAGAAGAGCAATAAAGATTCTTCACCAGTTCTTCATTTCTGCTGCTATCAATCCCCAAGTAATGTTTCCAGCACTGGCCCCTGATACTCGTGGCTGGAGGCCAGCAGTTAACTTCAGGTGCACTACAACAACTGAAGACAGGTGATCCTAGTAGCTGACACCTCAATTCCTCGTGTTCCTCCCTGTACATGGTATCTTTTCCTCCAAACGAAGCCAAATACTGAGAGTCATCGCTGTCTGAGCCAAGTCTTTCAATGTGGAAAGCTTAAGTATTTTAGTACTTTCCTTCTCCCCCATACCAAGACTGAAGCTTCCTGTGTTCCTATTCTCATAAGGTCTGTTATTTTTTTTTTATACCTATTTCAACAACATTTAAATCTGTCAGCATTTGACTATGCCCTCTGACAGTGTGTGGTGTGTGGATTTTCAAATGTAGAGGGGTGTTTGAATAAAAAATAAATAAATTCCCCACTGCCTCTCCAACTGGATTTGTGTAATTGTGCCAGACAAAATTGAATGTGTATGTAAGTACATGGTGTGTATATATGTTGAGAGGTGGTTTCCACACATGCTGAAATAAGGTTTGAACTCTTTATGGTCTGATAAATGAGCAATTAGTGGAACCAACTATGTCAGAAATCAGCATTTCATACTTTACTGCAAGAAACTAGAATCAAGAAGATTCATGTGTATGTGAGATCTTTTAAAAGTGGCACAAATCTGTCCTAGTTCTGTCCACTGAGAGGGTCTTGAGGCAATGGATCCCAGTAGTAATAAGCACATCCAGTATCTAGATCTCAGTTAATAAATACCATTCTCCACTAAAAGGAATTCAGGATCTTTGGAGAAATGGCTGGGGCAAGGAAAAGTAAACATAAGCATGGAAAATGAACTAGATAATAAAGCAATACTCAAAGAATGATGGGGGACATGCTGTATTAGTCTGCTCAGGCTGTCGTGACAACATACCACAGACCGGGTGCCTTCAACAACATAACTGTTATTTTCTCAGAGTTTTGGAGGCTGGAAGAATTCAAGGCACTGGTAGGGTTGGTTTCTTTTGAGGTCTCTCTCCTTGGGTTGCAGATGACCACCTTCTTGCTACAGCCTCATGTGGCCTTTTCTCTATGCATGGAGAGAGAGAGAGAGAGAGAGAGAGAGAGAGAGAGAGAGAGAGAGAGAGAGAGAGAGAGAGAGAGCACTCTGGTGTCTCTTCCATTTTTTTATAAGGACACCAGTCCTACTGATGGCCCCGTTCTTATAAGCTCATTTAACCTTAATTACCTCCATAAAGGCCCTATCCCCAAATATAGTCATATTGGGGGTTAGGACTTCAACATATGAAGTTAGGGATTGGAGACACAATTCAGTCCAAAACAGATGCCAGAAGTACACAGGAGTCAGCATGGAGGGGTTCCCACTGGCCAAATATGGTACCACTTGAGTATTTAAAAAAATATTGTTAGCAACAGAGCAAAACCTTGAATAAAATAAGAATCCATACTCCTATGCTGATATAACTAAATAAATGAATAAATAAATTTGGAAAGGGATAGCTGGTTAGCTCAGTTGGTTAGAGCGTGGTGCTGATAACATCAAGGTTGCCAGTTCAATCCCCACATAGGCCACTGTGAGCTCCATTTTTTCTGTTTAAAAAAACAAAACAAAACAAATAAACAAACAAAAACAACTAGGGAAGAAGAGAGAGAGCTCTTCCTTGCAGTAGAAATCCAGTTTAAAAACGTATAAGAAATGATAGACTGAGGTCATAAAAATGGTGGCATGAGGTGAGCCTCTTGAAATCTTCCCTAGAATTTACAACAAATTGAACAACTATAATTGCACAAAGGACTCCCTGTGCAGCAGACAGGCTGCAGTGCAGAAATCATCTCACAGCACGAATAGGGATAATTTATGACAACAAAAACATGAAAAGGGAGAGAGAAAAGGTCTGAAGTGGCACAAAGGAATGGAGAAGTAATCATACTGAAGAAAATGGAATACTCTAAATATGAAACTTTCTTTTACATAAGTGTAATGGTAACCATTCAAAAAAAATTAGGAACTGAAATATATACCATAAAAAAGAAGAAATAGAGGGGAAAATCATACAATACCACAACACTGAAATAATAGACAGTAACAAAAAGGGAAAGAAACAATGGAGACACAGTCTTACCAGAAAACCAAAGGTAGAATGATAGGAAATCCTCACATATCAACAATCACCCTAAATATAAATTGATTTCATCAGTAAAAAGTCACAGAATAGCAGATTGGATCAAACAACTAAACCCAACCATATGATACCTCCAGGAGACCAGCTCAACTACAAGGACAAACATAGACTCAAAGTGAAAGGTGGAAACTGACACTCTAAGGAAATGTTATTAAGAGAAAAGTAGGTGTAGTCATACTGATATCAGATAAAACAGACTTCAGGATAAAAAAGGTAACAAGAGAAAGATGGACATTTCATAATAATAAAGGAACTATACAACAAGAAGAAATAACAGTCATCAATATTTATGCCCCCAATCAGGGAGCACTGAAATATACTAAGCAACTACTAATGGAACTAAAGGGAGAAATTGGCCAAAGCATAATTATAGTAAGGCACCAAAATACATCATTGACAGCTGTAGATAGATCATCCAAACAGAAAATAAATAATGAAATGGCAGCCCTAAATGACACATTAGATGAAATGTCCATAATTGACATTTACAGAGCACTTCATCCTAGAACATCAGAGTATACATTCTTTTCTAGTGTACATGGAACATTCTCAAGGATAGACAATATATTGGGACATAAAACTAGCCTCTGCAAATTTAAGAAGATTGAAATCATACCAAGCATATTCTCTGATCACAAGGCTTTGAAATTGGATATCAACTGCATATAGAAAGCAGGAAAAGCCCTAAATATGTGGAGATTAAACAACATACTTTTAAACAACAACTGGGTCAAAGAAGAAATAAGAGGAGAGATCAAAATATACATAGAAACAAATGAGAATGATAATACAGCCTATCCAAATTTTTGGGATGCAAAAAAAGCAGTTTTAAGAGGGAAATTTATATCAGTACAGGCCTATCTCAAGAAACAAGAAAAATCCCCAATAAATAATCTCATTTTACACCTTAAAGAATTAGAAATAGAAGACCAATTGAAACCCAAAGTCAGCAGAAGAGAGGAAATAAAAATCAGGGCAGAACTAAATGAAATAGAGAACAAAAAACACAATAGAAAACAATTAATGCAGCAAAGAGCTGGTTCTTTGAAAACATTAATAAAATTGACAAACTCTTGGCTAGACTCACTAAGATAAAAAGAGAGAAGACACAAGTAAACAAAATCAGAAATGAAAGGTAGAAGTTACAATGGATGCCACAGAAATACAGAGGATCATCCAAGAACAATATGAAGGACTATATGCCACTAAATTCAATAACCTAGAAGAAATGGACATGTTCTTAGAAATATATAGCCTTCCTAAGCTGAATCATGAAGAACTGGAAAATCTAAATAGACTGATCAACAGTAAAGAACTTGAATCAGTTATCCGAAATCTTCCCAAAATCAAAGTCCAGGACCAGATGGCTTCACTGGTGAACTCTACCAAACATTCGAAGAGAATCTAATACATGTTCTACTCAAACTCTTCCAAAAAATTGAAGAAGAGACAATATTCCCTAACTCATTTTATGAGGCCAACATTACCCCAATACCAAAACCTGCTAAGGATAACACAAAAAAAGAAAATTACAGACCAATCTCTCTGATGAACACAGATGCAAAAATCCTAAACAAAATTCCAACAAATTGAATGCACCAATACATTAAAAATATTATTCATCACGACCAAGTGGGGTTCATCCCAGGGGCACAAGGATGGTTCAACGTACACAAATCGACCAATGTGATACATCACATAAACAAAATAAAGGATAAAAATCATATGATTATATCAATAGATGCAGAAAAAGTGTTTGACAAGATACAATATCCATTTATGATTAAAGCACTTAATAAAATTAGTATAGAGGGAAAATACCTCAACATAATAAAGGCCATATATGACAAACCCTCAGCTACTATCATAATTGATGGTGAAAAACTGAAGCCCTTTGCTCTACATTCAGGAACACAACAGGGCTGTCCCCTATCAGCTCTGCTTTTCAACATAGTATTGTATTGGAAGTCCCAGAGCAATCAGGCAAGAGAAAGAAATAAAATGCATCTAAATTGGAAATGAAGAAGTTAAATTGTCACTTTTTACAGAAAACCCTAAAGAGTCCTCCAAAAAGCTATTAGAAACAATAAAAGAATACAACAAAAGTCCATTGTATTCCTATATACTAACAATGAAATCTCAGAAAAATAAATAAAAAATAAATAAAAAAATAAAAAAATAAAAAATAAATAAATAAATAAAAATAAATAAAAAAACCAATTCCTTTTGCAATTGCAACATAAAGAATAAAATATCTAGGAAAAACTTAACCAAGGATGTGAAAGACTTATATACTGAAAACTATAGACATTTTTACAAGAAATTGAAGAAGATAATGAAGAAATGGGAAGATATTCTGTATTCATGGATTGGAAGAATCAACATAGTTAAAATGGCCATATTACCCAAAGCAATATACAGATTTAATGCAATCCCCATCAAAATCCTAATGGAATTTTTTAAACAAATAGAATAAAAAAATAATCATATTTGTATGGAACCACAAAAGACCTCAAATAGTCAAAGCAATCCTAACAAAAAAGAACAATACTGGAGGTATCACACTCCCTGACTTCAGCTTGTACTACAGAGCAACAATAATCAAAGCAGAGACACAAACCACACAGGCAGAAAAACAGACACAGACCAGTGGGATAGAATTGAGAACCCAGAAATAAACCCACATAAGTATGGACCGATAATTTTTGAAAAAGAAGCCAAAAACATACAAAGGAGAAAAGACAGCCTCTTCAATAAATGGTGCTGGGAGAACTGAAAAGCCACATGCAAAAGAGTGAAACTAGACTGCTATCTGTCACGGTGTACCACAATTAACTCAAAATGAATCAAAGACCTACACATAAGACCTGAAACAATAAACCGCATAGAGGAAACATAGGTACTAAACTTATGGACCTTGGATTCAAAGAGCATTTTATGAATTTGGTCTCAAAGTCAAGGGAAATAAAAGCTAAAATAGATGAATGGGACTATATCAAACTAAGAAGCTTCTGCACAGTAAAAGAAACCATCGACAAAATAAGGAGACAACAAACTGAATGGGAGAAGAGTTTTGCAAACAACACCTCTGATAAGGGGCTAATATCCAAAATGTATAAGGAACTCATACAATTCAACAACAACAAAAGAACAAACAATCCAATTAAAAATGGGCAGAGGACCTGAAGACACAGTTCTCCACAGAAGACATACAAATGGCCAATAGACATATGAAAAAATGCTCAACATCACTAATCATCAGAGAAATGAAAATAAAAAGCCACAATGAGGTATCACCTCACACCAGTTAGAAAGGCTATCATCAAGACAAATAATAACAAGTGTTGGAGAAGCTGTGGAGAAAAAGGAACCATCATACACTTTTGGTGGGAATGCAGATTGGTGCAGCCACTATGGAAGGCAGTGTGGAGGTTCCCCAAATATTTAAGAACAGAATTACCATATGACCCAGCAATCTCTACCCCAAAAATCTGAAAACTTTTATCTGTAAAGGTATATGTGTTTTGATGTTCATTGCAGCTTTATTTATGGTGGCCAAGACATGGAAACAACCAAAGTGTTCTTCGATAGATGATTGGATAAAGAAGTTGTGGTATATATACACAATGGAATACTATTCTGCCATAAGAAGAGATGAAATAGTACCATTTGCGACAACGTGGATGGATCTTGAAATTATTATGCTGAGCAAAATAAATCAGACAGAAAAACGTCAAAAACCATATGATTTTGTTGATATGTGGTATATAAAACTGAAAACAACAAAAGAACAAGACAAACAAATGAAGAAACAAAAACTCATAGACACAGACAATAGTTTAGTGGTTACCAGAGGGTAAGGGGAGTGGGGGGTGGGAGATGAGGGTAAGGGGGATCAAATATATGGTGATGGAAGGAGAACTGACTCCGGGTGGTGAACACATAATGTGATATATAGATGATGTATTACAGAATTGTACACCTGAAATCTATGTAAGTTTTCTAACAATTGTTACCCCAACAAACTTGAATTTAAAAAATGATGGAATTAGATAATTGCAGTCACAATTTAGCAATCCTCTTAGTGATATCTAATTCCAGGAAATACTGCCAATGGCTGATAAAAGCAATGAGTGAAATTTTGAGGAACAGAATATTTACATGATCTCAAAGTAACTCCCCTAAGATATCTATACCTTGCAAAGGGAAAAATAATATTTTGCAGAGGAGATACCACTTAAACCAAGTCATCAAAACTAACTGATATTGGGACAAACCACTTCTTGTGCCTCCTGATATGATTATGTACTGAGAATAATACATCATTGCTGGCATATTCATATTCCCATCAAAATGTGCATAACTTGAAACTCATCATGAGGAAACATCAGACAAATGCAAACTTAACATTCTACAAAAAAAAAACAAAAAAAACAAAACAAAAAAAAAAAAAAAAAAAAAAAGTTGGCCTGGATACTTCAAAACTGAAAAGATCATGAAAGACAAAGACCAAGACTGAGAAACCACTCCAGATTTAAAAAAATTCAAAAGACATGACTACTGAATCCAAAGTGGGATCTTGGATTTGATTCTGTACCAGTAAGCACACACACATGTGCATGTGTACACACATACACTTACACACACACCCATACTATAAAAGATATTGGGACAGCTGATGAAATTTGAATATGGCATGTGTTAGACAACAGTATTATATGAATATTAAATATCTTAACTTAAATAATTCTATTGTGGTTATGTAAGAAAATGCCCTTGTTCTTAGGAAATGTACATTATAGTATTTAGGGATAAAGGGAAACAATGTAACTTATTCTCAAACGACTTGGAAAAATGTTTGTGTGTATTTGTGTGTGTAAATAGATATATGTGCGGCTGAATGAATAGATAGATGATAGATAGATAGATAGATAGATAGATAGATAGATAGATAGCTAACGTAAATGGAACAAAATGTGAGCTATTAGTGAATTTGACTAAAGCATATATGAGAGTTCTTTGTACTGTTCTTGTAAATTTTTGTTAATTTAAAATTATGTCAATTTATTTTAATAGAAGCTCAAGTCCAAAAAAGTGGACTGACTTAGAATTGCATAGCTGCAAGTCACAAAATTGACTAGAAGTGAGAAAACATGCTTTTCAGTTTCTCGGTCTTACTCCTTGTTCAGATGAAAGGAATGTATAGAAATACGCCATTTGTTTCTATATTTGCCTCAGTTTCACCAGCCAGTAACTCTTAGGCAGTCTGAAATACTCTACCCTTTCCACTTTGGGAAGTCCAAACACTGACAAAAGTAAATTTGTTTTACTGCAAACCTACTTTTCTCATGAAAATTACACTGGCCTAAATAAGGGCTCCTATGCTGTAGCCTCAACCACTAATTCCTCCTGAAGTGTGTTCAGTGATGGCTTACCTTACACCAAATTCCACTTGATAGCATTTGGACTATACCACAACTTTATGAATATTTCCACTCTGATATGATCTCAAACTGAAATGAATTTTCAGAGAAGTAGAATTTTAATGTGCAGAACCTTATCTGGAGAGATGGGGTTTCCTTCAACTCAGTTGTGTAGTTTAATAACCCATTCCGTACCCAATGTATAAAAGCATCACCTTCCTAAAGTGAAACTTAAAGCCAAGAAGTTAAGATAGTCAAGCACCAGTGGCTATTGTCATAGTATAATTTAAGAAGGATTTTGGTAAAGTTTTTGTCAAATATATTGATTATAAGTGGTGACCATTCTGTCATTATTACTTTATGCTTTTAATTCTTTGGGTTTTTAATGTCTCCTTTAAACTAAAATCCATAATCACCCCCCTCTACAAATATAATTTAACTACCCATCTACAAATTTAATCCGTTAGTAACTTCATTATAAATTAATATCAAACCAATATGGACAGAATAATAGCAAGTTGGAAATAACTACAAAAGATGACAGAGGAGGAAATTGATCTTTGATAGAGGAGGTGGGAAGGTTTGATAAACCAATTCCCTGGATTTTCACAATTTTATTTAGGCCCAGAATTGGGATAGATCTAAACAAATAAATCTGTTCTCAGGTGTGAAAACTTGTCAAAACTCAAGAAAGTAGTCCACTTAGGATTTGTTCTTCTTATTCTATGTAAGTTTTACTTCAAAGAAGGAGGAGGAGGAAGACTTAGGAGAAGGAGAAAGGAAGAGGAGAGGGGAGACAAATGAGCCCCAGTTATGATGTGCATACTGGAATGTTTAAGGATGAAAGACATGGAAGTCTGCAAATCACTTTGAATGTATACAAAAAATATGATGAATTGATAGAGGAATGAATATATGATAAAGCAAACAAGTCTATTAAAATGTTAATTACAGAATGTATGTGGTGGTGAGATAATTATAGTATTATAATTAATATTTTTATAACTACATTTAATAATTAAGACTTATAGTATGTATTTCTTAACTTTTGTTATATTCAAAATTTCCACCTTGTGGAAAATAGAGGTATTCTACTAGGATAAAATGCTAAAAGTTCATTACTTTGGGTTATTATAGCATCAAGTGATATATATATCATTTGTTCAAAAGCAATATATCCACACAGATAATTCCCTAAAATTTCTTTCTTTTTCTGTTTAGTTGTATAATACAATTCTGAAGTCAAACCTGGATATTTTATGGTATTTTGACACTTAATTGGAACCAGGTGAAGCCATGTCTCTTCAATAAATTTCATTTCTAGAATTAATAACACTCCACTAAAATGTCTGTGCCACTGGCATAGCATTGTTTCTGCTTTGTTCTGGCTGTATCACCAGTGCCTAGAATAAAACCTGGAACAGAGTAGATGCTGAGTAAATATTTTTTGGAAGAATGAATTGGAACTAAAAAGTAAAGGAAACAATGAAAAGTGGGATTTCTGACAGGACCTGAATGTCATCTGTTAAACAAGAGTAGAGTAACAATCACAATTTCTGTCTAGTTGAGGAATCAAGATCAAAGATGATTGGAACTAATAGTTGAGTCTTTAAAAGTTTATTATAAAATTATTGAAACCTATTTATTGATAGAGATCTTATTGTACGCAAGGTAAGTTCATGAGGTTCAAACCATGAGACAGATCTGGATTTAACTTTCTATCTAGTCACTCACTAACTGTGTGAACTTAGATAAGCTCATTAACCTTTCTATGCAGCATTTTCCTCATCTGCATAATGGAAACAGCAAGAATTGCCTTAAAGTCATTGTTTTACAGATCCATAAGTTATTTGTGAAGAACTTGGCAGAACCAGACACAGAGTAATAGTTTAAAAACTGATAGCTCTTCTTATAAAATAAACATATAATATCAGAGTTTAGATTGATAGAGGTGACCACAATGTCCAAATGAAGAGCCTTGGTGAATTATTCAGCTGGACATTTATAATTAGAATGCTTTGAGGGATGTCATCAAAATGGCGGCGTGAGGTGAGCCTCTGTATATCTCCCCTAGAATTTAAAACAAATTGAAAAACTAACTCCACAAAGGATTCCCTGCACAGCAGACAGGCAACACGAAGAATCTCACTGCTGAATTCACCTGAGGGTGGGCAAATTGTGCGAGCAGGGGATGGGGGAAGGGAGAAGTGGGGGAAGGGAGAAGTGCGGCAACGGAGAAGCACGGGCGGAGGAAGTAGACCTAGCTCAGTGCTCCGAGCTCGCTGCATCCCGGAGCTACCGGAGCTGTGGGAGAGGGAAGAACTCGGACTGCTAGGGCTCCGCTTATGGCCCACAGGGCTGAGGGGACAGCATATAACACAGCTGAACACAACACTCACGCAGAGACCTCAGAGAAAAGACTGAGGGAAGAAGGCTGAAAATGGTGGTTTAAGCCCTCATTGCCGAGCAGAGAACGGAAGCCTTAGGCACTGACACTAGCCACCCACTCCCCACCCTCCCAGAGCTCTCCCCACACCCACCTGCCTGGTGCTAGAAGCGGAAGAGTAGCAGTGTCAGATCAAAAGAACAGAATATTTGCTGTTCTGAGAACTGTGGACCGCAGACACAGATTCGCAGCCCAACTAGTTCCGGCAAAGGGGACGGAGCTGTGGAAGCAGGACGGGCTGTGGTGGTGGTCCCCGCCATTGCTCTGGGCCACCTCTCACAACTCACCCCGCCCCTGGCCCCACCTATCTGTGCAGATCCCTACAGGAGTAAACAGAACTGCTGAAACACACGGGCTCTGAATCTGGTGCAGGAAAAGCTTTGGAACTTCAAAAGCTCTCCACATACCCACATGAACACTGCGTCCTGTGACACAGGCGAATTATTAACAGACGAGAAGCTCATCTCCCACAGAATCCCCCCATTGTGTGAGAAGCGGAATAGTGCAGAGAAAACATAGCACTACCGTGTGAGAGAGGGAAAAAAAGGCTGCAGTCGGAGAGAAAATAAAACATTCTACCAACAAGTACTGGAAAACAAAAGAAAAACCTCTTCCTATCAACCTGTTGCAGAAGCCGCTCCTGTAGATGTCTAGGAAGAGAAATAATAAATCAGTAATTGCCATGAATAAACAAGGCAACAAGACAGCTCAAAAAGAAAGTGAAAAGTCTCCAGAAAAGGACATTAATATATGGAAATATGTGATTTAAATGACAGAGAATTCAAGATTGCATTTCTGAAAAAACTCAACGAGATGAACACAGAAAGGCAGTTTAATGAACTCAGAAAAACAATCAAAGAACAACATGAGCATTTTACGAAAGAGATTGAAATTTTAAAAAAGAACCAAATAGAATTTCTGGAGATTAAGAACTCAATAGAAGAAATTAAGAATGAAATAACCAGCTTAGGTAGTAAAGTTAACCAGATGGAGGAAAGAATCAGTGACATCAAAGATAGAAACCTGGAAATTACACAGATGGAAGAAGACAGAGACTTGAGACTTAAAAGAAATGAAAGAACTCTATAAGAACTTTCTGACTCCATCAGAAAGAGCAATATAAGAATAATGGGCATAACAGAAAGAGAAGAAAGAGAGAAGGGAACAGAGAATATATTTAAACAAATTGTCAATGAGAACTTCCCAAACTTGTGGACAGAACTGGATCCTCGAATCCAAGAAGCAACTAGAACACCTAATTACCTCAATCCCAACAGGCCTTCTCCAAGGCAAATGTGCCTTGGCACAGCAAGGCACATTGCTGTCTAAAATCAACGACAAAGAAAGAATCCTCAAGGCAGCCAGGGAAAAGAAGACGGTAACCTACAAAGGAAAGCCCATTAGATTATCATCAGATTTCTCAGCAGAAACTCTACAAGCCAGAAGGGAGTAGAACCAAATATTCAAACTATTGAAAGAGAGAAATTATGAGCCAAGAATAATGTATCCAGCAAAGATATCCTTTAGATATGAAGGAGGAATAAAGACCTTTCCAGACATACAGAAGCTGAGGAAATTTTCTAATAAACGACCTGCACTACAAGAAATACTAAAGGAGGCTTTCGACCACCATCAACAGGGACAATTTGTGGCAATGAAACCATAAAAAGGGGGAGAGTAAGGCCTGAACCGGAACATGGGAATGGAGAAAGTAGGCATGCAAGAAAATGGAATACTCTAAATATCAAACTTCCTTTTATATAAACTTAAGGAAAACCACTCAAAAAAAAAAAATAATCCAGAACTGAAATATATACTGTAATAAAAGAAGAAACATAGGGAAACATCATAGAATACCACCACAGAGAAATAATACACAACAACAAAAAGGCAAAGAAACAATGGAGACACAATCTTACCAGAAAACTAAAGATAGAGTGATAGGAAATCCTCACATATCGATAATCATGTTAAATGTAAATGGACTGAACTCATCAATAAAAAGGCAAAGAGTAGCAGATTGGATAAAAAAACTGAACCCAACCATATGCTGTCTCCAAGAGACACATCTCAGCTACAAGGACAAGCGTAGACTCAAAGTGAAAGGGTGGAAATTGACACTCCAAGCAAATGGTATCCAGAGAAAATCAGGTGTAGCTATACTGATATCAGATGAAACAGATTTCAGGGAGAAAAAGGTAACAACATACAAAGATGGACATTTCATAATGACAAAGGAACTATACAACAAGAAGACATAACAGACATCAATATTTATGCCCCCAATCAGGGAGCACCGAAATATACCAAGCAACTACTAACAGAACTAAAGAGAGAAATTGACCAAAACACAATTATACTAGGAGACCTAAATACATCATTGACAGCTATGGATAGATCATCCAAACAGAAAATAAATAATGAAATAGCAGCCCTAAATGACACATTAGATGAAATGGACATAGTTGACATATATAGAGCATTTCATCCTAAAACATCAGATTATACAGTTTTTTCCTAGTGTACATGGGATATTCTCAAGGATAGACAATATATTGGGACATAAAACTAGCCCTGCAAATTTAAGAAGATTGAAATCATACCAAGCATATTGTCTGATCACAAGGCTTTGAAACTGGATATCAACTGCAAAAAGAAAGCAGGAAAAATCACAAATGCATAGAGATTAAACAACATACTTTTAAAGAACAACTGGGTCAAAGAAGAAATAAGAGGAGAGATCAAAAGATACATAGAAATGAATGAGAATGAAAATACATCCTACCAAAATTTTTGGTATGCAGCAAAAGCAGTTTTAAGAGGGAAATTTATATCAGTACAGGCCTATCTCAAGAAACAAGAAAAATCCCCAATAAATAATATCATGTTACACCTTATAGAACTAGAAAACGAAGAACAAATGAAAACCAAGGTTAGCAGAAGAAAGGAAATAACAAAAATCAGAGCAGAACTAAATGAAATAGAGAATAAACAAACAATAGAAAAAATTAATGTGACAAAGAGCTGGTTCTTTGAAAAGATTAACAAAATTGACAAACCGTTGGCTAGACTCACTAAGATGAAAAGAGAGAAGACACTAATTAACAAAATCAGAAATGAAAAAGCAGAAGTTATCACGGAAACCACAGAAATACAAAGGATCATCCAAGGATACAATGAAGGACTATATGCCACCAAATTCAATAACCTAGACAAGTTCTTAGAAACATATAGCCTTCCTAGGTTGAACCATGAAGAACTGGAAAATCTAAACAGACCCATCATCAGTAATGAAATTGAATCAGTCATCCGAAACCTTCCCAAAAGCAAAAGTTCTTAGAAACATATAGCCTTCCTAGGTTGAACCATGAAGAACTGGAAAATCTAAACAGACCCATCATCAGTAATGAAATTAAATCAGTCATCCGAAACCTTCCCAAAAGCAAAAGTCCGGGACCAGATGGCTTCACTAGTGAATTCTACCAAACCTTCAAAGAGGATCTAATACCAATCCTGCTCAAACTCTTCCAAAAAATTGAAGAAGAGATAGCACTCCCTAACTCATGTTATGAGGCCAACATTACCCTGATGCTAAAACCTGGTAAGGACAACACAGAAAAAGAGAACTACAGACCAATATCTCTAATGAATACAGATGCAAAAATCCTAAACAAA
Source organism: Rhinolophus ferrumequinum (assembly GCF_004115265.2). NCBI lineage: Eukaryota > Metazoa > Chordata > Mammalia > Chiroptera > Rhinolophidae > Rhinolophus > Rhinolophus ferrumequinum. The sequence continues at coordinate 42,663,337 of NC_046306.1, forward strand.
ACTCTAGCAAATAGAATACAACAATGCGTTAAAAAGATTATTCATCACGACCAAGTGGGGTTCATCCCAGGGGCACAAGGATGGTACAACATCCGCAAATCCATCAATGTGATACATCACATAAACAAAATAAAGGACTAAAATCATATGATTATATCAATTGATGCACAAAAAGCGTTTGACAAGATACAATATCCATTTATGATTAAAGCACTTAGTAAAATAGGTATAGAAGGAAAATACCTTAACATAATAAAGGCCATATATGACAAACCCTCAGCTAATCTCATAATTAACAGTGAAAAACTGAAGCCCTTTGCTCTACGTGCAGGAACACGACAGGGCTGTCCCCTATCACCTCTGCTTTTCAACATAGTGTTGGACGTCCTCGCCAGAGCAATCAGGCAAGAAAAAGAAATAAAAGTCATCCAAATTGGGAATGAAGAAGTTAAATTGTCACTCTTTGCAGATGACATGATGCTATATATAGAAAACCCTAAAGACTCCACCAAAAAGCTATTAGAAACAATCAACGAATACAGTAAAGTTGCTGGCTACAAAATCAACGTACAAAAGTCCATTGCATTCCTATATACTAACAATGAAATCTCAGAAAAATAAATAAAAAAAAAAAACAATTCCTTTTGCGATTGCAACTAAAAGAATAAAATACCTAGGAATAAACTTAACCAAGGATATGAAAGATGTATATGCTGAAAGCTACAAGACATCTTTAAAAGAAATTGAAGAAGACACAAAGAAATGGAACGACATTCCTTGCTCATGGACTGGAAGAATCAACATAGTTAAAATGGCCATATTACCCAAAACAACATACAGAATTAATGCAATCCCCATCAAATTACCAATGGCATATTTTAAAGAAGTCATACAAAAACTCATCAGACTTGTTTGGAACCACAAAAGACCCCGAATAGCCAAAGCAATTTTAAGAAAAAAGAACAATACTGGATGTATCACACTCCCTGACTTTAGCTTCTACTACAGGGCAACAATAATCAAAACAACATGGTATTGGCAGAAAAAAAGACACACGTATCAATAGAATAGAACTGGAAACCCAGGAAAAAAAAACTACATAAATATGGACAGATTATTTTTGACAAAGAAGCAAAAAACATACAATGGAGAAAAGACAGCCTCTTCAATAAATGGTGCTGGGAGAATAGGAAAGTCATGTGCAAAAAAATGAAACTGGACTGCTATCTGTCACCATGTACCAAAATTAATTCAAAATGGTTCAAAGACTTAAGCATAAGACCTGAAACAATAAACTGCATAGAAGGAAATATAGGTACTAAACTTATGGTCCTTGGGTTCAAAGAGCATTTTATGAATTTGACTCCAAAGGCAATGGAAGTAAAAGCTAAAATAAATCAATGGGACTATATCAAACTAAAAAGGTTCTGCACAGCAAAAAAAAAAAAAAAAAAAAAAAATCATTGACAAAATAAAGAGTCAACCAACTGAATGGGAGAAGATTTTTGCAAACAGTGCCTCCGATAAGGGGCTAATATTCAAAATATACAAGGAATTCATGCAACTCAACAACAAAAAAACAAACAACCCAATTGAAAAATGGGCAGAGGACCTGAACAGACATTTATCCAAAGAGGACATACAAATGGCAAATAGACATGTGAAAAAATGCTCAACATCAGTAATCATCAGAAAAATGCAAATAAAAACCACAATGAGATATCACCTCACCCCAGTCAGAATGGCTATCATTAACAAGACAAATAGTAACAAGTGTTTGAGAGGCTGTGGAGAACAAGGAACCCTCATAGACTGTTGGTGGAAATGCAGATTGGTGCAGCCGCTATGGAAGGCAGTGTGAAGGTTTCTCACAAAATTACGAATAGAATTACTGTATGACCGAGCAATCCCTCTCCTGGGTATCTACCCAAAAAATCTGAAAACATTTATCCATAAAGACACGTGTGCTCCAATGTTCATTGCAGCTTTATTTACGGTGGCCAAAACATGGAAACAACCAAAATGTCCTTCGATAGATGAATGAATAAAGAAGTTGTGGTATATATACACAATGGAATACTATTCAGCAGTAAGAAAAGATGAAATAGGACCATTTGTGACAACATGGATGGATCTTGAGATTATAGTGCTAAGCAAAATAAGTCAGACAGAAAAAGTGGAGAACCATATGATTTCACTGATATGTGGTGTATAAACCAAAAACAACAAAAGAACAAGACAAACAAATGAGAAACAAAAACTCATAGACACAGACAATAGTTTAGTGGTTACCAGAGGGGAACGGGAGAGGGGGATGGTAGGAGGGAAAAGGGGATCAAATATATGGTGATGGAAGGAGAACTGACTCCGGGTGGTGAACACACAATGGGATTTATAGATGATGTAATACAGAATTGTACACCTGAAATCTATGTAACTTTACTAACAATTGTCACCCCAATAAACTTTAATTAAAAAAAATAAAATAAATAAAAAGAATGCTTTGGGAAAGGGCCTGCCTTTCAACCCTGATAGCAGAATTGCAACATCTAGAGACAATGGCCAAATGCCATAGCCAACTCCCCTGTCATCACATATCTTCATCACAAGCCTTGATTATGTATGTGGAGGGAGTTGCTAGTTACCATCATACCTTTGCACAGCTCAGCCACATTCTTAGAAATTACTAATTCAAATATCAGATTTACAAATAGACTATCATCAATAAGGCAATCGAAGTTTATCTTTGGCATGTCTCATTTTCCCTTTCAATTCTCCCATCTTTTTCTTTCCATACCCCTTATCCTGAGTCCTAAATTCATCAATGGAGAACACTAATTTTCCAAAGCCCAGATTGGAACAATGGTGCCATAAACTCTACAACAGTGATCTTCAAACTGGGATACTCATACCCCTGGAGGAATGTAAACACTTTCCCACCATTGTTCAGTGAAAAGTTGTGTAAGAAAACCTATGTCCACATCTAATTCCCGTAACAGTATTTCTAAGATTGATCTAGATTCTCATTTCAACAGCCCATATCCCACTCTTCAAGGAAGGCAAACCGCTCCCCCATCCTAAATCAAAGTGTACTGCCTTCTCCAGGTGGAAAATTCTCCACAGAATCAAGTAGAAGAGGAGCATTCCTTAATGATTAATCCAGCCATCATAAAACTCATGGAAGATTCCTGTCTTTGGCTTCTCTTAAGAGTGATACATGTCATGCATGACACACATTTGGAGCCTTGTTGGGATATTCTGAATTAAATGTGATAGAAAAATATGATACCCTGGAAGGTACATGATGGTACAGCTATTTAAGGACAGGTACACCATGATATCATTTGTGTTGCCAACCTTGACAATTCCAAATAAAACAAACTTTTACCACAGTGATCAGTTGTATTATTTTCTTCGTTCCTCTCAACTAGAGCCTCAATTGCTGTACTTCTCACAAAGACTGGAAAACGATGAAACTTCTACTTCTGCTCTTTACCACTGTTGCTACTCACCACAACACACCATCATAATCCCAAACTTATTGATTCGCCACTTCAACTTGATTGACAAAAGTGGTAGACCAGTTGCTTGTTCACATATAATTTTATGTTTGGGCTAAATGCTTTGTGTTATTTAGATATGGAACAAAATAAACTTCTAGTCCCTTGAGAGAATGATCTTGTTTTATTTCACTTGTTTTCCCACAGTGTTTGGCCCTCAACAAACTGTTGTTAACTGAATGAATTAATGAATATATTACCAAGCTAGCAGTGTGCCTGAATCTGCATCACACAACCTAACTCTAGGGAGCAAACTGAAAAAATATTTTCATATTCTTCCAGTTCAGTTTCATTTGGCTTAAAATAGCATCTTCCACTTTTACCTAGCAACTTAATGTCCCCTGTTCATTTCTGTTGCAAGTAAGTTGTTCTATTTCTGCTAAATAGGCATTATTGATCCATTGTTTCATTTTCAATGGCCAGAGGGCTGCTGGAAAAGGTACAATCTCTTCATTTCTCTGCATCACCTCTCAGTTGAAATTTCTTAGAGATCTTTTGGGAGTCAGTGCTAGTAGAGACCACTGCCAATGTTAGGCACAAATCACAATTCAAAGAAGAGCTGGGAGGCGATGGTGAAGAATGGTGGGGATGGGATGGGAGTAAAATAGAAGTTCCCAAGATCTACTTGGCCACAGCACTGCCCTGGGTTCATCTCGGGGGTTTTCAAATAACCAGAAATGTTTGTTTTGTTTTGTATTTCCTAAGTGAGACACCACAGAGCAATGAGGAGGGCATAGATTTCACAGACCACGCATCTCAATTTGAAAGTCACTGCAGACTTAATAGCAAACTAGTGGAGTGGTTAGAAGATGGTGAGACCTGGGTTTAGAATTTTGGCTGAAGCACTTCAATTATTTTCTCAGAGTGGATCTATTTCTAAACCTTTCCAATCCTCACTTTCCTCATATGTAAAGTACAGTACAGCCTCCCTAAAGACTTGGCAGCCTAGGATCTGACACACCACATGTGCTCATAAAGGCTGCAATCATGTTTAACCATGTGAGGATCCATTTAACTTCTCTGACCCTAATTCACCTCCTCAAGTCCTTCTTCACCTCATCTGTACAAGGTTGTGAGGACAACCTCAAAATGCTTACAAGGGGTTCTGGCACCTGGTGTCCCCAAAGAAAAAGTCATTATTTGTAATCTTAGTATTACTACTATTAAATTTAATAGTAGGTAATATGAGTACTATTATTAGTTTTAATAATATTTGTTTTTAATAATCAAGAAAGTATAAAAAAGAAAATGCAGTCAAGAGCCAGACCTAGTCTTGAAAAGTGAATATCAGAAGTATATTTTATTATTTTGCTTTTCAAATCAAATGGAAGTTTCCTTCTACTCTCACCGCTTCAGCTCTCTTTTCTGCTCTTTGGAAGCCATTAAGCTCCTATTTTCAGATTGATTTTTAAAAAGCAAGCCACAGCACCATGCCTGCCCTCATTCCTTAGCTGAAGTGATTTCAGTTTCCTCTAAAATATTAGATTTTTTTCCTTCCTTGTATTTACTATGCACAGATGCAGAAGGAGAATTACTCAAGTTTTGCAATAAAAATAAGCTTGGCTTTGCGAGCACCTGCTTTCCGCCGTTTAATAATGCTGAGTTCCCTTCTTCTATGTGCTTCTGTTTACTCTTCTGCAAATTATTTTTGTTCTCAGTTGGCAAAGATAAATGATGGGATTAATATATATTGAAGAAGCCTCTGTGAACAGTATGCCAGCCCAGAGGAAGGGGGGTATGATTTCCCTCAGGTAAGGAAACACAGCAAACTGGATTAAGAGTAATTTGCCATGGGGCTTATAGATGATCACAATCCATTAGTGGTACACCATTTATGAAAACTGCTTTTTCTTAAATAAAAATTAGAATGACTTTCATTACCTTGCCAGGACTGAGCCAAGCCAACTGCATTTTCTCCCAAGGGAAAACAAAACATCAATGACAAGACTTAGATTTTTTATTTAACCTCAAAGCAATCTCCAAACGTTGAAAGTAACAGTGAACAAAATATGTGGGAAGGAACTTCAGTTTATGAGGGTCAGGGATACTGTGTACAATTAGAGCTGAAAACTGAAATAGAAAATATTGTAAGAAAAATAAGTAAAGTGAATCCAGTGTTGTATCTTTTAATGAGTGTTTTAAAAATTATACAAAGCTATGTAATAAAAGTAGAGATGTTGCAAAATGATATCGAAACTTTCAATATCATGATATTTTTGTTTTAATATTACAGCATCTTTTAAAGTAATACAAAGTAATATTTTCAACCAACTGATTCAAATTTTATCTAAGCATCTCGTTTATCTTGGAATCCTCAGCATCAAGCCCAGAGATTCACACAGTCGGTATGATGTGTAATAAAACGCTTATTTACATTCTTGGCTGTGCTATGATAGAACATTATCCCCTTTTTAGAAATGTATTTATTTATTTATTGTTGTGCCTAGAATAAATTTAAGACTTTTTAACATTTGGACAGTTTTTTAATGCACTAAAGATAATAAAAGGTGTCAATAGTGCTTATTATTTATGACCAAGTTTGGAAATTTTTTATCTTTCCTCTTTTGGTGAGTTGGAAAAATAGTGTCACTCTTATATTTCTAACTTGCATTTTGAGGTGGGAGTTGCTATCAGTTCAACATCTTCAAAGAAAAATAAAAAGAATGCAGGAACCAGCCATGCCCACATTGTGCTCATGCCAACCTCAGTCTTGCCAAGATCAAAGGCAGCTGTGGATTTGGTACAAAATTATGTCATGGGTGGCTGCAAAGTTATGGATCTCTTACAGGAGAATCGGGGTGTGGGTCATATGCATGATTCAGAAAAAAGAAAGGAAGACTTGTGTGTTCAGAGCATTTGGGTGAGGTTAGAATAACATGTATTTCTGCCTCAAGTTAACCGACTGGGAAGTGGACTTCTCTTGAAGCTAAAGAAGCTATCAACCAGATATATTTTAAAAGTGGAAATTCCAAATCTTTCACTGGCCCCTGAGACCTTGGTGGGCCAAGGTTCATCAAGTATGACCTCAGTGGTTCTGTTCAACAGATTGTATTGGTTTGCAAGCGCGCCCCTTAAGAATGGTAATGGGGCCTCCTCATGCAATGCCTTCTTCCTACATCTCTGCGTTTATCCAGCTCATGGACACATAAACCCCAAAGCCACCAACATCTGCCCTGGCACTTGGGCTTGGGTGAGGAGAGATAGTGTAGACACTGTGAGGGACTCAACCAATAAGGGGAACTGGATGGAAGAATTAAGCAGATTATAAAACCTGCACAATTTGGCTTTATTGATTCTTAACTTTTATTTCACACAAGTGAACAAAGGCTTGGCCAGAGCCTTTAGAATATTACAACAAGCCAATTCCACAAAGGCCTAACTATAATCAAACACAATTATCCGTAGCTGAATTTTCCAAAGCTGTCCTACCAGATTTGGTCAGTGCCCAAGTGAGAAAGACACCTTTGTGTTCACTGAGGCTAATAGCTGACTGGTGCTATAACTCATGAGCAATCAGGTGGGTGTTAACTCTCAGACCCAAGATTGTCACCTCCTCCCTAAAATTACAAAAGCAGGACATTTAGTGTTATATTTACATAACATCTAAGCATAGACTGGCACAAAAGAACAGAGCCTTGCTTGGTTCAAAAATATTAAGCCTTTCAGAAGCAAACAAGATAGAAACTACAGCATTAAACCAATTTGGGATGTTCTACCCAAGAAACTGGATGTCCCTTAGTGTGCTTACCCCTGAGAGCAGGATTCTGAACAGGAAAATGAGATTCATAGTGGAGATCAGTTCCCTTAGCCCGTAGAATTTCTAAGATTATCACTCAATAGCTGACATGGTGATAGAAATATGGTTTCCTGGGAGCATCTTTGTTATCACAGCAAATATCGGGGTTAAATTTCATAATGAAACTTGCCTTTGAGAACCCTATACATAGTGGTTGAAGGCATGAGTCGTTAATCATGCCATCTGCAGCTGGGATTCAGATCAATCCAGAGACAAGATTTGGGGAATGTGCATCTAAAGGGGCCTTGTCAAAAGAAAAACACACCTTTGAAAGGGTGAGAGAATAATGTGGCAGAAACCAAGGGAGGTCATGGTTTTGATAACAGAGGAAGGGACCACATTTAAAAAAAAAAATCCCTTTTCCAGGACACCTCAAGAAATAGAGTGTGAATATCTCATAGTTCAAATCATCTTCAATATTGTCTTCAATTTGTTCTGTTTCAAATAAAAATGCATACCAACAGGTGTTCTAAACCAAACTAAATACACGAAAAATAATTTTGCTCAGGATAGTGAAATTCCCAATCCCTACTACCTTTTCATTTGTTTCTATTTTTTTCTACTTTAATTTCTGTACCTCTACTCTACCTTTCTGTGTTTTGCTCAGAGGGGTATATCATTAAGAAGTAAAGCATGTTATTTTTGCCTTTCTGCCATTTTTTTTTTTTTTTGGCAGATCTTCCTGTTCAAGATCCGCTCTTCTCCATTCCTCTGTCCCCAGAGCTAACTCCTTTCTCTTCATATCTTGATTTCTGGCAACACAGAGCTGAGCTATATTCTCCAACCCAAAGCCATAGTCATCTGCTTCTCTGTGTCACCCTCTCTCTGTAGCGAGGCAGAAGTCCCACTCCATCAACATTTCTTAGTGCCTGCAGAGCAGATAGTGAGCTAGTTCTTGCTAAAATGTGCAAGAATTTATTGACCTTGTATATGACAATTAGCATATATTAAGGTTTATAGTCCTTAATTTTTAAGTGCTTTCATATATTGAACTCCGTAGCTGTTGTCTTACGCAACCTGTTTTTCTTCTTCTAGTAACAGAACTTCTGTCCTTTAGGGGAGGGCTTGTGGTATGACTGGGGCTCACTCATTTTCCAGGGGTAGCACTCCACCCAGGTCTGGTCATATCAGGGTCATTTGCTGGAAAGAGATTCAGTATCCTGGGTAGCTGAGCAAGAAAACAAAGCCTCCAGTATTCATCATTTCTACAATGTGGAATAACCTGTCCAGTGAATTCAACAGAGTAAAAGCAGAGGTGAGCAGTGGGGGAAGAAAGTGGTATCATTGAGTGGCTGGATCATTCTGTGCCTGATTTCCCCATTTATGTGAGCCAATAAATTCCCCTTTCTGCTTAAGCTAATTTAAATTGAGTTTTTCTCCCTTACAACTGAAAAAGTCCTAATTTGTACATAATTTGGAAGCCATTTATTAAGCCCCTACTATGTACCACATATATAGTCCCAGATGTTTTGGCACAAGAAACACTTTATTTACATTATCTTAAAGTGGATAGTTTTATTATTAACAACACTTTGAGGATCAGCCTTCTGAGACTCCAGGTAACAATTCTCTCCATTTTAAAGAGGAGGAATTGAGGCTCAGAGCAATTTAATAACTTGCCCATGTGACATAACTGGCAAATACAGGGCTGGAATTTACATTTCTACTCCAGTGTCCCTTATGCTTCTGAGTCAAGTAGACAAATAAGACACACTAAGCTTTGAAGGAATTCTCAGTCTCTTTCTAGAGCCAGGTCCTGATGCATAGCACATAAGGAACAGTGTAGACCTCACACAATTTATAATTCTGGACTTGGTCATGTGACAGAGAACGTGAGCGGGAGGGATTGCCAAGGCTGCAACAGACAGAAAGATTGGATGAGGCATGGCATTTAGCAAGGCCTGGGAGAATGGATGGCATTGGAAAGGCAATGCCAAGAGGTAGAGCCTTCAGAAAAAAAGGAGGACAGAGGTGAAGTCTGGAAATGGCAGACAGCTCAGGAATCCAAAGCCCCAACACCATTGAAGGTGGGACCCTCCCAAAGTGATCCACATCATCTGAGCTTCAGTTTTCTTATTGATAAAACTGGAAAATAAAATAAAATCTCCCTCTACGCCCCTCCTTCCCCCTTTCTCTCCTTCCCTCCCATCTTCCCTTGTCTCCTCTCTCCCCCTCCCTCCCTCTCCTTCTCCCATCCTACTTTCCCCCCATCCCCATCACGCTCTCGCCTCCCTCTTCTCTTGTCCTCTCTCTCAATCCCATCCCTCTCCTCTCCTCCATTCTTTGTGGTCCCTGTCTCCTGGATCCTCTCAAACACATTGTTCACAAGTTCACCATAGGACACTGTATTTAGAATCAGAGCTTTGGTTTGCAATATTGTCTCCACTTAAGAATATATGTGACCCATACCAAGTTTTTTAACCTCAGTTTCTCTATCTGTAAAATGGAGAGAATCCCTCCCTCAAAGGCTTGTCAATGAGAATTAAAACTGTATGTCCCATCAACTTTTGGCCATCCAGCTCATTTTTTGCTTTTTGCTTTGAATGAGGTTTTCTAAGAACACTTTAATTCCATTGCCCCAGCATCAAATGCTTCCTGCCTTTCACTGATCTTGGAATCAAGATAGAAATCATCTCAGAGGCCAGAGTTCTCGTCTCCTCCTCACATCCATAACTGCACATAAAAGTGCCTATGTTCCTTACTGCTAGTATTGTCTCCTGACAAATAGCACCGGCAGGACCTGGTCTTGTTAGAAATGTACACTCTCAGGCCCCAACCGAGGCTGCCCAAAATACAGCCTGAGTTTTAAATGGATCTGGGGGAATAGGTTTGTGCATAAAAGTTTGAGAAGCTCTGCGAGAGGCTGCAGCTTTCTCCCCACATCAGATCCCATGGATCCACTGCCTATTATTTACTCATGGCTGGGCTCAGCCAGCCAATACTCCACCCAGTTAATCCTACTCACACTTCTGTTTTCTGCAAACACCCTCCTTCAGAAGCCTCCCCTGTCCCTGTATTGAGCCAGGTGTTGTGGTTACCTTCCCCCATGGCACCTTGCACTATGTGTGGTGACACTCGGCAGAGTTGTAATAAATAGAGTGAGATCTGTGGAGATGAGGACCTTACCTATGTTATTCATCACACAATGCCTCTACATCATAAATTCCCAATATATATTTGTTTAATAAACTAATGATGAATAAATGAATAAAAGATTACGTGAATAAAGGTTTCTGTATGTGCAAATACCTGACATCAAAGAGCTGAGTAAATGTATATTTTCATTTGTCTTCATGCACCACAGTGTGGGGGTATATATATACTCTGCACATATATTAGAGCCAGGTTTCATTGAGAGCTGTGAAGACACAAACCCACGTGACCTTAGTGCTGCCCACTGGAGCTCAGGGAAGAAGTTCTTACATCAGCGAGCCTTCAGTCATTCGCATGGCCCACAACCTCAACCACCTGACGTCAGTTAGCTCATGTTCAAGGGCAAGTTGGTGCAGCATGCCCTGCAGTGGGGATTCCTTCACCCAGATGGCAATAAAGAAAGCACACATGTGACCATGTGTAGTTTGTGTTACTAAGTGCAACTCAGAGGTAGGAGACGTGAGGTAAGTTCTGTCTATGACCTGAGTGACAGCCATCAGCCATCACTAGGTCAGACCCTGAGATTCTATTCTGGATGGAAACCGGAATAAAGTCTCCAGAAGGTGTTTTGTAAGTTTCCTTTTAGAGAAGATGTAGATTAGTCAAAAACATTTTGCAAAGTTGCAATTACTTCTTATCAGTAAAATAGAACATTCTGTACTTTTCTGAGAAGTCTTCAACTCAGATCAAGAGGATCTTATAATGTTTTTAAAATATATTCTTTCTTGCAGTAGGACTACATTTAAATCATGATAGATAAGCAAAATTACTTGAATTACCCCATTTCAAAAGGAGCCCGTTCTTCCCCGTTTCACCACCAGACAATTTCTCCTCATGTGTGACCCAAAATCCTTCTGCCATGTAATTGTGTCTTCACCCCTTACTGAAGATGGAGATTGGCTGGTGGATAATCATGGCTACGTTGAACGTGCTCCTTGACTGTATCTTTTCTTGTGGTTGTTCCATTTCATTCTTAGAATTTTCAGCTCATATTCTATATTACATTATCTCCTATATTAAGTCATATTGGATTGTAACTTTGTCATTATTATTTTGGATTCTATTAAAATCTTGCAAAATTCATGAGTCCATTAAATGTTCCATACATCTATGAGCTTTGGTATAATTCTACTGAGTTTTGTGACTACAGCAACTGACTTAGCCTTGCAGTTGGCATGCCTAGCAAGGTAGAAAGGGCACTAACTGTGAGCGAAGTTCATGCCCACAATGGCTGCTTCCATGATCATTGCTGTGATTCCTACATAAAGTGAGGGCATGAACTAGCCTGTGGTTTCCAAACCTGGGGGGATCATCAGAATCGCCCCAGGATGAATTATATTGCAGACTCGAGGGTCTGCCACAGCAGATCAGGTTCAGCAGGTCAGCGTGGGGTCCAACTGGACTGGATGTGATTTAAGGACACCTGCAGCTAAGAGCTCAAGAAATGTAGGAGGAGGGTGAGGAAGGATCAGGTCTTATAAAGTAGACAAGAATAGGTAAAAATGGGGTGAGAGTCTCTGGGGGAAATTTTTTAAATATGTGAGGATGGGAAACTAAAGTTTCAAAGAGGGAGTTTGAGGTGGGACAACCAGCAAGTGCCTTAATTTTCAAAGTGGAGTGTTCCTCCAGAATAAGGGACATAAGAGGAAGGTCGACTTGATCTAGCAGATTATCTTAATGGATTTTATAATTCTCCAGGAAGGTTGGGGGGGTCTCACCTGACATATTTCTGCATAATCTCATTCAATCTCTATTCTCTTTTTGCCCAGATTTCTTCTTCTTTATTTTTATCTTTTTGTGCTGGGAATGTTTGAGAAACCACCTCAAAAAAAAAAAAAAAAAAAAAAAAAAAAAAAAAAAAAACCTAAAAAACTTGGAAGTAGGGGATGGGTTGTGAGGATATGTTAATCAATTTGAAAAACCTGGTGACTACAAAGAATTTAGGTTCACTAGGTCTGGGTGAGGTCGAACTGTACTGGATAGGATTGCAAAGCACATTCAGCTAAGAAATAAAAAATTTCAGGAAGAGGATGAGAATCTGGGTCAACATTGTGGATGAGTATGACTTAAACTCATCATTGAAAATTCAGCAAGATTTCAATAGGTAGAAATTCACTTCAATTTTCCTGTCTGCCATTGCACTCACCATGAGGCTTGGAGGGTATGGAGAACTTTGTCTGCCTCTAAGTCAATTCCCCACAGCCAGAGGAATGGTGGGCACCTGGCCACACTACAAAAATGCCAGCTGGAATATGGGTTCACATGTAGGAATATCAACAAAGGTGGAACACATTCTTCATTGAGGTGATAGAAATGTTCTATACATCAATCCGGGTGGTGGTTCCAGAGTGAGTACATTTGTCAAAACTCATCAAACTATTCACTTAGATTGGGTGTAGCTTACGGCATGTCAATTATGCCTGTGTAGTTGATTTGAAAAGTGAGTATACACACATTTTGTTCTTCATGTGTCTGCCTTGCTAAAGGTAAAGTATTGGTGACTCTTAGGAGTTAGTTGAAGCAGTAAAAGAGGGAGAACCTCTTTGTATGATTGAACTTTGAAAGCTGAGAAGCATTAATAAGATACACGTTAAATACTGTAGAGGCATCTAGACACCAGGTCAAGAAAGCAGGTGGTGCTGCCCCAGGAGTCCTGAGTGAGGAGACAGACTTGCGATGTGGGAGGTGGGAGAAGGATGTATGTACAGAGCTGAGGGAAGAAAACCAACATGGGTTGAGCATTGTCTCCATCCAATTCCTCCTCCAGACGTTCTCCGACTCCCACGCCCTTAAACTTTGGAATAATCTGTTAGCCTAAACCAAGGCTATTTGCTCTGAGATCCATTCTCTTATTACTTTACTGTGGTTTGAATAATGGTGACAAAAGCTAATCTGGGAAATATACTTGCCCCAGTATTTTTAACTGCCCATTGTGCTGTGGCCAAAAGGAACAGCTCCTGATGTACCATGGGCGTGGGGGCCAACCTGCAGTCAGGGTGCCATCTTCTGTCCTCTCATGATCCTCATTGTAGCCAACTTCTCACTGGTTCTGGATTATCCTCCTCCAAGTAATTGTGTCACCTAGTTGGTTGCTGTCATCAGATTCAGGGCTGTTTTGACTTGTTATCCAGTATCTGCACCGATTCCCTTTGCCTGCAATGACTCCACTTTCCATTTGCACTGGGGATTCCAGAAGGCAACTTACCAAAGAAAAAAAAAGAAAAGAAAAGAAACATCTGCTCAGGTTGAACTAATGAGAAAAGGGACTCAAACCCAATAAGATGTTGCTGGACATGAAACAAAGATGAATAGCTAAGGATCTTTCACTCCGTATGTGGCCTCAGACCCAGTCATATTCAGTGAGTGCTCCAGTCAGTGGAGCCTCTTCTTTCTCATTCCTTGGTGATGAACCAGCCTCCCAGTCTCTCCTGAGAGGAACAGCCAAGAAACAGAAAATGAGCAAAGCATGAGAAGCCAGCAGAGGTGGGAAGCAATGCATCCAGCTAGGAAATAGCCAGGGGACAGCCATGGTGAGAGCCACCTCACATTGACATGTGTGTAATAGGCATGAATCAGAGAACCTGTGACAGCTGCAAGCTATGGAGCAGAAATAATCTATCTTACCAAATAATTCATGAATCTCCCTGCCAGGGGGTGGACTTGAAACCCCCATTCATCTTGCATTTCATCCACGAGCAGATTTGTATGAAACAGAATTTGTTAAGGCAGTAACTACAGCATTGTAAAAGGCTTTTCTCATATTTAGAGACATGATTTTAAAATTAACTTCTGCCGCTGCTAGACCCAGTCTTCTGCGCACATGATGAGCACGTGACTGCCAGGCCCAAGGCCCCGTCCTCTGTGGGTTCCAGGTTGATTAGACCTGGGCACAGGTGCAGTAGGCATGTGTCAGACAAAGCAGTGATTCACCTTGGGGCCCTTCCAGACACTCTGTTTAATATCATATCACAAACATTTGGTGCCCATAAAACTGGTCTATAAATTATTCCCTAAATAGTTATTTCCTCAGAATCCTGTGCCTTTTTTCACACCATTTCTCAGGATTTAGAAAACTTAACTCTTTAGTTAGCATTTCTCAGCCCTTCTTCTTTCAATGCCCCTATGAAAGGCCACTGTCTCCGCCAAACATCCTGTTCTTGATAGTGCTTCCTGATCCTAATTCTGATATTATTATTTATCACTTTCTGCCCCAGGACCTTTGCATTTGCTTTACTGTTCAATCTTCCTAGCTTTGTCTCCTAAATAGCTCCTTCTAAAGTCTCACTCCTTCACCCAGTGACACTATTGCATCACCCTGTCTTACCTTTTTCCAGCATTTAAAATCATCTTGATTTTTTGTTTACTTGTCTGTTATCTGCCTTGCCCTACTTAAATGTAGATTCCATGGGATCCAGAACTTCCTCCGTCTTGCTCATGGTTATCCTCCCAACACCTAGCACAGTACAAGCACATAGTAGAGTCTCAGTCAATATGAGTGCAATGAACTAATATATGAGTGCAATTATTGTGGCCAATGTGCCAGGTACACTTTCTTTTCTCCAGGCCATGGCATTTTGAGTTTGTAGTCCAACCCAGGTTTGGCCTCTGCTCACCATCTGTGCTAACATCTGTCTATCACCTCCTCATGTGAGACCCTCTTTTCACCAAATAGATGGTAAGTGCTTTCAGAGATGGGCCTTAGACATCTGACTTCACTAGTGGACAGCAAGTGCTCAGGTAATAGGTGAGGCAGATATGGGACACCCTTCCTTGTCCAGCAGGCCAAGCTCTGTGATCTGAGGGTAAAGGACAACTACCACCTTTGCCCAATGTGCAGATGGACTATTTTGAAAACAAAAAAGCTGCGATGTTTACAATAACATTGACTCACCTGACTTTATATGTTAATCTGCAAAATAAATCATAAGCAAGTTTGGGAATCAGAAAACGACAACCTAGGACCAAATCTGGTCAGCCACCTGCTTCCTTGTGGCTCAGGAGCTAAGCACGATTTTCATGTTTTTAAATTGTAACATTTTAAATGGCTATGTAAGCACCTAGATAATACAAGTATTCTTGAATTTCCCCTTTGGACTTGAAAGCTTAAAATATTTACTTTCAGGTTCTTTAATGAAAACTTGCCAACCCTTGATTTAGGGGAAACTCTAATTATCTTCCAAAAATCTTACAAAATAACAAGTGGATGTTTTATGCTGTTGTTCAGAAAATCAAACGTGTACAGAATGAAGAGAACATGTGTATATAGTCTTTTGCTAGTACAGAATCTGTTAACACTTTAAGAGAGTCTGGTCAGGGAAGAGACTGTGTACCGTGTGACGTGAACAAGCTGGTGATGGTCAGGAAGCAAGTTCACGAGTCAGAACAACCAGTGAAGAATGTCGGCCCTATAAGGAACCTACCGCATAACGATGTGTTCAGTTCTATGAACTAGTGGCTGAAAATGCCAAATTAACCATGTTTCAGCCCATTTTCACCCCTCAGTATGAGCACTGTATGACCCCTTGAGGATTTGTTTTAAGCACAGCATCAATATTACAGTCCTTACCGTCACTGTATGATGATACTTGTTTCCTCTTAATGGTTACATAGACCTTCTTTACACACAGACTGAAGACTCAACTTTTCCTTCATAGTCTAGTGGCATTATACAGAGAGATACATACCGACGGGTGTCCACTTGGGGGCTCCATAGAACAATATCTGTGTTCCACACTGCAAAGGGAAGGGAAGGGAAGGAAAGGGAAGGGAAGGGAAGCATCTTGATTGCCAGTTCAGGCCAAATTTAACCCATGTCTGCATCTTCTGCTCAAATTTGTAATTTTTGCAAATACAATAATAAAAATGATCTGATAATGTTGCTATTGAGATAAAAGTGGTTTTAGGTGAAATTTTTCTAGACAGAGAAGCCAATTCAGGAGTTAAACTTAACATTTTCCCTCACCAGGTAAGGGGTCTCAGAGGACTGATGGCCACCTAATCTGGAGAATCAGCTAGATATCAGAGGTCATCATTTAGCAATGAACACTCTCACAAGCACCAAGCACCAGGCATTTCATACTAAATTAGGGCTGTCAAAAGGCCCTAATTTCCATTGACTCTATTCCCTACGCTATACTCCACATCCCGTGACTATATATATATATATTAAATTATAGTTGACATTCATTTTTATTCAGATTCAGCTTTAGCTTCAGGTGTACACTGCAGTATCAGTCATCTACATCGTCCATGAAGTGGTCTCCCTAAAAAGACAAGGTCCCATCCGACCCCCTACTAAATCTTCACGACATTATTGACTATATACTCCCTAAACTGTCTTTCATATCCCCATGGCAATACTGTGGCTACTAATCCTTTCTAATCCCTTTACCTTCTCCCCCATCCCTACCTCCCTCCCATCTAGCAACCATCAGTTTTTTCTCTATATCTCTGAGACTATTTCTGTTTAGTTCGCTCATTTATTCTTTTTTTTTGATTCCATATATAAGTGAGATCATATGGTATTTGTCTTTCTCCATCTAACTTATTTCACTTAACATAATATTCTCTAGGTCCATCCATATTGCTGCAAAAGGTGAGATTTCATTCTTCTTTATGTCCGAGTAAAACTCCAGTGTATAAATGTACCACAGTTTCTCAATCCAGTCATCTACCAATGGACATTTTGGTTGTTTCCATGTCTTGGCTATTGTGCATAGCACTGCAATAAACATAGGGGTATGTTTTTTTTTAATTGTTTTGGATTTCTCTGGATAGATACCTAAGAGTGGAATTACTGGGTCATAAGGTAGTTCCATTTTTAATTTTTTGAGATACCTCCATACTGATTTCCCAAGTGGCTGCACCAATCTGCAATCCTACCAACAGTGCAAGAGGGTTCCCTTTTCTACACATCCTCACCAGCACTTGTCATTTGTTGATTTATTGATGATAGCCATTCTGTCTGAACAGAGTGAGGTGGAGACGGGTAGTAGATTGGGGGATGTCATTTTGTGAGGAACGAAAATGTCTAATTATTACATTGTTTTGTACACCTGAAACTAAAAAAAAAAAAAAAAAAAAAAAAAAAAAAAAAAAGTCCAGTTTTTTAAACCAAATGAATGCATGGTGTGAAGGAAGAAAACATTCTGACTGGCCCTAATTTCATTGGAAGTCACATCAAATGTATTCTTTTGATAAGAAAACTATTCCTGTCACTTACACCTTTTTATGGCCTGGAAAACATTTAGTAATGATTATGACCTTAAATTTTTATAACCTGTTATCATTTTATGGATTTTCATTTGCATATCTCATTTTATCTCCTAAAACATACATGGGCTAATATTTGATTGAAATAAAATTAATGACTTTTATAGTATCTGGCTCAATGCTTACTGTTCCTTGACTGTCTTTCAGAGGGCTGAATTAGTTTACTTTAAACATCTGTATGCCCTCCTTTCAACAACATAGTCTTTCTGAAATCTATGAAGCATAACCATGTCATGTAAACATATATCTGAGCTATTTGGAGCCATCAATCATTTGGTGCCTAAGTTTGTAAAAACCTTTTTCTGATGCACCTGGTTTTAAGAAGTTACCCAAGAGCTAAGGTGGGGCCTTCTCTTTAGGATTCTCATGCATTTTTCTGAAATAAAAACAAATATCTCAAACTCCATTTATACTGTATCCTGTTATTAAAAAGTACATATGTTCTGTCATGGTCTTACATTTCTCTTCCCCAGTTTGAACAAATGTTACCAGTTTGAAGACTTTTGGAATTATTACCAGATAATAATTTCACTAGCCCTCTGGGTTTAGAAAACAATACTTGAGGTAAGCTGTTTCTGATCTCCTGCTAATCCAAGATAATTGCTTTTGGATTTCATGGGGAATCTGAAATTCTCAATGCCAGATTCACTCCCTGGGTCTACTGGAAAGGGGCTTTGAGGGGATTTTTGCCCCTATTATCAACTTTTAGCATAGGTCCCATCGCAAAAGTATGCTTTACTTTGGTGACTACCAACTGCTAACTCCCTGAAAAACTCAGACACTATTGAAAATATTCTTTCATAAATCCCCAACTTCCTTTCTCCCTCACTCCTTCTTGTCCTCTCTCCCTCTTTCTCTTTCTATCTTTCCTTTCTTTCTTCCTGTTGTTTTTTTCATTTTTTAAAAAAATTATTTAACAGGTTTCTGGTAAACCACTGGAAAGTAGCTATTAAGAGTGTTTCTGTATTGCGTGGAGGATTTAGAGTAGGTTTGGGTGGCAGAGGGTATCTTTGAGTTTGGTTTGTCAGTTCCTAGGACAGAATGCCAGGATTATGTTGGCTGCACTGTTGAACCTCAAGCAAAATCCCCACCCACTCTGCCAGTTTGGTTTAATTCTCTAACTTGCCACTTGACAGTCGGTTCTGAGAATTTATATTAAACTTAGACTTTATAACCTCTAACCAAGAATGCTGGGGGCCAGGACTTACAGACCAGTTGCCCATAAACTGTGCTTTCAGGAATAAGGGAGGAGGGGCTGGAATTCTGAAGTACAAGGCTTCCTCAACAGAGATGGTTTCACATGGTGGAATGCCTCTCACACCTCCTTTTTGCAGGAGAATTAAATGGTATTGCTAAGGGCTCTTTTGACCAAGTCGTATAAACTCACCCTATAGGTTTCATTTTCCTGGGGAAAATTCAGATTCATAACTGTCTCCTTTTCTTCTTTAAATATGAGTGTTTCCACTCATTTTAATTTATTCACATCTACCTGCTCACTCCCTGGGCAACATGAAGTTCATGTGTCCACTCATCCCCAGGTTGACTAAAAATTAAACTGAAATTAGATGTGGGTCTTTGGAAGTCTCTTTGTAGTAAAACCTCAGGGACAACTAAGAAAGCCAAAGGTCACTGAAGTGGCTGTATTTCCTTTGTAAAAGAGTGGGTCAGACACACTCCAATGCAGAAAATTAATTTTGAGGTATAACAATCATAACTGAGGGTGTACTATGTGATTTTGCTCCTTTAATCCTAATAGCAAATATAGAAGGCAGGAACTATTATTGATCTTTACTTTACAGAGAAGGAACTAAACCCTGGAGGGGTTAGATAAATTTCCCAAGGTCACAGATCTGGCAAGTCACAGAAGTAGGGTCCACAAGAAGGCCCACCTCATGCTCTGTTAAGTAAAGGACACCCATTTTGCAAGAAAGGTCTAGGAAGCAGAGCAACCAGGACTCACTACCTGTCAGGTATGTTCACTGTTGAGTGCCCAGAAAAGCCTCTTGACCCAGCAAAGCTGAGTTTATTACACGTGCTGCATAAGGTAGGACAGCGCCTGATAGGGTCTCAAGAGAGGAACGTCAGGAAAGGATATTTACCAGGTCGGGTCTTGGGGCCAGAGTGATTTTTAAGGCAGGTCTTATGAGGTGAAGAGTTGTTGGGATTAGGCAGTTTTCTACCTTATCACTTATGGATTGGTGGACCCAGCAGAATCTGGGATGTGAAATGAGCTTTGATGAACTAGTGTCAGTTTTGGTAAGTAAACTATTTAGTTGGTTTAGAGTCTTACTTTCCAGGAGAAGAAATTTCCTGGAGCATGCAGGTGAGTTATTTTTGCTTGTTCTTAGTATTGTTCAACAGGGCAAGTTAGTTTTAGCTTTCAAGCATTAAGGACAGAGTGATGACTACAAACAGATAAAATCCCTGCTCTCAAGAAGCTGTGACCCCTATGAGGTAGCTATTATTCTTACTGAACACTGAGAAAAATGAATACTAACATTCCAATTCACACATGGGTTTGAATCAGGACTTGCATTTTGATTCTTTGAGCTTCCACCCCCTGGAATGTTAGCACTCACTAGGAGCGTTCCACTTTAGTCCACAGATATGCCCACAAAAGGATCAGCAGAGGGAGGAGAAAATGGCCTTCAGGGGGTTTACTCAGGGATGATTCCAGAAAAATACTACATAATAGAACAACCTGAGTATATCAGTCACCTGGCTTATCTCTCAAGTTCTTTAAAACTGTCAGAGTTTTCATGGACTTTATTAACCTATAGATCACTGAATTTAAATTTTTAAATTATCTATAAAATATCCTGGAAAGAATAAGTGGGGCTTATTGAAAAATAAGGAGCATTTGTTTTATATCAAATTATGGGTCACTAAGCATCCATTGTTTTACCTTTAATAATACTCAGAAGTGAACTCTCAGTGGTCTTCCTTCTGATTTCTCTCAATAACTGAAACTGTATCTGAGTAGCAGAATATTACAAATCGTTGCCTGGAAGTTAATATGTTAATGAAAACAACAAGAAATATGGGGGGAAATCTAATTAAAATGAAGTGACAGGATTTGTGGTGTGTTTTTTGTTAAACAGACATATATTTTTATCCTAAAAATGATGTCATTTCTATTTTTTTAGTCATTAAAAAAAAATATTTTTTCCTCCCTCCCTCCCTCCTTTCTTTCTGTCCTTAAGGCAGCACTTGTGGAATAATAGAAGACATTGAATGATTTTTGCCACCAGGGGGCGAGTTAGACCACCAAATTGGCACAATATCCGTGGTGGATTATGTCCTCAATTGCACACTTTGCATGGTAGGGAGTAGAGTCAATGAAATTGTAACAGCGATATAAGATGCCAGAGGGGTAGCAGATTGGGGGAGGGGGGCTATCACTTTATGAGGGGTATAAATGCCTGACTATTACATTGTTTTGTACACCTAAAACTAAAAGTAAAAAGAATAGGAGCTACCTATTTAAGATAGAGTAGGGGTTAAATAAAGATGGGTGAGCTTGAGTAGACATGACTGTAGGGATATAAAGAGGGGAGAGGGTAACTTTGAAAGGGAACTCTAAAGACGTTTTGGTTCAATTCCACCCTGGCCAGATTGTGGCTTCCTTTCCTCTTTCTTGTCCACACATCACCAGTGAGTTCTGTGTCAAAGGTTGAGGAATGGGCGGTCTCCTGAAACTTTACAAGGGAAGCCCTGGCTCTGTCTCCCTCTCCACCACAATAGGGGTGCATGACTTAAAACGAAAAATGACATGGAGCTATGTTTTTTGCTGAGCTGCTCAAGGTTTGTAGCAGACCACTCCTTCCAGTAATCTAGCTTTCTCAAAGCTCAGCCCCTTCAGAGTACTTCAAGGAAGACTGGAATGGGGGGACAAGGTAGAAAGGTCCCCACTTTTGTTGCCTATTTTCTGAATTCAGCAGGGAGGTGATCTTAGATCAGAGAAGTCACTGCCTCGTAGAAATACCAGTGTCCAGAGACAGGGAGCCGAGTCTACAGCTGTTGCCTTCAGCATGGCCATGTATCTATCATAACGTCTGGACTTGTCATAAAGGGGTTGACTATGATCCTATTACTAGTACGCTGCCTTGTGATGTGTCCCTGGGACCCTGTGAACCACTATGCAACTTGGCCAGCTGCTCCTTCTTGGCCTCTGTCAAGAAGGGTCACCAGGGAAGAACTTCCTCTTGCCGCCAGCATCTCCCCAGCAGTGGCAGTTCCTTTCCATAGCAGCAGCTGAATTGCATTTGCTGTTTTCCAACACTCCCAAAATCCAGCCCTATCATGGCCCCTCAGAACCTCCAGCACAAGCCACGGCCCTTCCTCACTGCTCTAGTCCCAGGCCTGTGGAGCTCTTCCTCTGTACAACCAAAATTGATCATTGCAGCCCAAGGGGGGACAGCTGCTTCTGCTGTTGCTCCCTTTGTGACATTTTAGGGTCCTCCTTTTGTCTTTTCAACTCTTCACTAACAGGAACAATTCTTTATACTAAACTCTGTGTTTATAATACTGAAGTACTTTCTCTCTCTGACTGGTACGTATTCTACCCACAGCTTCATAGGTGTCGATATTGCAGATAATTTGGGCTTTAGGTGTGAAGTAGAGGAAATGTGAAAAAGGGCAAGGCCAGGCCTGGAAATGGGGTGGCATGATTCTGTTAAGTTAGCATTCATTTCAGTGTAAGGCAAGAAGGGAAAACAACTTGAGGACCAGAGGTCACTTTCGGCACATCAGGTCTGGCCCCCTGAGCACCACGGCCTCATTCTGCTGATCCTGGCAGCTATAGCTTTGCCTTCCCAGGCCTTTTTCTTACTCAATATTAACCTGTTCTTTTCCCCTAGTAGAGCTTCCTTGGAAATAGATCTATAGGTCACATTCACACTAAATATCTGATAAAACTTAAATACGTCATAGGGAAATTTGCATTTCAAAAATTATCTCTACAGCTGAAATCCCAAACATTGACAGCACCAAATACTAGTGAGGATGTGGAGCAAAGGAACAATTATTCATTGCTGATATGGGAATGTGAAATGATACAGATGTCTTGCAAAGGAGTTGGGTGGTTTCTTATAAAACTAAACATACTCCTACCACATGCCAAGCAATTGTGCTCCTTGGCATTTACCCAAATGAGTTGAAAATTATATCCACACAAAAACCTGCACACTAATATTTATAGCAGCTTTAATCATAATTGTCAAAATTTTGAAGCAACCACTATGTCCTTCAAACAATAAACAGGTAAACAGACTGTAGTACAGCAATACAATAGAATATTATTCAGTCACAAAAAAAAGAGCTGTTAAGCCACAAAAAAATAAAAAATGGAAGAAGCGTAAATGCATATTACTAAGTGATAGAAGCCAATCAGCAAAGGCTACATACTGTTATTCCAATTCTGTGACATTCTGAACAGGCAAAACTATGGAGACATTAAAAAGTTCAGTAGTTGCCAAGGGTAAAAGGGGAGGAAGAGGTAAATAGAAGGAACACAGAGGGTACTAAGGGCAGTGAAAGGACTCTGCATGATACTGTAATGGTGGATACATGTCATGCATTTGTCCAAACCCACAGAATGTACAACATCAAGAGTAAACCCCTATGTAAACTATGGATTTTAGTTAATAATAATGTATCAAAATCAGCTCAATTGTAGCAAATGCACCATGCTAATGCAAGATGTTAATAACAGGGCAATTGTGGGGTGGCGGTGGAAAAAGGGCAGATGGGAACTCTCTGTACTATCTGTTCAATTTTTTTAACCTAAAACTGCTCTAAAATTTAAGGTCTATACTTAAAACAAACAAACAAACAAAAAACCCAAAACAACAAAAGCCTTGGCAATGCTAGTATTGGCTCCATCACATGTATGTGCTATCTGGTGGTTGGTCCAGGACAGCAATGCTCTATCTGCTAGTTCAGTTCTCAGCATTTTGGGGCATTTACTACTATGTGAGACCCACATCACCGGTATGGGTTCCTTTCCTGAGCTCTTCCCTCTCCAGCACCTCCAGTATCTTCCAGTTCCCTGGAGCTCCCTGTCTGGTCTGCTGATGACAAAGCTCGGACTTGACTCTGCTCTGACATGCACTTCTGCACCAGGGTCTCCACCAGGGCCAAGTGGAAGAAAGAACTAAGGTAAAGAATGATGGTAAGTTCACCCCCAGTTAAGTGGTGCTTTACATTCTGGTTGCTCTCAGCATCCTCAGAGAGTGACCTTGTGCATTTGTCCAGGTTTTACGGCCACAGTCCGTGGGAGAGATGGAGTGAAGTGGGCTTACTCCATCTTACCTAGGACCAGAACTACTAGTTATTTATTTAGATACTCACATGATCAAAGCCAACGGATAAATATTCTATTAATAAACTGGCCTATAGTCCTCAAAAATGCCAAGGTCAAGTCCATGAAAAAGACTGAGAAGCTGTCCAAAATTAAAAAAAGCTAAAGAGAAAGCACAGCTATACTGAACATGGTGGGATAACTGACATGATTTTAATATGGCTTGAATAATACTGTTATATCGATATTCAATTTGCTGATTTTGATAACTGTATTATGGTTATGTAAAGGAATATCTTTTTCTCTTTTTATGTTTATAAAATTTATTGGGATGACATTGGTTAGTAAAATTAGATAGGTTTCAAGTGTACATTTCTATAATACATCATCAGTTTATTGCATTGTGTGTTCACCTCTCCAAATCAGTTCTCCTTCCATCACCACATATTTGACCCCCTTTGACCTTCTTCCACCATTCCCCACCCCCTTACTTTCTGGTAACCACTAAACTGTTGTCTGTGTCTATGATTTTTTGTTTGTCTTGTTCATTTGTTGCTTTCAGTTTTATATGCCGCATATGAGTGAAGTAATATGGTTCTTGAATTTTCTCTGTGATTTATTACACTTAGCATGATAATCTCAAGATCCATCCATTTTATCGCAAACAGGAGTATTTCATGTTTTCTTATGGCCAAGTATTATTCCATTGTATGTGTATATATATATATATCATGTCTTCTTTATCCAATCATCTATTGAAGGATGCTTCAGGTGTTTCCATGTCTTGGCCACTGTAAATAATACTGCAATGAACATCGGGGTACATATATCTTTACTGATTAATGTTTTCAGATTTTTTGCGTAGATACCCAGGAGAGGGATTGCTGGGTCATATGGTAATTCTATTCGTAATTTTTTGAGGAACCTCCACACTGCCTTCCATAATGGCTGCACCACTCTGCATTCCCACCAACAGTGTATGAGGGTTCCTTTTTCTCCATGGCCTCTCCAACACTTGTTACTATTTGTCTTGTTGATGATAGCAATTCTGACTGGGGTGAGGTGATATCTCATTGTGGTTTTTATTTGCATTTCTCTGATGATTAGTGATGTTGAGTATTTTTTCATATGTCTATTTGCCATTTGTATGTCCTCTTTAGAGAAATGTCTCTTCAGGTCCTCTGCCCATTTTTCAATTGGGTTGTTTGTTTTTTTGTTGTTGAGTTTCATAAGTTCCTTGTATATTTTGGATATGAGCCCCTTATCGGAGGCACTGTTTGCAAACATCTTCTCCCATTCAGTTGGTTGCCTCTTTATTTTGTCGATGGTTTCTTTTGCTGTGCAGAAGCTTTTAAGTTTCATATAGTCCCATTCATTTATTTTAGCTTTTACTTCCCTTGCCTTTGGAGTCAAATTCATAAAATGTTCTTTGAACTCAAGGTCCATAAGTTTAGTACCTATGTTTTCTTCTATGCAGTTTATTGTTTCAGGTCTTATGCTTAAGTCTTTGATCCATTTTGGATTAATTTTGGTACATAGTGACAGATAGCAGTCCAGTTTCATTCTTTTGCACGTGACTTTCCAATTCTCCCAGCACCATTTATTGAAGAGGCTGTCTTTCCTCCATTGTATGTTTTTAGCTTCTTTGTCAAAAATTATCTGTCCATATTTATGTGGTTTTATCTATGGGTTCTCAATTCTATTCCATTGGTCTGTGTGTCTGTTTTTCTGCCAATACCATGCTGTTTGGATTATTGTAGCCCTGTAGTACAAGCTAAAGCCAGGGAGTGTGATACCTCCAGTATTGTTCTTTTTTCTTAAGATTGCTTTGGCTATTTGGGGTCTTTTGTGGTTCCAAAGAAATCTGATGATTTTTTGTTCTATTTCTTTAAAAAATGCCATTGCGATTTTGATGGGGATCGCATTAAATTTGTGTATTGCTTTGGGTAATGTGGCCATTTTAACTATGTTGATTCTTCCAATCCATGAACACTGAATGTCTTTCCATTTCTTTGTGTCTTCCTCAATTTCTTTCAAAAATGTCTTATAGTTTTCAGCATATAGGTCTTTCACATCCTTGTTTAAGTTTATTCCTAGGTATTTTATTATTTTTGCTGCAATTGCAAAAGGAATTGTTTTTTGTATTTCTTTTTCTGAGATTTCATTGTTAGTATACAGGAATGCAATGGACTTTTGTACATTGATTTTGTAGCCAGCCACTTTACTGTATTCGTTGATTGTTTCTAATAGCTTTTTGGTGGAGTCTTTAGGGTTTTCTATATATAGCATCATGTCATCTGCAAAGAGTGATAATTTAACTTCTTCATTCCCAATGTGGATGCCTTTTATTTCTCTCTCTTGCCTGATTGCTCTGGCAAGGACTTCCAACACTATGTTGAAAAGCAGAGGTGATAGGGGACAGCCCTATCGTGTTCCTGAACGTAGAGCAAAGGGCTTCAGTTCTTCACCATTAATTATGAGATTACTAGAGGGCTTGTCATATATGGCCTTTATTACGTTAAGATATTTTCCTTCTATACCTATTTTATTAAGTGTTTTAATCATAAATGGATGTTGTATCTTGTCAAATGCTTTTTCTGCATCAATTGATATAATCATATGATTTTTGTCCTCTATTTTGTTTATATGATATATCACATTGATGGATTTGCGGATGTTGAACCATCCTTGTGCCCCGGGGATGAACCCCACTTGGTCGTGATGAATGATCTTTTTAATGCATTGTTGTATTTGATTTGTTAGAATTTTGTTTAGGATTTTTGCATCTGAATTCATCAGAGGTACTGGTCTGTAGTTTTACTTTTTTGTGTTGTCCGTACCAGGTTTTGGTATCAGGGTAATTTTGGCCTCATAAAATGAGTTAGGGAGTACTGTCTCTTTTTCAATTTTTTGGAAGAGTTTGAGCAGGATTGGTATTAGATCCTCTTTGAAGGTTTGGTAGAATTCACCAGTGAAGCCATCTGGTCCCAGACTTTTACTTTTGGGAAGGTTTTGGATGACTGATTCAATTTCATTACTGGTGATCGGTCTGTTTAGATTTTCTAGTTCTTCATGTTTCAGCCTTGGAAGGCTATATGTTTCTAAGAACTTGTCCATTTCTTCTAAGTTATTGAATTTGGTGGCATATAGTCCTTCATAGTATTCTTGGATGATCCTTTGTATTTCTGTGGTGTCTGTGATAACTTCCCCTTTTTCATTTCTGATTTTATTAATTAGTGTCTTCTCTCTTTTTATGTTAGTGAATCTAGCCAAGGATTTGTCAATTTTGTTAATCTTTTCAAAGAACCATCTCTTTGTCACAATAATTTTTTCTGTTGTCTTTTTGTTCTCTATTTCATTTAGTTCAGCTCTGATTTTTGTTATTTCCTTTCTTCTGCTGACCTTGGGTTTCACTTGTTCTTCTTTTTCTAGTTCTTTAAGGTGTAACATGAGGTTATTTATTTGGGATTTTTCTTGTTTCTTGAGATAGGCCTGTAATGATATAAATTTTCCTCTTAAAACTGCTTTTGCTGCATCCCAAAAATTTTGGTAGGATGTATTTTCATTGTCATTTGTTTCTATGTATTTTGTGATCTCTCCTCTAATTTCTTCTTTGACCTGGTCATTCTTTAAAAGTATGTTGTTTAATCTCCATGTATTTGTGTTTTTTCCTGCTTTCTTTTTGCAGTTGATATCCAATTTCAAAGCCTTGTAATCAGAGAATATGTTTGGTATGATTTCAATCTTCTTAAATTTGCTGAGGCTGATTTTATGTCCCAATATATGGTCTAATCTTGAGAATGTTCCATGTACACCAGAAAAGAATGTATAGTCTGATGTTTTTGGATGAAGTGCTCTATATATGTCAATTATGTCCATTTCATCTAATGTGTCATTTAGGGCTGCTATTTCGTTGTTTATTTTCTGTTTGGATGATCTATCCATACCAGTCAGTGATGCATTTAGGTCCCCTAGTATAATTGTGTTTTGGTCAATTTCTCCTTTTAGTTCTGTTAGTAGTTGCTTGGTATATTTCGGTGCTCCCTGATTGGGGGCATAAATATTGATGACTGTTATGATTTCTTGTTGTATAGTCCCCTTTACCATTATGAAATGTCCATCTTTGTCTCTTGTTATCTTTTTCACTGTGAAGTCTGCTGCATCTCATATCATTGTGGCTACACCTGATTTCCTCTGGGTACCACTTGCTTGGAGTGTCAATTTCCACCCTTTCACTTTGAGTCTATGCTTGTCCTTGTAGCTGAGATGTGTCTCTTGGAGACAGCATATGGTTGGGTGTAGTTTTTTCATCCAATCTGCTACTCTGTGCCTTTTTATTGGTGAGTTCATTCCCTTTTCATTTAAGATGATTATTGATATGTGAGGATTTCCTGTCATTCTATCTCTAGTTTTCTGGTAAGGCTGTGTCTCCATTGTTTCTTTGCCTTTTTGTTGTTGTCTATTATTTCTGTATGGTGGTATTCTATGATGTTTCCCTCTGTTTCTTCTTTTATTACAGTATATGTTTCAGTTCTGTTTTTTTCTTGAGTGGTTACCCTTAAGTTTAAGTAAAAGAAACTTTGATATTTAGAGTATTCCATTTTCTTTAGCACGCTTACTTTCTCCATTCCCATATTCCGGTTCAGGACTTTACTCTCCTTTTTATTTTTTGGTTGCCACAAATTGTCCCTCTTGATGGTGGTCGAATAGCCTTCTTTAGTATTTCTTGTAGTGCAGGTCGTTTATTAGAAAATTCCCTCAGCTTCTGTATGTCTGCAAAGGTCTTTATTCCTCCTTCATATCTAAAGGATATCTTTGCTGGATACATTATTCTTGGCTCATAATTTCTCTCTTTCAATAGTTTGAATATTTGGTTCCACTCCCTCCTGGCTTGTAGAGTTTCTGCTGAATAATCAGATGATGACCTAATGGGCTTTCCTTTGTAGGTTACCGTCTTCTTTTCCCTGGCTGCCTTGAGGATTCTTTCTTTGTTGTTGATTTTAGACAGCTTCAATACAATGTGCCTTGTAGAAGGCCTGTTGGGATTGAGGTAATTAGGTGTTCTATTTGCTTCTTGGATTCGAGGATCCAGTTCTGTCCACACGTTTGGGAAGTTCTCATCAACAATTTGTTTGAATATATTGTCTGTTCCCTCCTCTCTTTCTTCTCCTTCTGGATGCCCATTATTCTTATATTGCTCTTTCTGATGGAGTCAGAAAGTTCTTATAGAGTTCTTTCATTTCTTTTAAGTCTCAAGTCTCTTTCTTCTACCATCTGTGTAATTTCCAGGTTTCTATCTTTGATGTCACTGATTCTTTCCTCCATGTGGTCAACTCTACTACCTAAGCTGGTTATTTCATTCTTAATTTCTTCTATTGAGTTCTTAATCTCCAGAAATTCTATTTGGTTCTTTTTTAAAATTTCAATCTCTTTCGTAAAATACTCATGTTGTTCTTTGATTGTGTTTCTGAGTTCATTAAACTGCCTTTCTGTGTTTTCTTGCATCTCGTTGGAATTTTCAGAACTGCAATCTTGAATTCTCTGTCATTTAAATCACATATTTCCATATCTTTAAGTTCCTTTTCTGAAGACTTTTCACTTTCTTTCTGAGCTGTCTTTGTGCCTTGGTTATTCATGGCAATTACTGATTTATTATTTCTCTTCCTAGACATCTACAGGAGTGGCTTCTGCAACAGGTTGATAGGAAGAGGTCTTTCTTTTGTTTTCCAGTACTTGTTGGTAGAATGTTTTATTTTCTCTCCAACTGCAGCCTTTTTTTTCTCTCTCACACGGTAGTGCTATGTTTTCTCTGTATTATTCCAGCTTCTCACACAATGGGGGGATTCCCTGGGAGACGGGCTTCTCCTCTGTTAATAGTTCGCTTGGGTCACAGGGTGCAGTGTCTGTGTGGATATGCAGAGAGCTTTTGAAGTTCCAAAGCTCTTCCTGAACCAGATTCAGAGCCCGTATGTTTCAGCAGTTCTGTTTACTCCTGCAGGGATCTGCCCAGATAGGTGGGGCCAGGGGCAAGGTGAGTTGTGAGAGGTGGCCCAGAGCAATGGTGGCGACCACCGCAACAGCCGGTCCTGCTTCCACAGCTCCCTACGCTCTGCCGGAACTAGTTGAGCTGCGAATCTGTGTCTGCGGTCCACAGTTCTCAGAACAGCAAATATTCTGTTCTTTTGATCTGACACTGCTACTGTTCCGCTTCTAGTACCGGGCAGGTGGGGGCGAGGCGAGCTCTGGGAGGGTAGGGAGGGGACGGCTAGTCTCAGTGCCTAAGGCTTCCATTCTCTGCTCGGCAGTGAGGGCTTAAACCACCGTTTTCAGCCTTCTTTCCTCAATCTTTTCTCTGAGGTCTCTGCTGTGATGAGCGTTGGGTTCAGCCGTCTTATATGCTGCCCCCTCAGCCCTGTGGGCCATAAGCGGAGCCCTAGCCGTCTGAGTTCTTCCCTGTCCCGCAGCTGTGGTAGCTCCGGGATGCAGCGAGCTCGGAGCACTGAGCCAGGTCTGCGTCCTGCACCCACGCGGCCCTATCTCTGCATTTCTCCCTTCCCTCCTCTCCTGCTCGCGTGATTCGCCCACCTTTCGGTGAATTCAGTAGTGGGCCTCTTCGTCTTGCCTATCTGCTGTGCAGTGGTCCTTTGTGGAGTTATTGTTGTTCGATTAGCTGTAAATTCCAGGGGAGCTTCACAGAGGCTCATCTCAGGCCGCCATTTTGATCTCTCACCGGTCTCCAACTTTTCAAATGGTTCAAATATACCCATAAACACAGAGATACTATCTTACACACACAACACACACAGACTCTTTCACACACACACTTGTGCATACACACATGCACTCAGATTCAGACTGAAGGATATAGAGGGAAGAGTATTGACAGGAGGATCAGAAGACCTGAGTTTTGGTCCCAGCTTCTCCATTAACCCGCACCATGGTCAGTCATTTGACCATCTGGTGCTTTGTTTCCCTCTTGATAAAATGTGGAAGTGAAGCAGTGACTTCTAAGATCACCTCTGCCATAAATGCACTAAATAGCGTCTATGGAAGTGTTATAGAGGTCTCTCTCCCATGTCACTCACATATGTACTGAGGCCTATGATGGTAAAATAATGTTTTCTTTTGCGAAGCATCCAATGCTGCCCTGTGATCACAGAGACTTGCAGAAAAAGTGGAGGTGACTGTCATCACTACCCTGTGGCCTTTTGCTTTGGTTTCTCCATCTCTTCTTCCATCAGCCTGTGGGGAAGGTTGTAAAGGGCTGTTTGGGTGTGCTTTTAGTAGTTGGGTTGTTTTATTGCTATTTTAATGTTAAAGGCAGAAGTAAAGCTAACCCATATGGAGTTCCAAAACCTAAGGTTTAAAGAAATTATCTATGATTTTAGAATTCATTCATGATCATTAACATCAAGAAACGAAAACTTAACAATAAGAGTGTGATAGAAATGCTCATATTCTGGGAAGTCTATTTTGACCCCATTATAAGAATATATCAGCAAATACTTACCAGTAAGGGTTATAAACCCAGGACCGTGATAGACAGCCTACATGAATTCACATACTTATTCCTCAGAGCTGTAGTTATTATTAACCATTTTTCAAGATAAGACAACTGAAAATTTAAAAAACTAGATAACTTTTAGAACATGGCACAGCTAAGATTTGAAACCAATTCATTTTTACCCAGAATTTCTGGTCTTAAGGTCAAGGGTGAAAATGAAATAAAAGATGGACATCTAGGTCTAGAAACATCTAGAAATAAAAGATAGACATCTAGGTGTAGGCAAATAGCATCAAGCAAGGCCATTTGATCCATCTCCCTCCTCCACTTGGAGAGGTGGGAAAAGGAAGAATTTGGGTTTGACAAATTTGTATTCAAATTATGGCTCTGAGTCCTGGGCAAGTCGCTTAATTGTCCTGACCCTCAATTTCCCTTTCTGTAAAATGCGAGAATAATAGAACTTATCTTGTAAGGTTGATTGCTAAGAGGATACAATGTTCTATTGATCCTAAAACACCTGACACAGTGCCCTGGATGTATTAGTCAAGGTTTTCCAGAGAAACACAACCAATAGGATAGCTATAGATGATATATATAATTTTATATAAACAGATAAGAGGAGATTTATGATAGGAATTGGCTCACGTGCTTATGGAGGCTAAGAAGTCCCACAATCTGCAGTCTGCAAGCTGCAGACCCAGGAAAGCCAGTGATGTAATTCAGCCCAAGTCCAAAAACCTGAGAACCAGGGCAGCCACTAGTGTAACTTCCATGCTGAGGTCAAAGGTCTGAGAACTAGAGGGTGCTAATGTAAGCCCCACAGTCTGAAGGCCTGAGGACAAGGAGCTCAAATTGCCAAGGGTAGGAGAAGATGATCCCCCCAGCTCAAGAAGAGAGAGGAAGTTTGTCCTTTCTTCACCTTTTTGCTCCTTTCAGGCCTCCAAAGTTTTGGATGATGCCACACACACTGGTGAGAGTGGATCTCTTAACTCTATCTACTGAATCCAATCCTAATCTCTTCCAGAACTCCCCTCTCAGACACAGCCAGAAATAATGTTTTACCAGCTCCCTGGGCATCCCTTAAGCCAGTCAAGTTGACACATAAAATTAGCCCTCACACCAGCACTCTGTAAATGTTTGATCTATGATGATGACCTTGAAAACATGTCACACTTTACAGCAGTTGCTCAGGTTTATCACTACCCTAGTACTCATCTAACACAAAAACAAACAGCAAACAAACACAGTCCACCAAGGAAACTTCCTGCTTTAATTCAGAGCAAAATTGTAAGTAAGGATGCTCTGTGGTAGCAGACAAAGTCACCCCTTAAGTTCTACTAGGGCACATAACAAGACAGCCTGTGCAAGTCCTATAACAGCACTGTTCAACAGAAATATAATGCAAGCCACAAAGGCAATGTCAAATTTTCCAGCATCTGCATTAAAAAAAAAGAAACAGATGAAATTAATTTATAATATATTACATGTAACCCATTATACCCAAAATATTATCATTTCAACCTGTAACCAACCCCTAAATTATTAATGATATTCTATGTTCTTATATTCTTGTTTTCATACTAATTCTCAGAAATCTCGTTTCTGACACTCCAGCACATCTCGATTAGCATGATAAAGTCTCACCAAAAACATTTGATCTGTATTGAGATTTCATAAAACGTACAGTTAAAAAGGTGGATTCACATACCCAAGTTGTTCTAAATGTACTTAAAAGTTTTCCAATAACTGAACTGAGTATCCACTCTTAAATTTAAATTTTAAAATAATTAACATTAAGCAAATTTAGTTCTTCAGTCACAGCAATGACATTTCAAGTGTTCAAAGCCACACGTGGCTGGTATCTGGCATATTAGTTCTACGACTTGAACACTTCAAAGGACTTCAAAACCTTCTATGTGGACTCCATTGACCTCCTTCTAAAGCGATGTCCATGTATGATAGACAGAAAGTCAAATATCTCTTTTTATCTGAATGATTGACAATGACCCATACTGGAACTGTATTTAACCTAAGACAAAATCACCAAACATTCATTTATCTAATCTATCAATTATTTACTGATTTATTATACATTAATGAGATCTTTGTTAAGAGCCAGTATATCCTCAGCATTGCACTTTTGAGAAGACAGTGAGGTATATCTTTCAAAATGATAAGGAGGATTTCAACCTAACAATGAGAGAGGAGTAGGGGTTGAAATAGTGCACCGTTCAGGTTGTCTGTGATGAGTGTCTACAAGGTCTGACTATTAAGTTTGCAAACTCATCCTAGAAAAGTGCTGCATACCTCATTGCTGAATATCACTATAGTAACCTTCTAAGTAATCCCCTTGGGAAACTATGCACTGACGCCAGCACCTAGTCCACCCTTCAAAGCAATGTTGGAACTCTTTATCTGGAATGGACATCAGAGCTGCATCGTACTACCCTTGATGTCCTTAATGTCATTAAATGTCTTCCTTTCAATATTTCCTTTATCTTTGGATAAGAAAGAAGTCATTGGGGGCCAGATCTGGTGAGTAGGGAGGGTGGTCCAATACAGTTGTTTGTTTACTGGCTAAAAACTCCCTCACAGACAGTGCCGTGTGAGCTAGTGCAGTGTTGTGATGCAACAGCCATGAATTGTTGGCAAAAAGTTCAGGTCATCTAACTTATTCACACAGCCTTTTCAGCACTTCTAAATAGTAAACTCGGTTAACTGTTTGTCCAGTTGTTACAAATTCATAATGAAGAATCCCTCTGATATCAAATAGGTTTGCAACATCGTTTTGACTCTTGATTTGGACTGACAGAACTTTTTAGGTCATGGAGAATTGGCTGACTTCCTTTGTGCACTTTGACACTTTGTTTCAGACTCGTATCGGTACACCCATATTTCATCATCCGTAATAACATGGCCCAAAACATCATCTTGTCTCTCCAAAAGGTCTTGGCAAACTTCGACTCTCCTTTGCTATTGTTCACCAGTGAGCTTCTTCGGGACCATTTTTGCACACAACTTTCTCATGCCAAGATTTTCCTAACTGCTTCTCTATCAATGTTTACTTGGTCTACTATGCTTCTCACAGTCAGCTGACGATTTTGACACACAATTTGATGAATTTTTGCAATGTTTTTATTAGTTCGGCTAGTTACTGGCCTCCCTGACTTCTCTTTATCAGTAACGCATCCTATCCCCTCAGAAAAATGTTTAATCCATTTGTTCACTGCCGTTTTCTTCATGGTATTGTCCCCATAAACTTGGACTAACATGTCCCTGATTTCACTTCCACTCTTGCCAAGTTTAACAAGAAATTTAATGTTTGTTTTTTGCTCTAAATCAAACTCAGACATTTTCGCAATGGCACACAAAAACACACAACAACAATAATGAACGCCACTCAGCAAGATACTGCCACACATCAACAAGAACACAGCTGTGAGACACTGATATACCAAGGTTATGAAACCTTATTGAGCTGTTTGTACAGTGCTGCCAATATAAGTGCACAGTGGTAAGTTTGCAAACTTAATTTTCAGGCCTCGTAAGTCACCAATCTGGGATGTCATCATTTCATAAGGTCACCCCCACCTAGGAACACCTAGGAGGAAAAACTCTATCCTAAAGGTATCATCATTCCTCACCTGACTCCTGTCCTAGGCCAACAGCAAACAAATGACTTCAATGACTCATGTTATCTGCTGAAGACTGAGCAGACCAGCCTGAAAGGAAGTCATTTATTTATTTATTCCAACAATTTCTTCAGGGAAAAGTAGGGCAGATTCATAAGCCTGGCCCATACACCACACGTATGCATATGCGTGCACACACACACACACACACACACACACACACACACTTCCCAGTCTGAGTCACTATGAGGGAACAGGAAATCTTTGAGATCTGTAAAACAAGGCAGAGAACAATATAAACTTTTGGGGGTAGACTCAGCGTCATTGTGGCTGGCGTCATGTGGCATTCATTCATTCAGTCTTCATTCATTCACTCATTCATTCATTCATTGATTCAACAAATGTTCACTAAGCCAGCAATTGTAAGGATGTTACCCGTTCCTGTGAAAAAGACACAGCGCTGCCCTTCTGAAACTCACAATCTATGGGAGAGAATAATTAGCAAGGCATATTAGACACCACCTGGAACTCAGGGGGCAACACAGGAAAGTTGGCAGAGGGCTGGAAAGTGTTTCACAGAGGAGGAATCCAGAGAAATTCTGTTGAATACTGTCAGGTTACCACAGGCTTGTCTCTAGGATGGAATATTTTGAGGTGACACAGGTTACACTGAGCAGGAGATAGGAGTTTGGCTGGAATTCGGCACAGCTTAAAATCAGGGGTTCTAGAAGGGGATGGCACAGAAGGGTTATCAGGTCTTGAAAGATTCTGTACACTTGCAAGGAGTATAGGCTTTTAATTAGGAGACCCTATGTGTTTTAGACAATAGAGTGATGATTTCAATTCTGACTACACAGTAGAATTGAAGCAGTGAAGGAGTATATGAAAATTCTGTACTTTCTGCTCAATTTTTTCAGCAAACTTAAAATCTAAAAAGTAGTCTATTAATTATAAGAAAATCACCCTAGATCAATGGTTTTGAAAATGTGGTTCAGAGACCTTTGGGGTCCTAATGATTGTTTCAGGAGGTCTATGAAGTCAAAAATATTTTCATCATCCTATGCTCCGAAGACATTATTTGCTCTTTTCTACTATTATTCTTCTCTCCTGAGTGTACAGTAGAGTTTTCCAGAGGCTATGTGACATGTGCTGTCACAACAGATCAAATGCAGAAGCAGACATGAGAATCCAGTTGTCTTTTGTTGAGCCAGTCTTTAAAGAGAAGGCAAAGAAATAAAACAATATCACTCTTTCACTAACTTTTTCTGTTTTGGAAAACATAATATGGTTCATAAAAACATTCTGTTTATTATTATTTCAAGTGAATTAATAAATATTTTTTTATTTTTGAATTACAGTTGACATTCAAAATTATTTTATATTAGGTTCAGGTGTACAACATAGTAGTTAAACATTTATATAACTTATGAAGTGATCCTCCCCATAATTCTAGTACCCCCAACACCATCCATAGTTATTACAATATTATTGACTATATTCCCCATGCTATACTTTACTGTTTTGTAACTACTAGTTTGTACTTTTTAATCCTGTCACCTTTTTCATGCATTCCCCTATCCCCCCTCCCATCTGGCAACCATCCGTTTGTTCTCTGTGTCTATGAGTCTGTTTCTGTTTTGTTTGTTTATTTTTTCTGTTCTTTAGATTCCACATACAAGTGAAATCATATGGTATTTGTCTTTCTCTGTCTGACTTATTTCCCTTAGTGTAACACCCTTTAAGTCCATCCATGTTGTCACAAATGGAAAGATTTCATTCTTTTTTATGGCTGAGTAATATTCCATTATATATATGTATCACTTCTTCTTTATCCAATTGTCCTTTGATGGGCCCTTAACTTGCTTCCATATCTTGGCTATTGCAA
This sequence comes from Rhinolophus ferrumequinum, assembly GCF_004115265.2. Classification (NCBI taxonomy): domain Eukaryota; kingdom Metazoa; phylum Chordata; class Mammalia; order Chiroptera; family Rhinolophidae; genus Rhinolophus; species Rhinolophus ferrumequinum. The sequence goes on from NC_046306.1 coordinate 42,700,440, forward strand.
ATAATGCTGCAGTGAATAAATATTTTGAAAAGTCTTAGTTTTAATTTCCAACGCATTAAATATGCGTAGACATTTGGTGGGGGACTCAACATCATTGTGGCTGAGGTCATGTGACTTTCATTCATTCATTCACTCACTCAGTTTCATTTGTTCATTCAGTAACCCACACAAATCAATACTCTTGAAGTCCTCAGTGCTTTTTAGAAATCTAAAAAGTTCCTATGACCACAAAGTTTGAGAAACTTTGGTCTAGTCTCTAATAGTAAAAGATAAAGAGTAGGCTTAGAAGTTAGCCAATAATGAGATTGACAGGAGGATTTTTAAAAAAAAAATTAATATATAGAAGGTTGGGCCTGAATAAAACCCTGAGATCTGAGCAAGCCAGATCCATAAAGGCCATATTTCCACATTTCTAGTCTCCTGACACTCCCTTCTCCTTTCTCATCAATTCTCGTCTTCCAGAAGCTTGGATTTGGCATAAAATACTGAGCCCTTAATTGCAGTCTCACCTTACACACCTTGTCCTTTGTACGAGCTGAATTCATGATAAACGAAGAACAAGGAGAGTTTCTCTGAAAGTGAGAGATCATGAAGGTTTGCTTTGGAAAGTTGATAATTATCCTTTCTTATTACTTAATTTAATTGTCCTAAGACGTTTGCCAATCCATTATGGCCATTTCTCTTTCTTACAGTTTAATAAGTGGAGCCATATAAAATTATCACTTTTAGGTTAAAAACATAGTTGGATATTGTCAATTTTTATTTTATGTAAGCTAGTAAAATAATTTATCATTTAACCCACACAAAAAAATGTGTTTTATACCCTTGAGGATATAACATGAGCTGCCCAAAGTATTATTCTGACAGTGGCAAGATGTCTTTAACTGGATGGTAGCCCTTGATTTGGGGCCTTATTTCAGGGACCTACTTAAACGTGTTCAAACCAGGTCTATTGATGCTCATGTCTGCAGTCTTGGACCATGGTGGTCACACACCGAATTAATCAGCAGTCTCCATTACCTGATACACCTCCATACTCTAATGTAATGTTACCTTCTATTTCTAATGAAATTAATTGTGAGATCTTTGGAGCACTTTCTGAATTACCTAGGAAAATTTAGGTTGCATCCCTTATGACTCCCCAAATCAATGCATTATATTGCAAATTTGTAGTCTGCATTATCTAACTTAAAAATTGAATTTAAAAGACCATCCCATTCTCTGACATCAGGTTGGTGGATTTCTGCAACCTCACTTTTCTTCGCTGCAAGTTTTATCATCATAAAAAGTGCTGCTGATGGTAATATCTACTTTGGATGTGTGCTGATTAAGTGCATTAATTTTTAAAAAGTTTTGGTTCAGTGCTAGACACATGGTTGGGTCTCAATAATTCTAATTTTTTCTATTTGACACACCAAAACATACATACACCCATGCATGTGCACACTCATGTACACATATACACTTACATGCAAAAACACCCTTGCACATGCACACATATGCACACTCACTGTGCTCATATGCATGACTATTTATATATGCCAGGGTGAAGAAAAAATGAGGGTGGTAGACTCTTATATTGCTGTGCATGCATAAATACTTTAGACAGTACTGTGGAATAGGAGGAACATTAATCCAGGAATCAAAAACCTATTTCTTATTTCACTGCATTGCTTTTCGGTGTATTATGTTTTTTGCAAAATCCTTAATCCTCTGAGCCAACTTTCCTCACCTGCAAGATAAAGATGCAGCCTCCTGGGCCTGGAAAACTGTTTTTTGACAAACATGAACCATGGCTTCAGAATCTGGAAGGCACAAGTTCAAACCCCAACTTCATCTGGGATATTACATTCGTTTGGAAGCCTTGCTTCCTACTCAGTTACAGTGGAGAGCAGTGCTAGCCCAGTGGGTCTTTGTGAGGATTAAATGAAATATAAAACCCACCAAATCACTCTGTTAGGGTCCAACAGGAGAATGGTGGCACCCACCAGATGATGAGATCCTGTCTCTTTCTCACTTCTCACTCTCTTCCCTGACAGTGAAGCAGAAAATCTTCCTGCCTCTTCTGAATGAACTTAACACTGTACTCAAATGTGGTATAACTAAAAAAAAAAAAAAAAATGGAAGGAAACCCCGCACACCTACTCTGGTACACCTTGGTGTTTGCCATTATTAGAACAGCAAACTGAATACTATTGATTCAGAGAGTTTGTGGTTTACCAACCTGGTGCAGTTAAGTTCGTCTTCCTACCCCTGTGACTCATGAATACACATCAAATTCTAAATAGTCTATTTGCCATTTGAACAGGTTTTTGCTTCTTGTCTCATTTCCCTTTGAACAGATAACCCAGGATGTTTTCTTTATCCACAAAAGCAAATGCAAAACAAAAAATACTGTTTTAGGAATAAAGATGTAAGATCATGAATTGTATGGGGGAGGGGGAGCTCAGTACAGGGCCTTATATGAAAAAAATCTCACTTGCAATTTATATCCCTGCATAATGTACCTTTCACTCCCAAGTGTCCTGGATTGGATGAGAAATTATAGAGGAACTTTACTTAAAAGCAGAACACTCAACTTAGGTGGGGTGGAGGCAAAGTACAGGAAGAGTGGCAAGAAGTTTAGAACTTTGACTTCCAAGTGTGGGGAAAAGGGAATTACTCATCAACCCTTCCTAATCCAGATACCCTTTAAAACCTTGCTACTTAAGGTATAGTTCTGGACTAGCAGCAGTAGGTCACCTGGGAGTTTGTCACAAAAACAAAATCTCAGACACCACCCGGAGCACACTGAACTAAAATCATTGTAACAGCGTCCCAGATAATCCCTGTGTTTACTCCCAGTGGGAGAGCAGAGCCTTGGAAAACCTTGCCTGGAGTCCTGTGAGTCATAGGCTTCAAGACTTCATCAGTGAGTGGTTCATTGGAAGTTACAGGATAACTTTTCCAAAGTTTTAGGTTTAGAGGATTTCAGAGTTGAAAAGACCTTCCCTCAACTGTGGTTAATATGTGAATTTTTTATGAGTGGCCCCAACTGTGCTGGGGAGTGCTACCCCCTGGAAAGACCTTTTCAAAGTGCTTCCTTGGACACTTGCTTTCCTAGAACTGCCACTTACTGACCCACTGTTTACATTACAGAAGCATTTAAAGGAAAGACTAAGGTCCCTTCCTAGGTGAAGAACTTTTGGAATACTGGGACAGCTTCCACATTTGATGCCATACCGTTTCTTTCTGAAGAACTCTGGGAGGTTCAGAACGCTTCCCTGAAGGAACAGTATCCCTTAGCGCCCTGGCCCCTCTCCTGTGGTGGCAAGGCCACATGAAGCCACATCAGCAGGATGAGATGTGGGTCCAGTCACATTTTAATGATGCGCTAGCGCATTATTATATTATGGTTATCAGCAGGAAGTCCAGTGGAGAGCTGTGGCCAGCTAGATTCTGGGAGCGGTGGTTATCTCTCTGTGTTGTCAACCTTCAAGGCTAGCATCGATGGCACAGATAGGGCTAAAGATAAGGTTTGGGTCTCAATCAACAGCAACAATAACTCTTAATGAAATAATATGCAATACTAGGGATACCAGCAGAAAATGCACACACCATAGACGCTGACCTCCAATAAGACGTGGTCTATCTTGAAGGTAAACCATAAGCATGCGAATGTCAGTGTATCACTTAAACATGTTTAGTGTTCTTGGCAATACTTTTAAGTACTGAAAAGTATAGTCATGTGCTGCATAAAGATGTCTTGGTCAACAACAGACCACATATATCATGGTGGTCCCATGTAACAGCTGAAAAATTCCTATTACCTAGTGACATCGTAGCCATTGTAATATTGTAACACAATGCATTACTCACATATTTGTGGTGATGCTGGTATAAACAAACCTACTGTACTTCCAGTCATATACAAATGTACCATATAATTATGTACAATACATAACAATCAATAATAATATAATAAATATGTTATTTGTTTACTTTAGTATATTTTTATTTTTTTAGTGAGATATATATATATATATATATATATATATATATATATATATATATACATATACATATGCTGTAAGACAGTATGCCATGTTACTCTGGCAGCAACTTCATACACCTCATGTTTATTGCATCTCTTGATTATATTATATTCTCTGTGCTTGATTTAATCTCATGTTATTTTATAAATTTGGTGTAGCCTAAATGTACAGTGTCTGTAAAGTCTACAGTAGTGTACAATAATGTCCCAGGCCTTCACATTCACTCACCACTCACTCACTGACTCACCCAGAACAACTTCGAGTCCTGCAAGCTCCATTCATGGTAAGCTCCCTTTTTTATCTTTTATACTGTATTTTTACTGTATCTTTTCTAATCTTAGATATGTTTAGATACCCAAATATTTACTGTTGTTTTACAATTGCCTATAGTATTCAGCATATCAACATGCTATATAGGCTTTTAGCCTAGCGGTAATAGGCTATAGTATACAGCCTAAGTGTACAATAGGCTATGCTATCTAGGTTTGTATAAACGTGCATTCTCTGATGTTCTCACAACAACAAAATTGTTTAATGACGCATTTCTCAGAATGCATTCCCATAGTTAAGCAGCCCATGACTATAAGTTTAAATGATCTCCAGTTAGCCAACTTAAAGAGTTTCCTCAATAACCTAAAAATAACAACTACCACTTAGAGGATGTTTTCTATATGCCTGATTTATTCCATAAGTCATAAGTGAGAGGACCGGGATAGAAACCTAGAGCTATCTGCCTCCCAAGTCTGTCTTCTTAACCATGGGGAGATACTGCACTCAGTCAGCTCAGTTTTACCTTACTCTCAAGCCTGTTCATCTGGGGCGGACAAATGAAATAGTGGCAAAAAAAAAGAAAAAAAAAAATCTATTCCTGTTTTTCATCAGAGTAGGGTGGACCAGAATTTCTAACACAGTTGGTAATGATTTGTTGTAATATTATAGAGTCAAATTCTTCTACACTACTATAAAAGTTTTTTTAATAGTCATCATGAAGAGATTTGGTATGATCATATGAGATAGCATAGAAATGTGTAAAATTTTTTAGAAATCTTTTTATTAGAATAGTTAAAATAAGTTGTTCTTTATCATTCCATGGTAATACCCTGTAAATGAAGTATTTTTGTAGACAACTGGACATGAGGCCAACCCGGCTTTAAATTCTGGCTCTGTAACTTACTAGCTTTGTCAACTTGAGCAAATAACCTAACTCTCTGAACCTGAGTATGTCATCAGTATGGCTTGATAATACCAATGTCAGAGTGCTGTTGAAGGCATTGAATGACAAACTGAGTTTAGAGCATAAAGTACCCAAAAATGCAACTAGAGCATAACAAGAAAATAAATTAAATTTGAGATAAAAATGAAAGAATGTATCAATCTGGAAAAGACATTCCAACACAAAGATATGCACAAAAATATTTTTGAATATCCTTTGGGCAGAAGAATATGGCAACTGTGGGACCTAGGGTTGAAACTGCACATGACTCATACAACTTCCTTCACTACAGGCTCATCAGGTAGTGGAATTTGAAGTTTGGGCAGAATACCAGTAATCATTTGGGAGAGGCAGGTGCTCTGTGTTTAGAAAATCATGGGCCCAAAGCTCAAGGATGAATAAGAGAGAAGAGCTGGAAAGAACAGTAAACAAGTGGGTTGTACTTAGAGTGAGAATGAAAGCAGGGTATTGATAGGTGATGGAAAGTTGGCTTTTATCCTACACAATAGGGGTGAGCAAACATTTCTTATAAGGGCCAGATAGTTAATATATTAGGCTTTGTGGGCCATACAGTCTCTATCTTGACTGCTCAACTCTGCTGCTGTAGCAAGAAAACAGCCACTGACAATCTGTAATTGAATGAGTATGGCTGTGTTCCAATAAAACTTTATATACAAAAACAAAGTGCTAAGCAGCATTTGGTCCAGGGGCCATAGTTTTCGGACTACAGCCCTAGTTTTCTGATTCTGGCTATATCTGATAGATTTAAAAATTTGGAATCTCATCATCAAGAAACTTCCTAAATACAAAGGATCCAAAGAAAGCTATTAAAATCTTAAAATTGAGTCCAAGAAAATTTATGAAAAGAGATGATTCTGCCATGAAAAATAAACTCTCTTCCTATCTTAGAAACAACTCTCAGGAAAATATCTTTGAGGTTAGGGGTGTTTTCTCTACTCTGTCTGAAAATATACCTCAAACGGAACATTCAAATGTGTTAACATGCTATTTCATCCAACCAGAGGTGGCAGTTTCGAGAAATGAAAAGACTCAGGAGCCAGAGGCTGCTGCTGAATAGAGAGGTTTATGTTCAAGGAAGTAGAAGTCATGCCATGCCTGTGTGTTGGCTTGGGCTGGCAATAAATTGCCCAGTCACTAGTAGCTGGGCTTCCCAAAGCAAGACAAGCACAAGGAGACTTTTCCTTTCCTTCTGTGAAGGAGAAAGCTGGTGTGGGGACAGAGTCCCAGAGAGCAGTTTCCAGGCTCTCGGTCTCACATGAGGAGGTGTTGGCTCGGGTAGTAGATGGCCATCAGCTATGATTGGTTGTCCATTAGCCACTTATATAACTGCCGTGGCTAAGCTAGCAAGCACAGGTTGCAGTTAGCACGGTAGATTGCAGGTAGCAAGTGAGATGGGTTGGCAGAGAAGTGGACGGCGGATTGCAGAACGTGTGGCCCCTGCTTCCTGTGTCTCCAACCCAGCCGCCAGCGAGAATATAGTGGTATGACACCCCAATCTATGGCTTCGTGGGTGTTCCTTTTTGGCCTCCCCATATCCTTCATTCTTATGCGAGGAGCAGGAGCTGAGACCCCACATGACAGCTGGACAGCTGAGCCATTTCATGATACCATGACTGGCTTATTAAGAATTTATTAGACAAGTTGTACCCACAGATTCTCTTAAGGAATTCTAAGGGATTTGCTGGCAGGAACTTCTGTCTAAAGATCAAAAGGAGAAAATGGCTATTTCCAGAAAAGCCTGTGGTTACTATTAGCAAATCAAACAGTAAACTGGGAAAACATTTATTTTTTTCTATAAGTTTCATAAGGGGAAGTGTGGGGACAGAGCCCCAAAGAGCAGTTTCCAGGCTCTTGGCCTCACATGGAAAGGTGCTGGCTCAGGTAGTAAATGGCCATCAACTGTGATTGGATGGCCATCAGCTGTGGCTAGTTGGCCGTCAGCTGTAACCAGTGAGCCATTGGCCACTAATATAACTGCTGTGGCTAGGCTAGCAGAAAATGGGGGCTAGCAAGAAGATGGTGGTTGAGCTAGCAAGAGCGGATTGCAGAGAGGTGGATGCCACCAGCGAGAATATAGTGGTATGACTCCCCCATCTATGGCTCTGTGGGTACTCCTTTTTGGCCTCACCATATCCTGTGTTCTTATGTGGGCAGTGGGACAGGAGATCCCACAGGCCTCCTTCCTTGCATGACAGGAAGGTAAAGGGCTACCTCATTCACCTTGGCATCTCCATCATAGGCTCAAGGATGCCAACAGTAGGCACTCGCTCAGGGATATTTGCTGTATATGGGAAAGTTGTTGTTCACCATCCAGTGATATTTCTGGCTCTATGCATAGCTAGCAAAATGGTGAGGCTATTGATTGAAAGGATGGATGAGCATTGAAAATTCTATCATTTCTGCTCCTTGTGGCCTCAGGAAAGGTGCACTGTCTTATGACAGATGTGCAGTCTTAGAGTCCTGTGTCCACTCACCACCAAACAGAGGGGAAGAGGAGCAGGGGACTCAGCTTGCTCCCCAATGTTTGGAACCCTCTTAGTTTGAAAACATCCCTCAAGTTCCTGCTGCTTCAGAAGAGGGTGCATGATCTTGAATCTGCCCAGAAAGCTCATAAATTTCAGAAATAAAATTTGTAGCTGCTGGTTGACCCTTCACATCGTCCTGCCCATTGTCAAAGATAAATAGAAGGTCCTGTATTTAAGTTGGAGAAAAATAATAAGCTCAGTTTCCAAAGTTCTTAGCTGATTCTTGTTTTCACTGAATTGTCCTTTACCTTTCAAAATTAGTGGTTATCAGGGGGTAAGGGAGGAGGGGGTGGTAGATGAGGGTAGAGGGGATCAAATATATGGTGATGGAAGGAGAACTGACTCTGGGTGGTGAACACACAATGTGATATATAGATGATGTAATACAGAATTGTACACCTGAAACCTATGTGATTTTACTAACAATTTTTACCCCAATAAACTTTAATTAAAAAAAAATAGTTTATTCTGTAAATTTTTTTAGTTTAGATATGCTTTGGATATGAGCAATTGAAAGATATCTAAATTTTGAGCTTTTGATCTCCACTTAAATATTTGCCTCCAGTGGCGACCGAATGACTCAGTTGGTTAGAGGCCAAACTCTTCACAAGGTTGCTGGTTCAATTCCTGCATGGGATGGTGGGCTGCGCCTTCCACAACTAGATTGAAGGACAACAATTTGGAACTGATGGGCCCTAGAGAAAGACACTGTTCGCCAATATTCCCCAATAAAATTTTTTTTAATCTACTTAACAAACAAAAAAATGTTTGCTTCCTACAAACGTATGATGGATTGGATATGACCCAGACTCAAGGTATTTGTTTTAATGTAAAATGCAATACATTTGTAGTTCTTCACTGAATCATCTCATATGTTTTAATTACATATATGTTCTATGGGGGAAACATTATGAAGGCAAAGTATTTATTTCCTTTTTTATAGTACATTTTTTTCTATATCATTTAACTTTTACATTTTTTACTTGAAAAAAATATGAAGCATTTCATTCAATGTCCATAATTTTCTTATTTTCAAATAGCATTGAGGGAGTTAAAAAACTATGACTGAACCTGGCTTGTACCTGTGTAATATATTTTCTGTATATTTTGACTATGATTCAGTTTGAAAGCAGCAATTTAAAACTTACTTGAATGCATCATTTAGCCTAAACAACTACAACATAAGAACAATTCTACAATCAAATTAGTAGTCAAATAACCAACGGCAAGTGGTAAAACGGTCAATGCATTATTTCTTCTCTAACCTAATTCAAAATGCGACATTAAAAAATGTAAATGTGTCTTTTCAATGTTAGAGAACCATCGATGAATATTTCTATGAGTAGGAAAATATTTATTAAAATAATGGCCACATATTGAGACTGACATTATTGTTTTAACCTTGGACTCTTGGAAGAGGCATCTGGGCCAGATGGAACCCAAGGGCAATGGAAAACAGAACGCAAAATACCATCCAGCACACAAAGTGGGGAAACCACATTTCCAATGCCTTCCACTTACAAACCTAGAGAAGAAAGTAATAAATCAATGTTTCATTCGAGAGAAATTGTCCTCAATACATTGATTGAATGACGAGTAGCTTCTTTGATCATGGCAGTTTGGTCTTTTTAAAATTTTTTTACTGGAGTTGGTCTTATAGAATTCTGGTCCCTTTTTAAAATGAGAAATGGATAAAAGCTAAAATATCCTGTCTTCCCAGTTCTTCCCCTTCTTCTATTCTGCTGCCCACCTTCATTCCCAGAATTCAGTCCACTCTTAACTGTTCACACTGTGCCTCCTTGTCCATAGTGAATTCATCCACAGATGAATTAAGTTTATGGCATTTTAAGAAGCCTTCCAAAACAAAGCGAGTGAGGTGAGGATGACCCAGAACTTCTCTACAATGCTAAGCTTGGCTCATGGCCAGAAATCTATCAGCTAATGATGTGACACTTTTAGAACTTAATAAAATAAACTCCCAAGAACAAGTTCTAATCACCTCAGTATAAAAAGCATGTATTGTGGGTCAGAAATCTTATCTTCTGATCCCACATCTACCACACCAAACTTTGTAAACCTGGACAAGCTCCGTGAGGCACAGATTGCTCCCTTGTTGAATCATTGTAGCCAAATAGTAGTCTCTCTAGGAGTCACAATTCTCAGGACTAGATTGACTATCCGATTTGTTCAAAGCACATCTGTGCAATTTGCAAATATCTGACATCACATTTCAAACGGTTGTTTCCAAAAGGACAACTATGGGCAATGAAATGAATCTCTACCTCTAAGTCAAGTTGGAAAAGGAAAATGAAAAGTGATGGTCAATGAATATGCTACTCATTTCTGAGTAGTATTTATTCTTAGCCTTCATGTCTATGTCTATATTAGAAAAAATGTTTTTCTTTATTATTTGGGGGATATTAAGTAAGCTAATGCATTTAAAAGACTTGAAAAATATTAAATGCCACTCAGAAATTCCTAGTTCTCTTTTTATTAAGCTTATTGGGGTGACAAATGTTAGTAAAGTTACATAGATTTCAGGTGTACAATTCTGTAATACATCATCTATAAATCACATTGTGTGATCACCACCCAGAGTCAGTTCTCCTTCCATCACCATATATTTGACCCCGTTCACCCTCATCTTCTACACCTCCCCCCTTACCCTCTGGTAACCACTAAACTATTGTCTGTGTCTATGAGTTTTTGTTTCTCATTTGTTTGTCTTATTCTTTTGTTGTTTTTGGTTTATATACCACATATCAGTGAAATCATATGGTTCTCTGCTTTTTCTGTGTAACTTATTTCGCTAGCATTATAATCTAAAGATCCATCCATGTTGTCACAAATGGTCCTATTTCATCCTTTATTACTGCAGAATAGTATTCCATTGTGTATATATACCACAACTTCTTTATCCATTCATGCATCGAAGGACATTTTGGTTGTTCCCATGTCTTGGCCACCGTAAATAGAGCTGCAGTGAACATTGGATCATGTGTGTCTTTATGAATAAATGTTTTCAGATTTTTAGGGTAGATACCCAGGAGAGGGATTGCTGGGTCATATGGTAATTCTATTCGTAATTTTTTGAGGAACCTTCACACTGCCTTCCATAACAGCTGCACCAATCTGCATTCTCACCAACAGTGTATGAGGGTTCCTTTTTCTCCACAGCCTCTCCAACAGTTGGTACTATTTGTCTTGTTGATGATAGCCATTCTAACTGGGTGAGGTGATATCTCATTGTGGTTTTATTTGCATTTCTCTGATGATTAGTGATGTTGAGCATTTTTTCATATATTTATTTGCCATTTGTATATCCTCTTTGGAGAAATGTCTCTTCAGGTCCTCTGCCCATTTTTCAATTGGGTTGTTTGTTTATTCGTTGTTGAGTTGCATGAGTTCCTTTTATATTTTGGATATTAGCCCCTTATCGGAGGCACTATTTGCAAAAATCTTCTCCCATTCAGTTGGTTGACTCTTTATTTTGTCAATGGTTGCTTTTGCTGTGCAGAAGCTTTTAAGTTTCATATAGTCCCATTCACTTATTTTAGCTCTTACTTCCCTTGCCTTTGGAGTCAAATTCATAAAATGCTCTTTGAGCCCAAGGTCCATAAGTTTAATACCTATGTTTTCTTCTATGCAGTTTATTTTGTCAGGTCTTATGCTTAAGTCTTTGATCCATTTTGAATTAATTTTGGTACATGGTGACAGATAGTAGTCCAGTTTCATTCTTTTGCACAAGGCTTTCCAATTCTCCCAGCACCATTTATTGAAGAGGCTGTCTTTTCTCCATTGTATGTTTTTTGCTTCTTTGTCAAAAATTATCTGTCCATATTATTGTGGTTTTCTTTCTGGTTCTCAATTCTATTCCAATGATCTGTGTCTGTTTTGCTGCCAATACCATGCTGTTTTGATTATTGTTGCCCTGTAGTACAAGCTAAAGTCAGGGAGTGTGATACCTCCAGCATTGTTCTTTTTTCTTAAGATTGCTTTGGCTCTTCAGGGTCTTTTGTGGTTCCAAAGAAATCTGATGATTTTTTGTTCTATTTCTTTAAAAAATATCATTGGGATTTTGATGGGGATTGCATTAAATCTGTATATTGCTTTGGGTAATATGGCCATTTTAACTATGTTGATTCTTCCAATCCATGAACACTGAATGTCTTTCCATTTCTTTGTGTCTTCTTGAATTTCTTTTAAAAATGTCTTGTAGTTTTCAGCATATACGTCTTTCATATCCTTGGTTAAGTTTATTCCTAGGTATTTTATTCTTTTTGCTGCAATTGCAAAAGGAATTGCTTTTTTTTTAAATTTCTTTTTCTGAGATTTCATTGTTAGTATAGAGGAATGCAATGGACTTTTGTGCGTTGATTTTGTAGCCGGCAACTTTACTATGTTTGTTGATTGTTTCTAATAGCTTTTTGGTGGAGTCTTTAGGCTTTTCTATATATGGCATCATGTCATCTGCAAAGAGTGACAATTTAACTTCTTCATTCCCAATTTGGATGCCTTTTATTTCTTTCTCTTGCCTAATTGCCCCGGTGAGGACTTCCAACACTATGTTGAAAAGCAGAGGTAATAGGGGACAGCCCTGTCGTGTTCCTGAATGTAGAGCAAAGAAAAGGGCTTCAGTTTTCACCGTTAATTATGAGATTAGCTGAGGGTTTGTCATATATGGCCTTTATTACGTTAAGGTATTTTCCTTCCATACTTATTTTATTAAGTGTTTTAATCATAAATGGATGTTTTATCTTGTCAAATGCTTTTTCGGTATCAATTGATATAATCATATGAATTTTATCCTTTATTTTCTTATGTGATATATCACATTGATGGATTTGTGGATGTTGAACCATCCTTGTGCCCCTGGAATGAACCCAACTTGGTCATGATGAATAATCTTTTTAATACATTGTTGCGTTCAATTTGTTAGAATTTTGTTTAGGATTTTTGCATCTGTATTCATTAGAGATATTGGTCTGTAGTTCTCTTTTTGTGTTGTCCTTACCATGTTTTGGTATCAGGGTAATGTTGGCCTCATAAAATGAGTTAGGGAGAACTGTCTCTTCTTCAATTTTTTGGAAGAGTTTGAGTGGGATTACTATTAGATCCTCTTTGAAGGTTTGATAGAATTCACTAGTGAAGCCATCTGGACCCGGACTTTTGCTTTTGGGAAGGTTTTGGATGACTGATTCAATTTCGTTACTGGTGATCAGTCTGTTTAGATTTTCTAGTTCTTCATGGTTCAGCCTTGGAAGGCTATATGTTTCTAAGAACTTGTCCATTTCTTCTAGGTCATTGAATTTGGTGGCATATAGTCTTTTATAGTATTCTTGGATGATCCTTTGTATTTCTGTGGCATCCGTCATAACTTCCCCTTTTTCATTTCTGATTTTGTTTATTAGTGTCTTCTCTCTTTTTATCTCAGTGAGCCTAGCCAAGGGTTTGTCAATTTTGTTAATCTTTTCAAAGAACCAGCTCTTTGTCACAATAATTTTTTCTGTTGTCTTTTTGTTCTCTATTTCATTTAGTTCTTCTAGAAATTCCTAGTTCTTATTCATGTTGTGACCCCATGGCTACATTTTTTTTTTCTTTTTGTGGCTATGGGGCAGCAGAAAGCCATTTAAAATGTACTTATTGGGGTGGATGGGTGGCTCAGTTGGTTAGAGTACAGGCTCTGGGCAACAGGACTGACAGTTTGATTCCCACATGGGCAAGCAAGCTGCGCCCTCTGTAACTAGAATGAAGTCAATGAGCTGCTGCTCAGCTCCCAGGTGGCCAGAAGGTTCAGTTGGTTGGAGCGCGGGCTCTCAACCACAAGGCTGCCTGTTCTACTCCTCGACTCCTGCAAGGGATGGTGGGCAGTGCCCCTTACAACTAACAACAACTAACAACAGCAACTGGACCTGGAGCTGAGCTGCACCCTCCACAACTAAGACTGAAAGGACAACAACTTGACTTGGAAAAGTCCTGGAAGTACACACTGTTGCCCAATAAAGTCCTGTTCCCCTTCCCCAATAAAATCATATATATATATATATGTGTATATATATATGTAATATATGTGGGTGTATATATATATTCTTTGTATTATATATATGTGTGTGTGTGTATGTGTGTATATATATATATATGTATATATATATATATATATATATGTATATATATATAATAATATACAGAGGGTGCCAGAAAAATGTATAAACATTTTAAGAAAGAAAAAAACTATTAAATTACAGTGATGGTAACCACTTTGAGCACCTCTTGAAATTGCAGAAGTCAAATGTGACTTGTATTCATCTTTTTTCATCAGTATATATCGAGTATTACAATTTTAATACAGTTTTTCCTTTCTTAAAACGTTTATACATTTTTTTGGCACCCTCTGTATTTACAAATTTAGAAATTGGACTTACTTCATGATATCCAGTAGCAGATCACACTGAGTAGGTAGGAGAGGGATTATAACCTTCATTTAACAGGTTAATCTCCATTCACAAGGGTTAAGTGACTTGTTTAAAGTCACAGCTCTGATTCCAATGTCAGGAATTTACACCTGGCCCAGACTACCAGAATTGGCAGTCTGAACTTTCCAATGCATATCTTCATTGATAACTAATTTAGAAGAGGAATTGAAGAGGCAAGGGTCAGATTCTACACAAAAAAATAAAGAAACAAAAACTCATAGACACAGACAATAGTTCAGTGCTTACCAGAGGGTAAGGGGGAGGAGGAGTGGTAGACGAGATCAAATATTTGGTAATGGAAGGAGAACTGATTCTGGGTGGTGAACACATGATGTGATATATAGATGATATATTACAGAATTGTACACTTGAAACCTATTTAATTTTACTAACCATTGTCACCCCAATAAATTTTAATTTAAAAAAGACAGTATCCTACTATAGAAATAAAAATTTAGATTGTTACCTCAGAAAATTTTGAAATAGAGAATTATAATGTCATAAATTGAGAAAATTGATCACACACAGACACACACACACACATACACACACACACTCACAAATGATTCTCATTAAGCTTCTTTTCTCTTATTTTCCTGTATTTCTTCACAAGGACTTCAGAAAAGTTCTCATCAGGCTTTGGAAATGTGACCTAGTGCTCCTTAAGATTTCCTAGCTGAGGCCCCTAGTGATATTATCACTAAAGGTTAAACCTGGGGGAGAATGTTTTATCACTTCTCTTATAAATACATCAGCAGTGACTCTATGGTATGTAGGTGGTTTTGATATCCACCCTGGGTCAGGTTGTGAACATTTAAGTGCCAAAATCTAGATGCACATTACAGGCATGATTAGTTAGCTTTTGAAAGGCTCCAACCAGAATTCCACACTCCACCTAGGGTAACCTTGGTTCTCTTAATTGGCACTAAAATCAGTGCTTTTCAGATTTGAATGCCTACATGAGTCATATGTAGATTTATTAAAATGTGTATTATGACTCAGTCAATCTGAAATGAGGCCTAAAATTCTGCATTTCTAACAAATCTCAGATAATTTGTGATGCTACATGTCTGAAAAGTCACACTTTGAGTTAGAGTTTTCAGGTGTTGTTTATCATAGAGATATCATAAATAGGGTTCATTGGTGAAATAAGTGGTGTTTGGTGAATGTCTTCTGGCATTTTTTAGCTTGAATATAAGTACTTGGAAAGCCCAAGAGTTGAATTCTCCTCTCAATTCCCCTAGATTCTCAGATTCTACGGAGTGTTGTGTTTGGCCACAAAATGTAGGATCCCTGCACAACACAGGTACATGTACAGAGAAGGAAGACTCTTTAGTGAGTTATGCCTATTATTATTGATAATATAATAATAATATCTTCAGTTTGTTGAAAACATGCCAAGTGCTAAGCAAATATTAACTCACTTCACTCAGTAGCTGAGATACAGAAAGACTCAGTAATATGTCCTGTGTAACAACAACAAGTATCTATGAATATTGTTTTCACCTTACTCATTTTCTTATTATCCCCATGGTAATACAACCACTGTGTCTTAGCTACCACATGACAACCAGCTTCCCATATAGTGGTAATGCAACTTTATCCTGGTCAATGTGATGAGAGTGTAGTGATGGTACAAATTCTAGGTTGTGACTTTGCAGGAAAGGTGGTCACAGTCCCCTTGACTTTCTCTTCTTGACACAGGCTGGAATTCGAATGGTCTGGAGGAGCTTCTACAAGATGGAAGCTGCATGTTGCCATATACTGGGACCCAAGGAGACATGGGTGGGGCACAGAAAACTCTTGCTATTTAATAATAATATATGTTTTAAAGGGGGAAAAATTACCTGATCTTTTTATGGCTTCATAGTGACTCTGATGATTGGGAAGATATGTTCTAATTTTATAGATGAAGAAACTGAGGCTTATAAAGTTTGAATAATTAAGCTAAGAAAAATCTGGACTTAAATTAGAGTGCTTGGGTTCTAAATACTGTATATTTTCTGCGTCCTCTCACCTACCTGACTGTATGAGGACTTGAAAGGCACCCTACGAAAAAGAAGATGGACTAGGTTTGAAAAGGAAGCTGAGTCCCATGATCACAATATTAAAATGCAATGAAGGGATCAAATATATGGTGATGGAAGGAGAACTGACTCTGGGTGGTGAACACACAATGGGATTTATAGATGATGTAATACAGAATTGTACACCTGAAATCTATGTAATTTTACTAACAATTGTCACCCCAATAAATTAAAAAAAAATGCAACGAGAAAGAAATTCTTTTATCTTTGGGTATAGAGTTGGACAAACAAGCCCTGGGCTGAGGAAGTCTTCCATTCAAGGGTACCTTATGTTTTGATTAAATGAACAAACAAGTCACAGTGAATCTGAAATTTGAAGAAAGACATGGGTCAAATCCATGAAGCATAACAAATTTTATGTAAGATAAACCCAAAGAGATCCACACTTAGACATGTTATAATGAAACTGTCAAATACCAAAGGCAAAGAGAAAATCTTGAAAGCAGCAAGAGAAAAATAACTTGTTATGTACAAGGGAACCTCAAAATTATAAGCAGATTTCTCAACTAAAACCCTACAAGTCAGAAGGCAGTGAAATGATATATTTAAAGTGCTGAAAGAAAAATCTGCCAACCAAGAATTCTATATCTGGAAAAAGTATTCTTCAAAAAATGAGAGAAATCAAGACTTCCCAAATTAATAAAAAGAAAAAAGCTGAGGGAATTCATTGCCACTAGGACTTCCCTATAAAAAAAGTGCAAAAAATAGTTCTTTAAATTGAAATGAATGAACACTACACAATACCTCAAAGACACATGAAACTATAAAGCTCTCCACTAAAGGTAAATGCATAGACAAATATAAAAAACAGTATTATTGTAATTTTGGTTTATAAGTTCACCTTTTATTTCCTCCAGGAAATAAAGACAAACACACAAAAAATTATAAATCTATGTTAATGAGTATAAAATAAATATAATGATGTGATTTGAGATAACAACAATACAAAATGCATTTTTTTCTGCAGCTGGCAACCAGGATTTGTCCACATTGCAGTATTTCTTGAAGAACTCTTGGGGGTTCACAGGCCCCAGGTGGACCCATGAACAGTGCACCCAGGCTCAGTACTAGCACCAAATCTGATTGTGATTTAACCTGGTGAACACTACCAGCCTCACCCTGGTGACTCCCTGAGATGCTCCTCACCCAACTCATGTACCACCCAAGGCTCTTTTAGGAACTGAGCATTATGGGCAGCAAGCAGATGGTGGCAGGCCTTGGGGTTATGTGGGCCTTTTGCTGAGGATTGGTACCAACAGCAGCCAACCTCAGTTCATAGCGTGGCCACTCCCATAGGTCCAGGACAGACAGCTACCAAAAATGGATTGCTTGGTAGCTCCTACCATGTACACCCAGGCTGGTCACAGGCAGAGGCTGAACTTGGCCTGCACAGGAACCCCTCCCAAGAGGCCCCAAAACAACACACCTGGTGGCAGGCTTCAGATAACAACAAAGCACCACCAAATAAATCCCAAAAAAGACACAGAGAAATGGTGGTCAAAACAGACACCAGAGCCCACTGAAGCAAATCCTACACCAGGGGGTCAGCCAACCTAAGCAGGTAGAACACGGGTCATGGCCAAGCCTCACAACCAGTCAGCCTGGGGTCAATTCCACCCACTGAAGTGCCAACAGCACAAGATTCAACTACAACAGGAGGGCACATACAGCCCTCACAAGAAACATTCCTGGAGCATCAGGCTCAGGTGATCAGGGACACTGTGCCACTAGGCTCCACAGGACACCTCTACATAAACCACCTTGCCAAGACTAAGAAATGTAGCAGATCTACCTAATATGTAGAAACAAAGAGAGGGAGCCAAAATGAGGAATCAAAGAAACATGTCCCAAAAGAAAGAAAAGGAGAAAACTCCAGGGAAAAAATTACATGAAATGGAGGCAAGCAATCTATCAGATGCAGAGTTCAAAACACTAACTATAAGGATGCACAAGGAAGTTAGTGAGAACTTCAACAAAGAAACAGACAACATAAAAATGGAGCTAGAAAACATAAAAAGAACCAGTCAGAAATGAAGAATACAATAATTAAAATGAACACTAGAAGTAATCAACAGCAGGTTATATAAAGCAGAGCATCAAATCAGCCATTTGGAAGACAAGGTAACAGAAAACAATCAGAACAGATAAAATAATCCCCTCAAAAAAAGAAAAAAAAATCAAATGATAGTTTAAGGGACCTTTTAGACAACATCAAGCTTAAAAATATTCACATCATAGGAGTACCAGAAGGAGAAGAGAGAAAGCAAGAGATTGAGAACTTATTTGAAGAAATACTGAATGAAAACTTTCCTACCGGGAAAAGAAATAAACAGACAAGTCCAGGAAATGCAGAGACTCCCAAACAAAATGAACCCAACGAGGCCCACACGAAGACACACCATAATTAAAATGACAATGGTTAAAGGCAAAGAGAGAATCTTAAAAGCAGCAAGAGAAAGACAATTGGTTAACTAAAAGGGAGCTCCAAGAAGACTGTCAACTGATTTCACAACAGAAACTTTGCAGGCCAAAAGGTTGGGCACGAAATATTCAAAGTAAAGAAGAAACAAGGACCTACAAACCAAGACTACCCAACAAGGTTATCATTTCAAATTGAAGGAGACATAAAGAGCTTCTCAGACAAGAAAAAGCTAAAGGAGTTCATCACCACTAAACCAGTATTTACAAGACATTTTAAATGAAAGTCTTTAAGAAGAAGAAGCAGGGGGAGGAAGAATAATATTAATATAAATATGAATAAAGATGACAATAATTGTGTACCTATCTATAATCACTTTAAATGTAAATGGATTAAATTCTCCAATAAAAGACATGAGGTAGCTGAATAGATGAGAAAACAAGATTCATGCTTATGGTATCTACAAGAGACACACCTTAATTGGAAAGGCACACATAGACTGAAAGTAAAGAGATGCAAAAAGATATTTCATGCATATTGAAATAAAAAAAAAGGATTGGGCAGCAATATTTATATCTGACAAAATAGACTTTAAAACAAAGACTATAAGAAAAGACAAAGTAGGACATGACATAATAATAATGGGATTAATCAAACAAGAATATATAATCCCTGCAAATATTTATGCACCCTACATAGGAGCACCTAAATATACAAAGCAAATACTGATGACATAAAGGGAGAGATTGACAGTAATACTGTCATAGTGTACAGGATTTTAACACCTCATTGACACCAATGGACAGATCTCCCAGAGAGAAAATCAACAAGGAATCAGCAACCTTAAATGACACATTAGATCAGATGGATTTAATTGATAATTTTAGAGCATTCACCTAAAAGCACCACAATATACATTGTTAAGTACACGTGGAACATTTTCCAACGTAGATCAAATGTTATGCCACAAAATAAATTTAAGAAGACTGAAATTATATCAAACATCTTCTCCAACCATGATGGTATAAAACTGGAAATCAATTACAAGAAAAACGTGAAAACCACACAGCACTTAAAAGCTAAACAACATACTACTAAACAATGAATGGGTTAATAATGAAATCAAGGAAAAAATCAAAAGATACATTGAGACAAATGAAAATGAAACAACAGGAGTGATGTCATCAAAATGGCTGCGTGAGGTGAGCCTGGGGAAATCTCTCCTGGAATTTACAACAAATTAAACAACTATAACTCCACAGAGGACTCCCTGAACAGCAGACAAGGAAGACAAAGAGCCTCACTACTGAATTCACCTAAAGGTGGGCGAATTGCGCGAGCAGAGGAGGGAGGAAGGAAGGAAGAAGTGCAGAGACGGGCCCACATGGGTGAAGGACGCAGACCTAGCTAAGTGCTCCAAGCTTGCTGTATCCCAGAGCTACTACAGCTGTGGCAGAGGAAAGAACTCGGACTGCTAAGGCTCCGTTTATGGTCCACAGGGCTGAGGGACAGCATATCACACGGCTGAACCCAATGTTCACGGCAGAAAAGTCAGAGGAAAGACTGAGGGAAGAAGGCTGAAAACGGTGGTTTAAGCCCTCACTGCCAAGAGAACAGAAGCCTTAGGAACTGAGAATAGCTGATCCTTCCCTCCCTCCCAGAGCTCACCCAGCCCTCACCTGCCCAGTGCTAGAAGTGGAACAGTAGCAGTGTCAGATCAAAGAACAGAATATTTGCTGTTCTAAGAACTGTAGTCTGCAGACACAGATTCGCAGCCCAACTAGTTCCAGCAAAGGGGAGGGAGCTGTGGAAGCAGGACTGGCTGTAGTGGTGGTCGCCACCATTGCTCTGGGCCACCATTCTCAACTAAACCTGGCCCTGTCTCCTTCTATCTGGGTGGATCCCTGCAGGAGTAAACAGAACTGCTGGCACACATGGCCTCTAAATTTGGTGCAGGAAGAGCTTTGGAACTTCAAAAGCTCTCTACATCCCCACATGGACGTGGCGCCCTAAAACCCAGGCAAACTGTTAACAGAGGAGAAACCCACCTTCCAGGTAATCCCGCCATTGTGTGAGAAGCTGGAATAGTGCAGAGAAAACACAACACTACAGTGTGAGAGAGAAAGAAGTCTGCAGTCAGAGAGGAAAACAAACATTCTACCAACAAGTACTGGAAAACAAAAGAAAAACCTCTTCCTATCAACCTATTGCAGAACACACTCCTGTAGATGTCGAGGAAGAGAAATAATAAATCATTAATTGCCACGAATAACCAAGGCAACAAGACAGCTCAGAAAGAAAGTGAAAACTCTCCAGAAAATGAACTCAAACATATGGAAATATGTGACTTAAATGACAGAGAATTCAAGATTGCAGTTCTGAAAAAACTCAATGAGATGCAAGAAAACACAGAAAGGAAGTTTAATAAACTCAGAAACACAATCAAGGAAGAACATGAACATTTTACCAAAGAGATTCAAATTTTAAAAAAGAACCCAATAGAATTTCTGGAGATTAAGAACTCAATAGAAAAAATTAAGAATGAAATAGCCAGCTTAGGTAGTAGAGTTGACCAGATGGAGGAAAGAATCAGTGACGTCAAAGATAGAAACCTGGAAATGACATGGATGGAAGAAGAAAGAGACCTGAGACTAAAAAGCAATGAAAAAACTCTACAAGAACTTTCTGACTCCATCAGAAAGAGCAATATAAGAATGATGGGCATACCAGAATGAGAAGAAAGCGAAGGGAACAGAGAGTATATTCAAACAGTCGATGAGAACTTCCCAAACTTGTGTAAATAACTGGATCCTCGAATCCAAAGAGCAAATAGAACACCTAATTACCTCAACCCCAAGAGTCCTCCAAGGCACATTGTATTGAAGCTGTCAAAAATCAACGAGAAAGAATGAATCCTCAAGGCAGCCAGGGATAAGAAGACGGTAACCTACAAAGGAAAGCCCAATAGATTATCATCAGATTTCTCAGCAGAAACTCTACAAACCAGGAGTAAGTGGAATCAAATATTCAAAGTATTGAAAGAAAGAATTTATGAGTCAAGAATAATGTATCCAGCAAAGATATCCTTTAGATATGAAGGTGGAATAAAGGCTTTTCCAGACATACAGAAGCTGAGGGAATTTTCTAATACACGACCTGCACTACAAGAAATACTAAAGGAAGCTATTCGACCACCATCAACAGGGACAATTTGTGGCAAACAAAAGATAAAAAGGGAGAGTGTAAAGGCCTGAATCGGAATACGAGAATGGAGAAATTAAGCATATGAAGAAAATGGAATACTCTAAATATCAAATTTCGTTTACATAAACTTAATGGTAACCACTCAAAAAAATCCAGAACTGAAATATATACTATAATAAAAGAAGGAACAGAAGGGAAAATCATAGAATACCACCACAGAGTAATAATAGACAACAACAAAAAGGCAAAGAAACAATGGAGACACAATCTTACCAGAAAACTAAAGATAGAGAGATAGGAAATCCTCACATATCAATAATCATGTTAAATGTAAATGGACTGAACTCATCAATAAAAAGGCAAAGAGTAGCAGATTGGATAAAAAAAACTGAACCCAACCATATGCTGTCTCCATGAGACACATCTCAGCTACAGGGACAAGCATAGACTCAAAGTGAAAGGGTGGAAATTGACACTCCAATCAAATGGTATCTAGAGAAAATAAGATGTAGCCATACTGATATCAGATGAATATCAGTATTCATCTGATACTGATATTCAGGGAGAAAAAGGTAACAACATACAAAGATGGACATTTCATAATGATAAAGGAGTATATACAACAAGAAGACAAAACAGTCATCAATATTTACACCCCCAATCAGGGAGCACCGAAGTATACCAAGGAACTACTAACAGAACTAAAGGGAGAAAGTGACCAAAACACAATTATACTAGGAGACCTAAATACATCATTGACAGCTATGGATAGATCATCCAAACAGAAAATAAATAATGAAATAGAAGGCCTAAATGACACATTAGATGAAATGGGCATAATCGACATTTATAGAGCACTTCATCCTAAAACATCAGACTGTACAGTTTTTTCTGGTGTACATGGGATATTCTCAAGGATAGACCATATATTGGGACATAAAACTAGCCTCTGCAAATTTAAGAAGATTGAAATCATACCAAACATATTCTCTGATCACAAGGCTTTGAAATTGTATATCAACTGCATAAAGAAAGAAAGAAAAAACAAATACGTGGATACTAATCAACATATTTTTAAAGAACGACCAGGTCAAAGAAGAAATTAGAAGAGAGATCACAAGATACATAGAAACAAATGAGAATGAAAATACATCCTACCAAAATTTTGGGGATGCAGCGAAAGCATTCCAAAGAGATAAATTTATGTGATTACAGGCCTATCTCAAGAAACAAGAAAAATCCTCAATAAATAACCTCAAGTTACAACTTAAAGAAGTAGAAAAAAGAAGAACCAATGAAACCCAAGGTCAGCAGAAGAACGGAAATAATAAAAATCAGAGCAGAAATAAATGAAATAGAGAACAAAAAGACAATAGAAAAAATTAATGTGACAAGAGCAGGTTCTTTGAAAAGATTAACAAAATTGACAAACCCTTGGCTAGACACACTAAGATGAAAAGAGAGAAGACACAAATAAACAAAATCAGAAATGAAAAAGAGGAAGTTATAATGGATGCCACATAAATACAAAGAATCATCCAAGAATACTATAAAGGACTATATGCCACCACATTCAATAACCTAGAAGAAATGGACAAGTTCTTAGGAACACAAAGCCTTCCTAGGCTGAACCATGAAGAACTGGAAAATCTAAACAGACCGATCACCAGTAATGAAATTGAATCAGTCATCCAAAACCTTCCCAAAAGCAAAAGTCGGGGACGAGATGGCTTCACTAGTGAATTGTATACCAAACATTCAAAGAGGATCTAATACAAATCGCACTCAAACTCTTCCAAAAAACTGAAGAAGAGACAATACTCCCTAACTCATTTTATGAGCCAAAATTACCCTGATACCAAAACCTGGTAAGGACAACACAAAAAAAGAGAGCTACAGACCAATATCTCTGATGAATACAGATGCAAAAACCCTAAATAAAACTCTAGCAAATCAAATGCAGCAATACATTAAAAAGATCATTCATCGTGACCAAGTGGGGTTCATCCCAGGGGCACAAGAATGGTTCAACACACAAAAATTGATCAATGTGATACATCACATAAACAAAATGAAGGATAAAAATCATATGATTATATCAATTGATGCAGTAAAGCATTTGACAAGATACAACATCCATTTATGATTAAAACACTTGAAGAATAGGTATAGAAGGAGAATACCTTAACATAATGAAGGCCATATATGACAAACCCTCAGCTAATCTCATAATTAACGGTGAAAAACTGAAGCCCTTTGCTCTACGTGCAGGAACATGACAGGGCTGTCCCCAATCACCTCTGCTTTTCAACATAGTGTTGAAAGTCCTCGCCAGAGCAATCAGGAAAGAGAAAAAAATAAAAGGCATCCAAATTGGGAACAAAGAAGTTAAATTGTAACTCTTTGCTTATGACATTATGCTATACATGGAAAACCCTAAAGATTCCACCAAAAAGCTATTAGAAACAATCAATGAATACAGGAAAATCAACGTACAAAAATCTATTGCATTACTATATACTAACAATGAAGTCTCAGAAAAAGAAACAAAAAAAAATTATTTTTGCAATTGCAGCAAAAAGAATAAAATACCTAGAAACAAAGTTAACCAAGGATGTGAAAGACATATATGCTGAAAACTATAAGACATTCTTACAAGAAATTGAAGAAGACACAAAGAAATGGAAAGACATTCCATGCTCATGGATTGGAAGAATCAACATAGTTAAAATGGCCTATTACCCAGGCAATATACATATTTAATGCAATCCCCATCAAAGTCCCAATGGCCTTTTTTTTTTAAAGAAATAGAACAAAAAATCATCAGATTTGTTTGGAACCACAAAAGTCCCTGAATAGCCAAAGCAATCTTAAGAAAAAAGAACAATGCTGGAGGTATCACACTACCTGACTTCAGCTTGTACTTCAGGACACAAAAATCAAAACAGCATGTATTGGCATAAAAACAGACACACAGACCAATGGAATAGAATTGAGAACCCAGAAATAAAACCACATAAATACGGACAGATATTTTTTAACAAAGAAGCAAAAAACATACAATGGAGAAAAGACAGCTTCTTCAATAAATGGTGCTGACAGAATTGGAAAGCCATGTGCAAAAGAATGAAATTAGACTGCTGTCTGTCACCATATACCAAAATTAATTCAAAATGGATCAAAGACTTAAGCATAAGACCTGAAACAATAAACTGCAGAGAAGGAAATATAGGTACTAAACTTATGGTCCTTGGGTTCAAAGAGCATTTTATGAATTTGACTCCAAAGGCAAGGGAAGTAAAAGCTAAAATAAATGAATGGGACTATATCAAACTTAAAAACTTCTGCACAGAAAAAGAAACCATCGACAAAATAAAGAGGCAACCAACTGAATGGGAGAAGATTTTTGCAAATAGTGCCTCCGATAGGGGGCTAATATCCAAAATATACAAGGAATTCATGCAACTCAACAACAAAAAAAACCGAACAACCCAATTGAGAAATAGTCAGAGGACCTGAAGAGACATTTTTCCACAGAGGACATACAATGGCAAATAGACATATGAAAAAATGCTCAACATCACTAATCATCAGAGAAATGCAAATAAAAACCACAATGAGATATCACCTCACTCCAGTTAGAATGACCATCATCAACAAGACAAATAGTAACAAGTGTTGGAGAGGCTGTGGAGAAAAAGGAACCCTCATACACTGTTGGTGGGAATGCAGACTTGTGTAGCCACTATGGAAGGCAGTGTGGAGGGTCCTCAAAAATTAAGAGTACAATTACCATATGATCCAGCAGTCTCTCTACTGGTTATCTACCCCCAAAATCTAAAAACATTTATACATAAAGACAAGTGTGCTCCAATGTTCATTGCAGCTTTATTTACGGTGGCCAAGACATGGAAATGACCAAAATGTCCTTCGATAGATGAATGGATAAAAAAGTTGTGATATATATACACAATAGAATACTATTTGGTGGTAAGGAAAGATGAAACAGGACCATTTATGACAACATGGATGCATCTTTACATTGTAATGCTAAGCGAAATAAGTCAGACAGAAAAAGCAGAGAACGATGTGATTTCAATGATATGTGGTATATGAACCAAAAACAACAAAAGAACAAGACAAACAAATGAGAAACAAAAACTCATAGACACAAACAATAGTTTAGTGGTTACCAGAGGTTAAGGGGTGAGGGGGAGTGGTAGATGAGGGTAAAGGGGATCAAATATATGGTGATGGAAGGAGAACTGACTCTAGGTGGTGAACACACAATGGGATTTATAGATGATGTAATACAGAATTGTACACCTGAAATCTATGTAACTTTACTAACATTTGTCACCCCAATAAACTTTAAGTAAAAAATAAATAAATAAAACAAGACCCTTGTATATGCTGTATACAAGAGATTGATCTCAGATCAAAAGACACACAGACTGAAAGTGAAGGGATGGAGTAAGATATTTCATGGAAATGGAAATGAGAAAAAATCCTGGAGTAGCAATACTTATAGCTGACAAAATAGACTTAAAATGAAGAATATATTAAAAAACAAAGAAAGAGACTACACAATAATAAAGTGATCGATTCAACAAGAGGACATAACCCTGGTAAACATCTATGTTTCCAATATAGGAGCACCTAAGTACATAAAACAGATATTGGCTGACATAAAGACAGAGATCAACAGTAACACTATTATTATAGGGGACTTCAACACACCACTGACAAGGGACAGATCCTCCAGCCAGAAAATCAATATGGAAACAGTGGCCTTAAGTCACACGTTGGACCAGTTGGATTTAATCGATATTTTTAAAGTATTTCACCCCAAAGCTGCAGAATATACATTCTTCTCGAGCACACATGGAATATTTTCCAAGATAGACCTTATGTTAGGTCACAAAAAAATTCTCAATAAATTTAAGAAAATTGAAATCATATCAAGCATCTTCTCTGACCACAGTGCCGTAAAATTAGAAATCAATTACAAGAAAGAAAAATCGGAAGACACACAAATACGTGGAGGCTGAGTAACATGTTATTAAATAATGAATGTGTCAACAATGAGATCAAGGAGGAAATCAAAAGATACCTGGAGACAAACAAAAATGAAAACACAACAACCCAAAATCTATGGGATGCAGTGAAAGCAGTCCTAAGAGAGTAATTCATAGCAAAGCAGACCTACCTAAAGAAACAAGAAAAATCTCAAATCAACAGTTTATCCTTACACTTAAGGGAACTGGAAAAAGAACAGCAAAATATGCTCAAAGGGGGTACAAGGAAGGAGATAATAAAGATCAGAGCAGAAATAAACAAAATAGAGACCAAAAACAAACAAAAAATAAATTACAAAAGATCAATGAAACGAAGACCTTGTTTTTTGAGAAGGTAAACATAATTGACAACATTTAGCCAGACTCATCAAAAAAAAAAAAAAAAAAAGAGAGAGAGATGAAATGAAAGAGGAGAACTGACAACAGACACCACAGAAATACAAAAAATTTAAGAAAATATTATGAGCAACTATACACAAACAAATTAGACAATCTGGAAGAAATGGACAATTTTTTAGAAGCGTACAACCTTCCAAGGCTAACTCAAGAAGAAACAGAAACTCTGAATAAACTGACTGCTATCAGTGAAATTGAATCAGTAATCAACAGGCTCCCAACAAACAAAAGCCCTAGACCAGATGGCTTTACAGGTGAATTTAACAAAACATTCAAAAAAGAATTATCACCTATTCTCCTCAAACTATTCCAAAAAATCCACAAGGAGTGAAGGCTCCCAAACTCGTTTCACGAGGCCACTATCACCCTGATCCCAAAATCAGACAAAGACATTGGAAAAAAGGAAACCTACCGGCCGATGTCCCTAGTGAACATAGATGCAAAAATCCTCAACAAAATATTAGCATACAGAATTCAGCAATACATTAAAAAGATCATACACCACGATCAAGTGGGATTCATCCCTGATATGCAAGGTTGGTTCAATATCCACAAATAAATTAATGTGATACACCACATTAACAAACTGAAAAAGAAAAACATATGGTCATATCAATAGATGCAGAAAAAGCATTTGACAAAATCCAGTAGCCATTTATGATAAAAACTCTTAGCAAAGTGGAAATAGAGGAATCATATCTCAACATAATAAAGGTGATATGTCATAAGCCCACAGCTAATATCATACTCCATAGGGAAAACTTAAAGCAATTTCGTTTAAGATTAGGAACAAGACAAGGTTGTCTACTTTCTCCGCTTTTATTCAAAGTATTTCTGGATATTTTAGCCACAGCAATCAGACAAGAAAAAGAAACAAAAGGCATCCAAATCGGTAAGGAGGAAGTAACATTGTCATTATATGCAGATGACATAATACTATATATAGAAAACCCCAAAGACTCCACCAAAAAATTATTAGAGCTGATAAATGAATTTAGTAAAGTAGCAGGATACAAAATTAATATTCAGAAATCAGTTGCATTTGTATACACCAATAATAAACTATAAGAAGGTGAAATTAAGAAAACAATCCCATTTACAATTGCTTCAAAAACTATAAAGTACTTAGGAATAAAGTTAACCAAAGACGTTAAAGATCTGTACTCAGAAAATTATAAGACACTGAAGAGATAAATTAAAGAAGGTACAAATAGATGGAAACACATACCATGCTCATAGATAGGAAGACTTAATATAGTTAAAATGTCTATACTGCCTAAAGCAATATACAGATTCAACGCAATTCCTGTAAAACTACCAAGGACATTTTCCCCAAAATAGAACATATAATGCTAAAATTTATTTGTATAAAAGACCCCCAATAGCCACGGGAATCTTGAGAAATAGGAACAAAGTGGGAGGTGTCACAATTCCTGACATCAAATCATACTACAAGGCTATAGTAATCAAAACAGCATGGTACTGGGATAAAAACAGACACACAGATCAATGGAACAGAATAGAGAGCCCAGAAATAAGTCCAAATAAATCCATGGTCATTTAATCTATGACAATGGAAGCAAGAATTTACATTGGGGTAAAGGCAGTCTATTCAAAAAATGGTGCTGGGAAACCTGGAGAGACATGCAAAAAAAAATGAAGCTGGACCACCTTCTTACACCATATAGAAGAATAAATTCAAAATGAATCAAAGACTTAAATGTAAGATCTGAAACTATAAAACTCCTCAAAGGAAATATAGGAAGTAAATTTGCAGACATTACCCTTAGTGATATTTTTACTGATGTATCCCCTATGGGAAGGGAAACAAAAGAAATAATAAACATTTGGGATTACATCAAACTAAAAAGAATTTTCACAACAAAGGAAACGATCAAAAAACAAAAGGCATCCTACTGAATGGGAAAAGATATTTGCCAAAGATACATCTGATAAGGGGTTAATATCAAAAATTTATAAAAGACTCATACAATTCAACATAAAAAAAACAAACAACCCGATTAAAAAATGGGCAGAGGACATGAAGAGACATTTCTCTAAAGAGGACACACAGATGGCCAACAAACATGAAAAAATGCTCAACATCACTAATCATTAGAAAGATGCAAATTAAAACCACAATGAGATACCACCTCACCCCTGTCAGAATGCCTATCATCAATAAATCAAAAAACAACCAGGTCTGGCAAGGATGTGGAGAAAAGGGAACCCTGGCATACTGTTGGTGAGATTGCAGATTGGTGCAGCCATTATGGAAATCAGTACGGAGGTATCTCAAAAAACTGGAAATAGAAATACCTTATGACCCAGCAATTCCACTCTTAGGTACCTATCCAGAAAAATCCAAAACAATAATTCAAAAAAAATTATGCACCCTTATGTTTATTGCAGCACTATTCACAATAGCCAAGACATGGAAACAACCAAAAGGAAAATGGCTGGATTAATGGCTTCCCATAGGAAAATGACTGGGTTAAGAAACTGTGGTACATTCATACAATGGAGTATTACTCAGCCATAAAGAATGAAATCTACCATTTGCAATGATAGGGATGGACCTAGAGAACATTATGCTAAGCGAAGTAAGTTAGACAGAAAAAGACAAATACCATATGATCTCACTTATATGTGGAATCTAAAGAATAGAATAAATGAACAAACTAATCAGAAACAGTCTCAGAGATATAGAGAAAAAACTGAGGGTTGCTAGGTGAGAGGGGGTGGGGATGAGGGAGAAGATGAGGGGATTAGAAAGCACAAGCAGTAATTGCTGCGGGAAAGAACAAGATTGCCTCGGGAATATGAAAGACAGTTTGGGGAATATAATCAATAATGTTGTAAAGGTTCTGTAGGATGTTTGATCGACACTTGTCTTAATAGGGAGTCCACTTCATGGATGGTGTAGGTGCCTGACCACTGCAGTGTACACCTGAAGCTGAATAATAATAAATGTCAACTATAATTTTATATATATATACAGTCATATATATATATACAGTCATATATATATAATGTCTACTATAATTTTATATATATATACAGTCATATATATATACAGTCATATATATATATATATATATATATATATATATATATATATATATATATATACATACAGGATGTGGCGTATAGCATAAGGAATAAAGTTAGTGGAACTGTAACAGCTATATATGATGTCAGAGGGGTACTGGATTGGGGGAGGGGATTATCATTTTGTGAAGGGTATAAATGTCCAACTATTACATTGTTTTGTACACTTGAAACTAAGAATAATAAAAATTTAATGCAAAATAAAAAGTTCATTATATCCAAAGCAATATACAGATTCAAAGCAATCCCTATCAAAACATCAATGCCATTTTTTTCATAGAACTGAAACAAATAATTTCAAAATTTATATGGAACCACAAAAGACCCCAAATAGCCACAGCAATCTTGACTAAGAAGAACAAAGTTGGAGATATCATACTATCTGGTATGAAATTATACTACAAGGTAATGAAACAGATAATAAACAGGTAATAAACAGAACAGAACAGAGAGCCCAGAAATAAACCCATGCCCATATGGTCATTTAATCTCTGACAATGGAAGCCAGAACATACTAAGGGGTAAAGAGAGTCTATTCAATATATGATGTTGGGAAAACTGGACAGACACATGCAAAAATATGAATCTAGACCACTTCCTCACACCATATATAAAAATAAATTCAAAATGGGTTAAAGACTCAAGTATAAGACCCCAAACTGTGACACTCTTAGAAGAAAAAATAGGCAGTAAGCTCTCTGACATTGCTGTTAGTAATATTTTTTCTGATATATATCCTTGGGTAAGGGAAACAAACAAAAAAATAATAATTGAGACTACATCAAACTAAAATGTTTCTCACAACAGAGGAAACTATCAACAAAATGAAAAGGCAACCTACTGAATAAGAGAAGATATTTGACAATGATAAGGGAAATAATTTCCAAAATTTATAAAGCACAGCACTCATACAACTCAACACAAAAAACAAAAACAAAAACAAAACAAAACAAAACAAAAAACCCAATCCACTTACAAAATGGGCAGAGGACCTAAATAGATCTTTTTCCAAAGAGGATATATGGATGGCTAATAAACATATAAAAAGATGCCCAACATCACTAATAATCAAAAAAATATAAATTAAAACCACAATGAGATATCTCACATTTGTCAGAATGGCTATCATAAATAAATCAACAAACAAGTGTTGGCAAGGATGTGGAGAAAAGGGAACCTTCATGCACTGTCGGTGGGATTGCAAATTGTTATAGCCACTAAGGAAAATGGTTTGGGGGTTTCTCAAAAAATTAAAAATGGAACTACCTTATGACCCAGCAATTCCATTTCTGAGCATTCATCCAAAAAAACACAAAACACTAATTTAAAAAGATGTATGCATCCCTATGTTTACTGCAGCACTATTTACAACAGCCAAAATATGGAATCAACCTAAGTGGCCATCAATAGATGATTGGATAAAGAAGAAGTGATACATATATACAATAGAATATTATTCAGCCATAAAGGAGAATGAAATCTTAACGTTTGTGACAACATAGATGGACCTAGAGCATGGTATACTAAGTGAAATAAGTCAAAGAAAGACAAATGTGATATGATCTCACATATATGTGGAATCTAAAGAACAAAATAAACAACCAAACAAAACAGAAACAGACTCATAGATACAGAGAACAAACCATCTAGATGGTTGCCAGATGAGAGTGGAGTTTGGGGGTTAGGTGAAAAAAGTGAGGTATTAAGAAGTACAAATTAGTAGTTACAAAATAGTCATGTGGATGTAAAGTACAGCATAACAAATATAGTCAATAATATTGCAAAAATTATTTATATTGCCAGATAGGTACTAGACTAATTGGGGTGTGGGGGATTACTTCATAAATGATCGAAATGTCTAACCAGTATGCTGTTCACCTGAAACTATTATAAAATGATATTGAATGTCATCTATAACTGAAAAAATAAACAATTTTTAACAACACTAATTCAAAAATATCTATACACCCCTATGTTTATTGTAGCATTACTTACAGTATCTAAAATATAGAAGCAACCTAGATGTTCATGAATAGATAAAGGAATAAAGATTATATACAATAAATAAGATTGTATATATTATTATAAATAATATAATATGAAATAATATGATATGATATAATATATAATTATATGTAATATATATAATGGAATATTACTAAGTTGAAAAAAGAATAAAATCTTGCCATTTGCAACAACACAGATGGACCTAGCAGGTATTATGCTGAGTGAAATAAGTCAGATAGAGAAAAACAAACACCATAAATTTTAACTTATATGCGGAATCTAAAAAAGCAAAACAAATTAACAAATAAAACAAAACAGAAACAAACCCATAGATACAGAGGACAAGCTGATGGAGACCAGCGTGAAAAGAAAAAGAAAAAAAGAAAAGAGTGCTTCTTGAAAAAAACGAAAAGAAAAAAGATTAGAGATATAAAAAAATACAGAAGAAAAAATAGATAAAATCAACAGATCAAGTTAGTTATTCAAAAAAATCAATAAAATTGAATAACTTTTAGCTAGACTAACAAAAATAGAAAACTTTAACTAAAATCAGAAATGAAAATGGATCCATTACTACTGATTTTATTGAAATAAAAAGGATTATAAGAAATACTATGAATAAATTGTCTTGCAACAAATTAGATAACCTAGATGTGAAGAATAAATTTCTAGAAACACACAGTCTGTTAAGACTGAATCGTAAAGAAATAGAAAATCTGCATAAACCCATAGTTAGTAAGGAAATGGAATCAATAATCAAAAACTTCCCAACAAAGAAAAGTCCTGGATGAGAAGGCTTCTAACTGATGAATTCTAAAAATAAATAAATAAATAAAATAAAGATTTAAGGCAAATCCTTTTAAATCTATCCCAAAAAGTTAAAGAGGAGAGAACACATCCTAACTCAGTTTATGAGGCCAAAATTACCTGGAACCAAATACAAAGACACTACAAGAAAAGATACCTACAGACTAATGTCCCTTATAAATATTGATGTAAAATTCTATTAGCCTGAAATCAACAGTATATTAAAAGGAGCATACACCATAACTAAGTGGGAATTATTCCTGCAATTCAAGGGTGGTTCAATACATGAAAATCAATCAATGTAATACATCAAATTGACAGACTGAAGAGATAAAAATCACATAGGATTATCTCAATTGATACAGACATGACATTTAATAAAATTCAACATCTGTTTATGGTAACAACACTTAACAAACTAGGAATAGTAGGAAATTACCTCAATATAATAAATACCACATATGAAAATCTGACAGCTAACATTATACTCAATGGTGAAAGATTGAAAGCTTTTCCTCTAAGATTAGGAACAAGACAAGGGTATTTGTTTTCAGCGCTTCTATTCAACATATATTGAACATTCTAGCCAAAGCAACTAGACAAGATAAAGAAATAAAACTCATCCAAATAAGAAAGAAAAGTATCTCTATTAACAGATGCATATACAGAAAAACCCTCAAGATTTCACACACAGACACACAAAAACTGTTAGACCTAATAACTGAATTCAGCAAAATTACTGCATTAAGCAAAAAATATATAAAAGCAACACAAAAAAATCAATTGTATTTATGTACACTAACAATGAACAATATGAAAAAGAAATTAAGAAAACAATTCCATTTACAATATCATCAAAAATAATAAACTATTTAGGAATAAACTTGAGTAAGAAGATGAAAGGCTTGTACACTGAATACTATAAATTTAATTTAAAATAATTTGCTGAAAGAAATTACAGAAGATAAATAAATGAAAAGATATCCATGTTCAAAAATTGAGAGACTTAATATTCTGAAGGTATGAATACTACCCAAAACAATCCACAGATTTAGTGTCATCCCTATCAATTTCCCAGCATTGTTTTTTACAGAAATAGAGAAATCCATTGTAAAATTAATGTGGAATGTCAGGGATTCCAAATAACCTAAACAATCTTGAAAAAGAACAAATTTGGAGCACTCATGCTTCCTAATTTCAACTTCAGTACAAAGCTATAGTAATCAAAACACTGTGGTACTGACACAAAGGCAGACATGAAGACCAATGGAATAGAAAAGAGACCCCAGAAACGAATCCTTGCATGAATGGTCAAATGATTTTTAAAAAGGATGCCAAGACCATTCAACAGGGAAAGGACAGCTTTTTAAACAAATGGTGTTAGAAAAATTGTTTATCCACATGGAAAAGAATCAAGTTGGATCCTTACCTTAAACCATATACCCAAACAAACTCAAAGTGTATCAAAGACTTAAATGTAATACTTCAAAATATTAAATTCTTAGAAGAAAACATAGGAGAAAAGCTTTGTTGTTGCATTTGGCAATGATTTCTTTGATATGGCACCAAAATCAAAGGCAAAAAATTAAAAAGTAGATAAATTTTCATCAATATGAAAAACTTTTTTTAATTCACAGGACACTGTCAACAGAGTGAGAAGGCTACCAGATAAAGGGAGAAAATATTTGCAAATCATATATCTTTTAAGGGATTAATATCCAGAATATATAAAGGACTCTTATATATTCACTCAACAACAACAAAACAAACAACCCAATTTTTAAATGGGCACAGGACTTGAATTGACATTTCTCCAAAGAATATTTACGGAAAGCCAATATACACATGAAAAGTTGTTAAAAATCACTAATCATTAGGGAAATGCAAATCAAAACCACAATGAGATACCACTTCATTCCCATTAGGATGGACATTATAAACACAAAACAAAACAAAACAGAAAATAATAAGTGTAGACAAGGATGTAGAGAAATCAGAACCCTTGTATTCTGCTGGTGGGAATGTAAAATGGTACTGGCATTTTGGGAAACAATATGGTGGCTCCTCAAAAATTAAACATATAAGTACCATATGATATAGAAATTCCACTACTGGGTATTTACCCAAACTAAATGAAAGCAGGAACTCTAACAGATATACATACACCCAGTTCATAGCACAGTAGCTAAAAGGTGGAAACAAATCAAGTTTCCATCAATAGATGAATGGATAAAGAAAATGTGGTACATACATAAAATGGACTATTATTCTGTCTTAAAAAAAGAAGGAGATTATGTACAGAAATGGCGGTGTGGGGTGAGCCTCTTGAAATCGCCCCTGGAATTTACAACAAACTGAACAGCTTTAATTCCACAAAGGACTCCCAGCACAGCATACAGGCAAGACTAAGAGACGCACAATTGGAATCATCTAAAAGTGGGCAAAGTGGGCGAGCTGGGGAGGAGGAAAGGGGGAAGTGCAAAGCCATGAACCACGGCAGGAGTCAGACTGGAGGTCAGAGCACCTTACATTCTGGAGCTACTAGCTAGTGGGCCCTAGGGCGGACAAAGAACACAGACTCCATACCTGGGCCCCTTCCCCCACTCTTCCAATCCTACCCCCGCCCTTCCAGAGATTTAAACTGGCCCCTGAACTGAGGAGTAGTGTCAGAATACAGAGGAGCTGTACTAGTGCTCAGGCTCTGGGAAGACTGACAGGCAGCCCTGACCCAGGGAAGAGGCTGAGAAGAGTGTGATTTTGGCTGGGATAGGAGAGAAGAGACTCCTCCACCCCTAGCCACCACCTTTCTGGCCTGCAGGAAGAGGGTGACACGGCTGGGCTGGGAGAGGGAAGACCCCTCCTTCCCCAGCCCCCACCCTTTCTGGCCTGCCTAGAGTGGGGCAAGTGCAACTTCGGAGGCAGCCACAGGGATCAGCAGTAAGCGGCAGATGCAGCTCTGGGCTTTCAGCAGCTCAGAAATCTCCCGCCCGCACCCCGCCCATACACACACACACTGAAGAAGTGCCCTAAGACTCAGGAGTACTTGACACGGGGCTGGTGGTGCTACTCTCAGTGTGCATATGTGCAGGCAACGGCAGAAACTGCACTGACTTTGTAAAATCTATCATCCAGACCCCTCAGGCCCACGCATTTAAATCTACAGTCCCAAACTCACTCTGGGCACCAGGTGACCAGCTCTGCCTGCACAATAAGCAGGGGGCTCTTTGGTACAGCAGAGGGCAACCGGGACATTACTTGGTGGGCTTAAGCCAAGACTGGCACTGCTTTTTGTTTTGCTTTGTTTTGTTTTATCTTTATATCTTTGATATCTTTACCTGTGTTGAGTGGGGGTTATCGCTATCATAGTAGGGAACTTCAACACACGTCTGACAACAAGAGACAGGTCTTCCAGACAGAAAATCAATATGGAAAAAACAGCCTTAAATGATACATTGGGCCACTTGGATTTAATCGATATTTTCGGAGCATTTCACCCCAATGCTGCAAAATACACATTTTTCTCAAGCGCACATGGAACATTTTCCAAGATAGACCATATTTAGGCCACAAAACAAGTCTTGATAAATTTAAGAAAATTGAAATCATACCAATTGTCTTCTCTGATCACAGTGCTATGAAATTAGAAATGAACTACAGGAAAAAAACTGGAAGACACACCAATTCATGGAACAAGGCAAGGTTGCCCACTTTCTCCACTTCTATTCAACATAGTGCTGGAAGTTCTAGCCACAGCAATCAGACAAGAAAAAAAAACAAAAGACATCCAAATTGGTAAGGAGGAAGTAAAATTGTCATTATATGCAGATGATATGATACTATATATAGAGAACCCTAAAGGCTCCACCAAGAAGCTATTAGAGCTGATAGATGAATTTAGTAAAGTAGCAGGATACAAAATTAATATTCAGAAATCAGTTGCATTTGTATATACCAATAATAAACCATCAGAAGGAGAAATTAAAAAAACAATCCCATTTACAATTGCTCCAAAGACTATAAAATACCTGGGAATAAATTTAAGCAAAGAAGTTAAAGACCTGTACTCAGAAAATTATAAGACACTGAAGAGAGAAATGAAAGAAGATATAAATAGATGGAAACACTAATCATGTTCATGGATAGGAAGAATTAATATAGTTAAAATGTCCATACTGCCTAAGGCAATATACATATTCAACACAATTCCTATCAAACTACCAATGACGTTTTTCACAGAAGTAGAACATATAATCCTAAAATTTACGTGGGATCATAAAAGACCCTGGATAGCCTCAGCAACCTTGAGAAATAAGAACAAAGTGGGAGGTATAACAATACCTGACTTCAAATTATACTACAAGGCTACAGTAATCAAAACAGCATGGTACTGGCATAAAAACAGACACATAGATCAATGGAACAGAATAGAAAGTCCAGAAATAAATCCATGCCTATATGGCCATTTAATCTATGACAATGGAAGCAAGAATGTACGATGGGGTAAAGACAGTCTATTCAATAAATGGTGCTGGGAAACCTGGACAGACACATGCAAAAAAATGAAGTTGGACCACCTCCTTACACCATATACAAAAATAAATTCAAAATGGCTAAAAGACTTAAATGTAAGATCTGAAACCATAAAGTACCTAGAAGAAAATATAGGAAGAAACTTCACAGACATTACCCGGAGTAAGATTTTTACTGATATATCCCCTCGCGCGAGGGAAGTAAGAGAAAAAATAAACTTGTGGGATTATATCAAACTAAAAAGTTTTTTCACAGCAAAGGAAACCATCAATAAAACAAAAAGGGATCCTACTGAATGGGAAAAGATATTTGCCAATGATATATCTGATAAGGGATTAATATCACAAATCTATAAAAAACTCACTCAACTCAACTCCAAAAAAACAAATGACCCAATTAAAAAATGGGCAGAGGACTTGAAGAGACATTTTTCTAAAAAGGACATACAGATAGCAAACAGACATATGAAGAAATGCTCAACCTCCCTAACCATCAGAGAAATGCAAATAAAAACCACAATGAGATACCACCTCACCCCAGTCAAAATGGCTATCATCAATAGATCAACTTACAACAAGTGCTGGAGCGGATGTGGAGAAAAGGGAACTCTTGTGCACTGTTGGTGGGATTGCAGATTGGTGCAGCCACTTGGAAAACAGTATGGAGGTATCTCAAATATCTGAAAATGGAACTACACTATGATCCAGTAATTCCACTCCTAGATATCTATCCGGAGAAATCCAAAACTCCAATTCAAAACTCTTTATGCACTCCTATGTTTATTGCAGCACTATACACACTAGCCAAGACATGGAAACAACTGAAATGCCCATCGGTAGATGACTGGATTAAGAAAATGTGGTACATTTATACAACGGAGTATTACGCAGCCATAAAGAAGAAAGAAATCTTACCATTTGCAACAACATGGATGGACCTAGAGAACATTATGTTAAGTGAAATAAGTCAGACAGAGAAAGATAAGTACCATATGATCTCACTTATATGTGAAATCTAAAGAAAAGAATAAGTGAATGAACTAATCAGAAACCGTTTTGTAGACAAAGAGGAAAAACTGAGGGTTGCTAGAGGGGCGGTGGGGTGGGGGTAAGGAGGAAGGTGAGGGGATTAGAAAACAGTCAGTAACCACAAGATGGCCACGGGGTTTTGAAAATTAATCTGGGTAACGTAATCAATAATGTTGTAAAGATTTTGTTGGGTATCCAATAGACACATGTCCCATTTGGGAGACCATCTCAGGGAAGATGTAGATGCCTGATCACTGCACTGTACACCTGAAGCTGAACAATAATGAATGCCAACTATAATATTATATATATATATATATATATATATATATATATATATATATATGTATATATATATATATATGTATATATAGCTATGTATACATTTACAAGAGGCAGAGTACAGCATTGGGAGTGGAGATAGTGGAAATGGGATGGCTCGGTGCGATGTCAGAGAGATAGTGGATGAGGAGAGTGGGGTCCACAGTGTGAGGGATATAAATGATAAACGTCTAAGTAAAAACAAATAAACAACAACAACAAAAAACTCATAGACACAGACAATAGTTTAGTGGTTACCAGAGGGTAAGGGCGGTGGGGGGTGGGAGATGAGGGTAAGGGGGATCAAATATATGGTGATGGTAGGGAAAAAAAAGATACATAGAAACAAATGAGAATGAAAATAGATCCTATCAAAATTTTTGGGATGCAGCAAAAGCAGTTTTAAGAAGGAAATTTATATCATTACAGGCCTATCTCAAGAAACAAGAAAAATCCCAGAAAAATAACCTTTGTTACACCTTAATGAACTGGAGAAAGAAGAGCAAATGAAACCCAAAGTCAGCAGAAGGCAGGAAATAATTAAATCAGAGCAGAACAAAATGAAAGAGAGCAAAAAGACAATAGAAAAAATTAATGCAACAAAGAGCTCGTTCTTTGAAAAGATTAATAAAATTGACAAATCCTTGGCTAGATACACTAAGATAAAAAGAAAAAAGACACAAATAAACAAATCAGACATGAAAGAGTGGATTACCCCGGATGCCACAAAAATACAAAAAGATCATCCAAGAATACTATAAAAGACTATATGCCACCAAATTCAATAACCTAGAAGAAATAGAAAAGTTCTTAGAAACATATACCTTCGTAGGCTAAATCACAAAGAACTGAAAAATCTAAACAGACTGATCAACAGTAAGGAAATTGAATCAGTCATTCAAAACCTTCCCAAAAACAAAAGTCCGGGACCAGATGGCTTCACCAGTGAATTCTACCAAACATTCAAAGAGGATCTAATACCTGTCCTACTCAAACTCTTCCAAAAAAATTGAAGAGGAGACAATATTTCCTAACTCATTTCATGAGGCCAACATTACCCTGATACCAAAACCTTGTAAGGGTAACACAAAAAATGAAAATTACAAACCAATATCTCTGATGAGTACAGATACAAAAATCCTAAACAAAATTCTAGCAAAGTGAATAGAACAAAGCTTTAAAAAGATTATACATCACAACCAAGTGGGGTTCATCTCACAGACACAAGGATGATACAACATATGTTAATTGTCAGCATGGTACACCACAAACAAAATGAAGGACTAAAACCATACAATTATATCAATAGATGCAGAAAAAGCATTTGACAAGATACAGCACCTATTTATGATTAAAACACTTAATAAAATGGGTATAGGAGGAAAATACCTTAACATAATATAGGTCATATCTGACAACCTTCAGCTAATATAATTAATGGTAAAAAAATGAAGCCCTTCTCTCAACATTCAGAAACAAGACAGGGCTGTCCTCTATCACCACTGCTTTTCAACATAGTATTGGAAGTCCTAGCAAGAGGAATCAGGCAAAAGAAAGAAATAAAATGCATCTAAATTGGGAATGAAGAAGTTAAATTGTCACTTTTTACAGAGGATATGATGCTATATAGAGAAAACCATAAAGTCTCCACCTAAAAGTTATTAGAAATAATAAACGAATACAGCAATGTTGCCAGCTACAAAATCAATGTACAAAAATCCATTGCATTCCTATATGCTACCAATGAAATCTCAGAAAAACAAATTAAAAAAAAATTCCTTTTGTAATTGCAACAAAAATAATAAAATACCTAGGAAAAAACTTAACCAAAGATGTGAAAGGCCTATACAGTGAAAACTGTAAGACATTTTTAAAAGAAATTGAAGAAGACAAAAAGAAATGGAAAGACATTCCATGTTCATGGATTAGAAGAATCAACATAGTTAAAATGGCCATATTACCCAAAGCAATATACAGATTTAATGCAATTCCCATCAAAATCCCAATGGCATTTTTTAAAGAAATAGAACAAAAAAAATCATCATATTTGTATGGAACCAAAAAAGACCTGGAATAGCCAAAGCAATTCTAAGAAAAATGAACACTGGTAGAGGTGTCACACTCCCTGATTTCAGCTTGTACTACAGAGCAACAATAATTAAAACAGTATGGCATTGGCAGAAAAATAGACACACATAGGAATGGAATAGAATTGACAACCCAGAAAAAAACCCCAATAAATATGGACAGATAATCTTCAACAAAGGAGCCAAAACACACAATGGAGAAAAGACATCCTCTTATAAAAATGGTGCTGGGAGAATTGGAAAGCCATGTTCAAAAGAAGGAAACTAGACTGCTATCTGTCACAGTGTACCAAAATTAACTTAAAATGGGTCACAGACCTAAACATAAGACCTGAAACAACAAAATGCATAGAAGAAAACATAGGTACTAAACTTATGGACCTTGGGCTGAAAGAGGATTTTATGAATTTGACATCAAAGGCAAGGGAAGTAAAAGCTAAAACAAATGAATGGGACTACATCGAACTAGAAAGCTTTTGCACAACGAAAGAAACCATCGACAAATAAAGAGGCAACAAACCGAATGGGAGAAGATTCTTGCAAACAACACCTCCAATAAGGAGCTAATATTCAAAATATGTAAGGAACTCTTACAATTCAACAACAGAAAAACAAACAATCCAATTAAAAAATGGGCAGAAAACCTGAATAGACGTTTCTTCAAAGAGTACACACATATGGCCAATAGACACATGAAAAGATGCTCAACATCACTAATCATCAGAGAAATGCTAATAAAAACCACAATGAGATATCACCTCACCCCAGTCAGAATGGCTATCATCAACAAGACAAACAGTAACAAGTGTTGGAGAGGCTGTGGAGAAAAAGGAACCCTCATACACTGTTGGTGGGAAGGCAAACTGGTGCAGCCGCTATGGAAGGCAGTGTGGAGGTTCCTCAAAAATTTAAGAATAGAATTACCATATGACCCAGCAATGCCTGTCCTGAGTATCTAACCAAAAATCTAAAAACATTTATCCGTAAAGATATATGTGCTCTGATGTTCATTGCAGCTTTATTTACGGTGGCCAAGACATGGAAACAACCAAGATGTCCTTCGATAGATGAATGGATAAAGAAGTTGTGGTGTATACACACAAGGGAATACTATTCTGCCATAAGAAAAGATGAAATAGTGCCATTGTGACAAGGATGGATCCTTTTTTTACATTTTTTATGAGTTTCAGGTGTACAAAAACAATGTAATAATTAGACATTTATCATTTATATCATTTATATCCCTCACACAGTGATAACCCCCTCTCCCCATCTAATACCCCTCTGACATCACATATAGGCATTACATTTCCAGCATTTCTATTCATAATGCTATACTCCACTTCTTGTAAATATACATATATATATGTGTGTGTGTGTGTGTGTGTGTGTGTGTGTATATATATATATATATATATATATATATATATATATATATATATAAACTTGTAGTTGACATTTATTATTGTTCAGCTTCAGGTGTACAGTGCAGTGATCAGGCATCTACATCATCCCTGAGGTGGTCTCCCTAATCGGATAAGTGTCCATCGGATACCCTACAAAATCTTTACAACGTTATTGATTACATTCCCCAAATTGACTTTCGTGTCCCCAGGCAATCTTGTGGTTACCGATTGTACTTTCTAATCCCTTCACCTTCCCCCTTGAGACTACTATGCTAAGCAAAATAAGTCACACAGAAAAAGTCGAGAATCATATGACTTCACTGATATGTGGTATATAAAACTGAAAGCAACAATGGAACAAGACAAACAAATGAAGAAACAAAAACTCATAGGCATAGATAGTAGTTTACTGGTCACCAGAGGATAAGGGGGGAGGGGTGGTAGATGAGGGTAAAGGGGATCAAATATATGGTGATGGAAGGAGAACTGACTCTGGGTGGTGAAACACAATGTGATATATAGATGATGTAATACAGAATTGTACACTTGAAACCTATGTTAACTTTATTAACCATTGTCACCCCAATAAACTTAAACAATTTAAAAAGGGGGGGAAGGAAATTCTGACACATGCTACATTGAAGAGTTTTGAAAACAGTAAACTAAGTGAAATAAGCCAGACACTTATCATACAATTGTATAATTTCACTCCTATGGGGTACCTACAGTAGTGAAATTTACAAAGACAAAATAAAATGGTAGTTTCCAGGGGCTTGGGAAGGGAGAATGGAGAATTAGTGTTTAATGAGTACAAAGTTTCAGTTTCAAGATGAAAAAGTTCTGAAGATCAATGGTGGCGATGATTGCACAACAACCTACTGCCATTGAACTGCACACTTAAAAATGGGCAAAAAGTTAAATTTTATGTTATTTATATTTTACCATAGTAAGAAAAAGAGAAAAACCCCACTATGAGTGAAAATATAGAGTTCACAAGTTCAACCTCCTTTCTCAAAGACAGGGCAACTAAAGAAAAAACAGGTTATCATATCTTACATGTGACTCACAAGTGAAACAGAACTCTTCCCTCATCTTACATGTCTATTTCCATTTTATTCAATTCAACTTGTGCTTCCTCTCCAAAGCTTCCTTTCTTTGAGCTCAATGTGATGGAGTGAGCATGCTGCTGGCAGATTTGCCATTCCATCTCACCTCTATATCACAAGTTTTGAGGCTTTTTCCCTCCATATATACGTAGTGGGTTACATGAGAACATGTAGCTCAGGTAGATAATCTGCTGCGTGAGTTTACAGAAATAATACTTGTGGAGGTAGATTACAACCAGGGTTTGCAAACTCAAAGTACTTTAGATGACAGAATCTGTCTGTGGGCTGAATATAGTCCTCATGCCCCAGTTTACCACCTCTGCCCCATATAAAGGTAATTTATGATATACAGCACTTCCATTTTCTATGGTCCTAGTCATGTGGTGAACAATTAGTTCATTACTCTATGAAAAGAATTAGTAGGAAATGAATTTATGCATATTTGGTATCTTCTAGACATCATACTTCCGACCTAAGAATATCATACTAAATGCTATTTTGGAAAGGACAATGTTTTTGTGTGTTTTGTTTTTTAAGGAAAATATTTTGGAAGCAAGTCAAATGGATTTCTGGTACTTCAAATTCTTTTCATTCTCTTCTTGTCACTCACAACCTTGGCAGGCTGTTGCTTTCTTCACATGACGAAGGAACCATGATTGCTCATGAGACTTTCTGAAGCAACAGTTACCACCTTCTGACCTTCTTTCTTTGACCAAACTCATTCTCTCACCCAGCAGAAGCTGCTCTGCAGGCATCTTTCAGTGTTAAGATCCAAGAACGTTTGTTATTATCTTTTCTTTAGAAGAAAACATGATTCTTTCCAAAATAGCATTTAGTCTGAATTCTCAGGTCAGAGGGCTGATGTTAAAACAATTAGACAAGTTCTGTCAAATTACAGTGAATGTTTCCCCTGTTGCAAGTTTTAAATTATTTTTCAGGCGCCTTATAATTTCCACCTATT
This sequence comes from Rhinolophus ferrumequinum, assembly GCF_004115265.2. NCBI lineage: Eukaryota > Metazoa > Chordata > Mammalia > Chiroptera > Rhinolophidae > Rhinolophus > Rhinolophus ferrumequinum. The sequence goes on from NC_046306.1 coordinate 42,745,254, forward strand.
AGGCAGCAAGTTTGAGATGAAAGGATTGGAGAAATCACACTTGGCTGGAAGGTCTGAAAGTTTGGAAGGCACCATCCTCCTGTCATTTTTCCACACAATAAGCATACTGACTAGATGCAAAGTAATATAATTATTTACTTCTATCATGTTTATCCTCTTCCCTTACCTTCTGCCTCCCCTCTGCTTCCTTATCAGGGGTTCCCTCTTCTACATATTTCAGTGCTGGTGAGATTAGGATCAAGGGATCTCATGTCTGTAAACCCCAGTGATAAAAAGAAGAGATGGTATCAGATGTCTAAGTGTATTACTATAAAATAATAAAACTAATTCCTCAAGCCATTTAAAAAAATCCATTGCAATGTCCTCATAATATACGAGTACAATATACCCATTGTTCCCTGTAAACACATTTCTATATCCATCCTTGCACACACATTGTGTGATCTACAGAGAGAGAAGGCAGTTACATCTCCTTGAGGATAACTGTGTGTAAAACACGCTAACATGCACTTTTCTGAGTTCTCATAGAATATCCTCCTAATAACACCGTGTAATCCCAACAGTCATCATCATTTTGCAGGCGAGGAGCATAGAGGGTTGAAGCAGTGGTCACACCTGCTTCTGCCACTGCTCATGATCCCAGACCCTTGATGTCACCATTCCAACAGAGTTCCACTGAGCACCAAAGAGTAAAATCCTGAAATGAGACGCATAGGCTTCCATGTCGGTCTTAGTTTTCTAGGTTGTATTTTGTTTTGCTTGTTTGCTTGTTTTTCCTTTTGGTATCTACTGGTGAGTTGCTCAGACTTCCTGCACAAGGAGAAAAACAACCTTGGACTCCAGTCTCCATTCAAAGTGTCATTGCATTATTTGCAAATAATGTGCTTTCCAAGATTAGGGCTTTCAGAAAATTCACCTGCTGGGAACATTCCAGAAAAAAAGATGATGTTTTTGAACAGATCTATGAAAAATGCCCCTTTTTTGGAATGAATTCAACAAAAAGTCAGCCTTCAGCTTCATTTTACAGCAGGAAACAGCCTGTTTGGTGTTGTTTTTTTCCAAAGGCCTCTCACCCCTCCTTTGTCTGAAGAGGGTCATAAAGGCAGGTGCAAGCAGGGAGCCAGAAAGCAGACAAAACTGACCTTTAAAGTTTTGTTTAAGGCCAGTGTGTATGGCTCCCAGAAGCATACTGACTAACACAAATGACTTTCGACCTCTGCCCTCCTCACTTGTGTCTTGCCATTGTGGGTGAGGCATTCATCTTCTACCATGACACATATCTTTAAGACAGAGAGACTGTGTATTGAGTTATTATGACTATTGCAACCTTCCTCTGTGACCTGTTATTTTGTTTCACACAATGAACATACTGAGTAGATGCAGATTTAAAATAATATATATTATTTATTTTTATGAAGTCTGTCACATTGCCTTCCCACCTTAGTTCCTGTGTCTTTACCAAATTGTGTTTTACCTTTTTATTTTGTTTTATTTCTTAGAACCTAGATATGGGGCTGGAGGTGGGGTGAGAGAGATAGATATTTAATTGTTGAGACAGTCAGTGTTTATTAGATACTAACTACATACTCAGTGCTGTCTGGACACTGCAGGAAAGTGGAAAGAAGATATGTGACAGCAGTCTGCTTGTAAGGATTTTGTTTCTGAGGGAGAAAAGCCTTGCTCATAGACAGATTCTTGCATTATTAACTATATTAGTTGCTTTGCTGCAGTAACAAAACATCCCTAAATCTCAGTGGCTTACATCCACAAACATGCATTGCTTGCTATGGGCTGTGGCTCTGCTCCACATGCCCTTTCATTCCAGAACCCAGGATGAAGGAGCACCTCCCATTGAGGACATGCATTCTCTTGACAAAGAGTAGAAGCAAGAGAGCAGCAAGAATCTTCAGTCTTCTAAAAACCTCTGCTTGAATACGGCATACACCATGTCTTTGCTTCACATCTCATTGCTCAAGCACGCCACATGGCTGAGCCCAAAGTCATGGGGCATTGCACATCACCAGTAATGGGGACATATGGAGACAGAAGCAGTAAAAGTGTGAATAATATAATCTATTACATCAAGAAAATTCTCATAACTTATATAAAGTGAAGCAAATGGCCCTGATGATAAGCATAGTATAGGTAGAGACGCATAACAGCAGGTGAGAGCAGGAAGAAACCAGAATGGCAATTAAAACTAGAAAATAGAGAAAACAGAAAGAGAGAGCAATGAAACTTGGATTTTTCTTTAGCGAAGCACAGAATCATGGATAGGGAGAAACGAAGAAACCCAGGGGTCATTTGTCATGTTTTTGGCTGCCGAGTATTTACCTCCCCTTCTTAGTGGTACCGGAAATTGCTTTTGGGAAATACTTCTTCCTTATTTGGGGGACTATAAAAAACATTCCCTGCCTTTCCTGAGAGAAACCCATGGTGTGGGCCTCTAGATTCTTCTGTACCCACCCACTTTCTCTCACCACTGAAGGGTCAGTTGGTCATCTACTTTTGACCTGTTGGGCTCTTTCTCAGGACAACACATGTTGGTAGGTTGCTTTCTGGATGCAAGAAAGAGCAATGGCTGAAGTTTACTCCCTGCACTGTGTCTGTGCTGTCACACCAAGAAAGTTCCTACCTTCCATTCCTGTCTTATTTATTGTCCTTGTCCCCACCGTTCCCATGGAGTTTGTGAGGATCCCTTTCACACTGATATGAACCAGACTAATTTCTACAGCATGTGACCAAAGGAAGCTGACTGATACAGGGCCACAGACATCATTGGAAACCAAAATTGTAGTCCTTGTAGTCCTTTGTGTTTGCTTGCGAGATCTGACAATTAAGTTCACCAACTTGTTGCAACAATGTTGCTAAACTTTTTTGATATCAGAGGGAATATTCATTTTGAATTTGCAACAACTGGACAAACAGTTAACAAAGTTTACTATTTGGATGTGCTGAAAAGGCTGCATGAAAAAGTTAGGCAAAATGACCTGAACTTTTCGCCAACAATTCAAGGCTCTTGCATCATGACAATGTACCAGCTCACACGGCACTGTCTGTGAGGGACTTTTTAGCCAGTAAACAAATAACTGTACTGGAACAGCCTCCCTACTCACCTGATCTGGCCCCCAATAACTTCTTTCTTTACCTGAAGATAAAGGAAATATTGAAAGGAAGACATTTTGATGACATTCAGGACATCAAGGGTAATACTATGACAGCTCTGATGGCCATATAGAAAGAGTTCCAAAATTGCTTTGAAGGTGGACTAGGCGCTGGCATTAGTGCAGTTTCCCAAGGGGAGTGCTTTGAAGGTGACCATAGTGATATTCAGCAATGAGATATGTAGCACTTTTCTTACGACGATTTCATGAACTTAATTGTCTGACCTCGTATGCAACAATAGTGCTTGGCATTGAGACTCAGAGAACATTGGAAAAACAATAAATGAGTGAAGGTGTGAAGTGGCTTATCACAGGTCACTTGGTGGTAAAACTATGACTGGTGCACGAGTACCCCCACCATGCCAGAGCTGCTTCCCCATCACCATGAGTGGCCTGAGCCTGCTCCAAGAATAAAGGAGGCAGTATGCAAGAGGAAGCATTCTAGAATAGTGCAGGATGGTTCTAGATAGAGTGGAGACCATGCTAATCAGAATTGGAAAAGGGTGTTAGTGGATGATGAGAAATGAGATGGGTCAGAAAAATTCAGGCAAAATTTTGAGTGATACTTACAAAGGAATTAAAATAGTATGGGAAATAATGCTAAAATGTTAAATGAAAAACAAAAAGACACATTTAGTCTGGCACATTTTCATCTAGTAGAATGAAAAAACTATGTACACAATAGTTTGTAGTGATTTTGGATAAAAGTATGAGTGACTTTTTCTTTGTTCTACTTTTATGTGGTGTCTCATTCTTATACAATGGGCATGCATGACTCACTCTTAAAAAGGAGGGTACAGTCTTTGAAAGTTAAAGTTGCTGAAGAGTAAAAAACAGAAAACCAGGAAAGGGACAAATTTATAAACAAAATGCTTTGTGCATTCAACCTTCAGATAATTTACATGTCTGCCATTTCTCTCAGAGATGAATGCTCTAGGCCCACTTAATACCAGCTCATCCAGTCAGTGCAGAGCTTCAGTTAATCTTTGCTAGAATTGGGATAGGTTAAGAAATTTACCTGGATAAAAAGATACCACCTGGATTTCTTCAATTCTCTATATACAATGCTTTCTCTTTGTTTATGTACCTCAGTAGTAGCTTATAACATTTTTATAATAGCCAGTGAGGGATACAGCTGTTCCTAAATTTAAAAACAGAAAGACAACAAAGGCTTCTGAAGACTGCTCTGTGGTCTGTCTGACTAGAAAGAATATGAGGGAACAATATGTGTGTTGGCAGAGAGAGGTATTATGCAACAGCTGCTGGAAAGCTGAGCTGAGACAACCTTCTCTTGCTCCTTGTCACTTGAAGGAAAATCTCCAAGAGTCGCTATAGAAAAGCAGGCAGGGCCATTTCGGATGACAGCCAAACACCTGCAGATCTTGAGATTATACTGTGTTCTGGTTGTGGATGAGAGTTTGGCCACTTTGCTTTCATTTTTTATGTAACTAATGAATTATATTTTCAGAGTGCTTTGAATTTTTACTGACTTGCAAATGAGTATGTTACATGCATTTTTCTGAGGCTATAGATTGGATTCTTCAAGGATTTTTTGTATTCTTTAGAAATTGATGGATTACACCAAGGGAAAAAACCTGGGGATACAAAACTAAGAAAATGTTAGTATAAAGAAGTGACCATGTTTATCATATTCCTTGTGAAGCAAGATGTTCTAGTATGCCAATCTCTATTAAAGGGATCTAACATACACTGAGCATATCCCTCTCCGATCCCAGCTTAAGACACACACTGATATACATTACAGCTCTTTTTATTACTAAGCCAGGACTGTCATAACAAAATGGCCCTAGACAGTAACTACCAAGATATCAGAATTACCCAAGAGGTAAAACCTCTTTGTTATTCCTGCTCTCTCCATAGTTTGTTAAAATTACCAGCAAAGGGTGAGACTCTGAGAGGAAGAAGCTTCTCATTGTTTGTCCATTTATTTTCCACCCTCAGTCAAAGGTGCAATTATAGCTCCAGCCTCCCTTGCAGGTTCTTGTGGCCATGTAACTAAAATCTGTCCAATGGGAAGTAAGCAGAAAGGATGTGATTATTTTCCTGGGAGAACAGGAGGGGAGCTCTTTTCCTTCTTCTCCCTGGCAGAGAGGTAAAGAGGACTAAAGCACCACTGTGCACCCAGGACAGTGGCCAGGCTTTGATGATGGAAAACTGCTCACCTGGATTGCAAGTCTTCCTTTAGATTATTGAGAGAGAAATAAGCTTCCACCTTGCATATCTCCTTCTTACAGTAGCTTAGCCTGCACCTCCACCAATGCACATGGCCAGGATGAGTACCCCTTCCCTGCTTTTCTTGGACCCTGTGCTCTGTTTCAAGTCTTCTGATAGCTTTCCATGATCTCAAGGCGTGAGAAAAAAAAACATAGTCATTTAATATGAAATGAAATGAAATAAAATGACATGAAATGAAAAGCTAAGAAGAAATGAGTGTAAGCAAGTGACAATTCAGGAAAAAATGAAAATGCTGCCTCCATTCCTGCCTTTGGCTGTGTGCAGACCAGGACTCTGAAGGAAGGCACAGCCAACATTGACAAAGGAGTGAGGCGCCCAGTTACCCTAAGTACCCGCAAGCTTGTATTTTGCACAACGTTTCCAGATAATTTACTTTTTGGATTAAATGAAGTCTAAGCAGAAGTTACTTTTTAATGCAAACCTGTGTTACATGACTCTGTCTACATTCCTGCCCCAGGTAATTTTGTTTACCGACCTTCTTGACAACTTTCTTTGATACTGGAGAATATCAGTGTCTCTAAGTCCTCATTCTGATAGACCATAAAAGATGGAGATAGGGCTGAATTCATCACTCATTAAAAAAATGAGCATCTTTTTAAAAAAGCCTCTTATATCCCACATCAGTTTACCTAATATTACTTTTTCGAAGGGAAGAAAGCATAGCATGCCTACACTGGGGTGAAGACTTATCCTTCACAGAAGAAGGAGGAGGAAAATGGGCCCTTTTGTCTAAGTGTGAAAAGTCTTCCCTTTGTCATTTGCAATTTCTTGACAACAAAGACAACAATCTATATAAATTTGTCATGTTTTCTAACACCTGCTCTTTAGACAACAAAGAATTGCCCACTTTTTAAAATCCCAGGTGGGAGAGAAATAATTGGGAGTTGATATAAGACAACCCATTTCTTCTCCTAATGGTGTGTGTTTCCCTCCCTGGCTGTGGTGACCCCATGTGACCAGAAACTTTCTATTGCTTTTCTGCTCCTTCATGCAGATGACCCAATGGTGATGCAAAAGCTATCACTGGCCATCTGATGGAGCACAATTCTTGTTGAGTGAGGAAAAGAGAAGTAGTCAGTTGGACCCTCTCCCCCAGTGCTAAATATGTAAGAAGCTGGAAAGTCTCACCCAGGATTTGACACTGGAATAGAGATCAAAAATCAATAATGTGACCTAAACCTGAACCTTGGCAAACAGTTTCCAAAGCCCAGCTGAGAAGAAAGGGCAGGTGTGGTATTTGATTGCATTACCCTTTACCTTTACCACAAAAGATCCTACTTGTTTCAAGTTACTCTATTTGAAGTGCACTTTTCCTGTTTTAATGTGAATGTGAGTGCAAACCTCCTGAGAACAAGGGATGCATTCGTCTCCCCAGGCCTGATGCCTGCATTCTCTCCTTCCGTCCCTCACTGTCCCACTGCCTACTGGTGCTTCTTTGGATCAGCTCCCAGATGAACTCCAGCACTCAAATCCTCATCACAGATCCATTTCTGGGGCAGCCCAAACTGAGATTTCACACACAACATATACATACACACTGTGTGTGCTTTAACCAAACTCAGGGCACAAGAGCAGGTTTGTGAAAAATACAACTTTTTTTATTTTTAATAATAGCTTAATTATGATTTCAGCTCCCATTCCATTTGGTACCTACAGGAAATTTGGGTTAACTCAGCATCCCTGTCCATGCACCCCTCCCCTCCCAAGGGCTGTATGTAGTTTAGGAGCCTCTAAACGCTGTGTCAGCAGGGGGGTCAGGAGAGTGCTGGTCAGTGCTGTCATTTAAGCCACTTGCTGAAGCTTCCTTCCTCTACTGGGTCTCCAGGGGTTCATCCATGGAGTTCATCCATCTGGTCCTCAGGTCCACTGGCTCAGTGCACCATGTCTATGCTCCTCTTTGGCTTATGCGGTACATTCTACTGCCCCCACACCGTGTTCTGTGGAGGCTGATAGAAATGGTATCTGGAGTCCTGTGAAGGTGAGTGCACTGGAATTTGAAGTTGATCGCTGTTGAACATATTACTGAAAGGTATTCTCAGGGGTTACAGTCTATGTTTTTCTCCCAGTGCGTATAATTTATCCCTCTTGAGAACTAAAGCCAAGACGATTTCCTGTCGTCTGTTAAACAATACTGACCTGGCAAGCTTTGCTTTGCCTCCATTGCGTAACTCAGGGAAAAGGCAAAATCAGCAGTTTGCTCCAGGAATTTTGTGCTCCTGGAAAGTAAGACCCTGAACCAACTAAATAATTTATTAATTAAGACTAATGCTTGCTTACTAAGACTCATTTCAAAACCCTCGTCTTGCTATGCCACAAATTCACACCTGTAAGTCATAAAATGCCCAGACCCTAAACCCTACAAATAGCCTCCCGTGACTTACCCTTTCTGAGACATTGCAAGTGAATAAACTTAGCTTTCTTGGTGGCCAGGTTTTTTTGGATGCTTTCCCGGGGAGGGGACAGTAGGCCATTCCTCTGCCCACACGGCTATACGTCAGTAGCATCCCTATCCACTGGAAACAATCATCTCAGTACAGAAGGCGGTGATTAATAAAAGCAAAAGAGAGAGGGGGGAAGGAAAAAAAAACAAAGGGCCACACGTTAATGGACAAAAAGGAATTATTAGCAAGAGCACCAAAGGAAACCCTCAGCCCCAGATTCCCCGGAGGCCCACCTGTCACTACACTCTTGTAGCACATTGACATTACGCTGGTTAGAAGAGCTTTTGGTGAGATGTCATCCTACATTCCCTCATTTTCTTCCTGATTCTTAAATGTTGGTGAGCAGAAAGATGACTTGATATTTCCAGACTCCATTATCGGAGATCTTATTAGTGAGTCTAGAACAGGATGGAGGTATCTGTGTGTTTAATAGTCCCTTGGTCAGGGAGCTGCAGCCGTGTAGCAGGGACACAATCGAAGCTAAAGTAACATGCTTCTAATCAGACTGACCTGAAGTCCCAGCTCTATACTGGCTGGCTGTGTGACCCTGGGTGAGTAACTTCATCTCTCTAAGTCTGAGTTTCTTCATCAGCAACATGGAGATCATAATGCCCACTTCTCAACTTATTTTGAATGTATACTGAGCCAGTAATAGCAAAGCACTTGCAGCATTTTTGCGTTTGTTCAGTACATATTTATTGTCCAGGACCTCTGGGACAGGCTCTGAGACGGGCTGTGGCTATAAGGCATAAATAAGGCATTTGAAGTCCTCCTGGGCCTATAGTTTTTAGCATAAAGCAAGTGCTTGTGGCTTTGGGAGGAGAATTAAGAGTGGGCTCGCCTTGAGGACCCTGGGCTTTTGGTGCAGCCCAACTTCTCAGGCAATGCATCTGGGATTTGAAATTATTGGTGAACATCCAAGCACCCTGAATTGTTTGGGGATCTTTTACATAACCAGCACCATCCAGGTGCAGGCTTAGTTCAGGTTCTCTCAGCAGCAGATCCTAAGCCAAGGGTCCTGGTAGGTGTATTTATCAAGGATGTGCTCCAAGAGAAACTGGCAAGGGTTGGGTGAGGGAGCAGGACAAAGAAGGGAAGGGAGTCAAGCTAGGGTGGACTTTCAGGAGAAATCCCAGCATCTGCCTGACCCACCTGGAAGCTCTGGATTGTAAATTGCACTTCAGAAGTGGTTTTTCTTGATTTTGTTTTTGCCAGGGGGTAGGGTGGGGGTCATCTCTCTGTATTTTCAAGGACATACCAGTGTCAATGGGCAATCTCTGAAGATTGCGGACGAATCCTTATCAACAAATCGTGCAGCAGTTGGGGAATGGGAGCACAGATCTGGTATAAGGGATCCAAGGTGCTCTGGCCACGTGCCAGGACTGATTGTCTACTACAGATGTTGGCCCAGTAATTCTGTGTCCACACCCAGAGCTTCTGCCCTTTGTGAGTCCTGGATTCTGATTATCTCAGTGGACACCCCAGCTTGGCCTTTGAAATGGCACTGTCATCAGAACATATCCCTCATAACTTCATAACGTCATGTAAACAATAAAAATTACTTGCAGTATAACAACCACTGTGAAACATTATATAACTATACCTATTTTTAAGTTATGTAAACAGACTCAGCAAGTTTCATCTGCCCAAGCTTGCACAGTGGTTAAATAATAGCAGCAGTTGCTGCTCGTTGAAGGATTCCCATATGGCAGGCAGTCTTCCAGGTCCTTTGCATTAAAACATTTAATCATCAAACAAGCTATGACTTAAACATTATCATTCACTCTACTGAGGGGAGTGGATATCATTAATAATAATAATAATAACTTGACCAAGGTCACAAAACCAGTGAGCACAGAGTGGAGATTTAAACCCAAGTGTGTCACATGAACTTGATCAAGTCTACCATGTTGTTTCTCAATGTCTGGTTATTTATGTGACTCTAGGAGCCTCAAGACTAGTAGCCCTTTCCTATTTGCTCCTGTGTCCCCAGTGTCCAGCAGAGAAAATAGATATTCAAACACATTTATAGGAAGAAAATAGTAATTTTCAAAACATCTTGGAACCCTTTGTTCTATAGTTTAACTTGAATTAGAACGAGCCCTACAGCAGCAACAACAGAAATTGAGAAAACCTGCCTTATTAACTCATTCAATAAAAATGTACTGACTGCTTAGTACATGCCTGGCATCATGCTGGGCACTGGAGGAACAATGGTGAAATCAGATACTTCTTTTCCCAGCCCAGATTAGGTTTAGCAAACGGGACAGGGCTGTTCATGCAGAAGGCTCCATGCTCGCCGCCGTGGGATCTGACAATGGGTCTTTCTGTTGGGCCTGGCCCTGCTGGGCCAGGAGTTCTGATACTGCGTGGAAAGAGACCTCAGTCCATCTTCCACTTGCAACATTTACCCATGGCACTTTATCCCCTGTTTCTTCCCCCATCCTTCTCCCCTTCTTCCCCTGTAATTTTAACAGGTTATAATTATGAACTGGGGATAATGTTTCAGAACTAATTCTGAGTCACTAGATCAGGTTTCTGAAAGTTGAACACACTGTGAAAATACTCTCCTACCACCGAGAATTAGAATCACTTCCTGCAAATCCTATGTGACCTTACAGTTTGTAACTGTTACTGTTTCTAGGGAAGGAGATTATATTTGAATTAGTTTCCTTTTTCTCCATCTACATTTTCCAATATATTGGAAAAACAGGTGTCACTTTTTATTTTAAAGGCGAAATACAGTAAAAATGTTTCCTTCTGTCTTTTCCTCAGGTTTGGAGAGTAGTTGTGGTAATGAACACTTTTTTGTTCTATGGCCAAGGTGAAAGAGGACTCTCCCTTTGCTTCTCTCCGATGGAGGGGCAGCCTTCTTCAGGCAGCTCCTGAATTTCCGGGAGCACACTCCAGGTCTCTGTTGTGGGAGTCTGTGTCAGAGTCTGAGCCTACACTCCTAGGCTCCATTCCCCCATCTGTACCATCTCTCAAATGGAGACATATCTGAGCGTGAAAAGGGCACTGTTAGAATTACCTTAGGATAGTTAGAAATGGATTGTCTTAGGTAATACTTGCTATGATGTCACCATGGTCCGAGGGGATTGTAATGTCCTCGACCAAAACAACCTAAATTATTGAAATTGGAGCCTCTATTCCAATTTCCCACAGGGCCTGAGTAATCTCCATGAGCCATCATAAGTCTCCAGTCTTTAACTTCAAAGGAGAAATGAACTCTGCAAGGGACATATCCAATTCCAATTTAAATGTAATCTGTGTGATCAATTTTGTGTAAAAATGGAGGAAAATACAGACTATTTCACCAAAGTCAGCTCTGTAATTTTAGAGTCTTTAAGATGTTTGAAAATGCCTTGTGCAATTATGTGGCACTTAATACTCAAATAATGGAACAATGAAAGGTGTATGCTTGCATTTTGTAAAATTAAACTGTATGCAGTTATTTATCTTTTACCTTAATTGTTTGAGCTTGTTTCTAATGTAAACTGTTGTAATTTTAAATAAATATAATAGAAAAAACTTTCATAGGTATCAAGAATCCAGAGTAAATTTACTTTGCAAATAGGCTTTGTAGGTATGTTTTATGCTGAGGATCTTAAACCGACACTTTCATTCAAAAATATTTTGAATTACTCACTGTTTGCCTCTCTGAGTTCAGATGGATTGCAAGGACACTAGATTTCATAATGGAGTTTGGGTGACTTCACCTTATCCAAGTCCTGAAACATGAGAAATGAATAAAAATCCTGCAAGAAGGTTGAAAGTACATTTTTTACTGACTTTTTTAAAGTATGTTAAACTTTATGCTTTCATTTTTATGTTCTTCCTTCATTCCTAGTTCCATATAAATGTGCAACTTGTTCTCCCTTCCAGTCATATTTCTCCTCTGTTTAAAATGTGTTAGCTTCATATAATATAAAAGGTTTTCGATATTTGGGAGGATAAAGCAAGTTTTGGTGTATGAATACATTTGATAATAATTAAAATCATCAAGACAAGCCAAAGTACTATTGTTCAAATTCTAATGTTGGAGTCGTTCTGATGTGCTATTCATACCATGACTCCAAACACTTGCATGGTAAATAACCAACAGAGGGTGAAGCAAAAATGATTCCCCATGGATATCAGGGCACTGAAGGATTATGCTCAATCACATTCACCTTGTTGCCCGGCAATTTAATCGGTATTTTGTTCCTTCAGTTACTGAGTTACTATGGCACAGGGCTTAGGAGTATGAATTCTGAAGCTGGATGCAAATTTCATCTCTGCCATTTACTAGCTGGGTGACCTCAACCGTGTCACCTGAACTCTTCATGTCTCAGTTTCCTTATCAGAAAAACAACAATCAAACTAATACCTAAGTCATGGGGGAAGAGGTTGTTTGTTGTTTAATGAAAATTGAATATATTAATCTATTTTTAAATACTTTAAATGGTACCTGGCACATAATAAGCTCTATGTGTGTTATATCTAAGATAACATTTTATTTTGAAATAATTTCAGATTTATTTATAGAAAAGTTGCAAAAATATACAGAGTATTTCTATAAATTGTTCTCTAGATTCCCCACTTGTTAATATTTTGACTTATTTGCATCAGATCTCATATTAGTTTTCTATTGCTATGTAACAACTTACCACAAATTTAGCAACTTAAAACAATAAACATTTGTTACCTCACAGTTTCCAGGGGTCAAGAGTTCAGGTCTACTGGGTCCTCTGCTCAGGGTCCTGCCAAGCCTAAATCAAGCTGTTGGCCTGGGCTGAGATCTTATCTTAGATTCAGGGTTCTCTTCCAACCTTGCTCATTGTTGGCGGAAGGTAGTTCCTTGTGGCGGAAGGTAGTTCCTTGTGGCTGTAAAGACTGAGATCTGTCCCTGATTTTTGATAGATATCAGCCAGGAAGCATGTTTAGCTTATGAGGCCTCCTGTCATTTCCTATCATGAGGCCCTTCCCATGGCATGTCAGTTTTTTCTGCAGTAGGAGAGCATCTCTGATGCACATGTAGTTAAAGGGTTTGCATGATTCGATCAGGTGCATGCAGGATAATCTGTTTTGATTAACTCAGAGTCAACTGGTGAAAATCTAATAATGGGACTATCCCACCATAGTCACAGGCTCTGTCCATACTTCAGAGGAGGTGATTATACAGGCTATGTACACCAGGGTGTGTAAATGTTGGGGATTATCTTAGAATTCTGCCATATGTATTTCTTTTTCCCTAACTCACTGGAGAATAAAATATAGACATAATGCCTCACCACCCCTGAACACTTGAGAATGCATTTTCTGTTATGAAAGACATTTTCTTACAGAATTATACTGCAATTAAAATCAGAAAATTAAAACTGGTATAATTATCTGCGTTAGAGACCTTATCTACATATTGCAAATTGTCCCAAAAGTATCCTTTATATAAAAATAAATAAATAAATAAACTGGTCTAAGAGACAATCTAGTCTCACTTGTTGCATTTAATTGTCATGGTCTTTAGTCTCCTTTAATCTGGAATAGTTGTCAATCTACATATTTTTTTATGACCTTGACACTTTTGAAGAGGTAGCCCAGTTATTTTGTAAAATGTCCTTCATTTGGGGGCTGTCTGAGATTTTCTCATAACTAGATTCTTCAATTGATACATTTTGCCAGGAATAATTGCAGAATTTATGTTCTGTCTTTCTCAGTGTATTATATCAAGAGGCACATATGCTGGTTGGTCCTATTACTTAGTGATGTTAACTTTGATCATATGATTATGGTGATGTCTGCCTGGTTAGTTACCATAAAGTTAGTTTCCACATGCTTAGTTTTATGAATCATTACTAAAGATGTACATTGTTTAGGAATAAAGTGTTAACAGAAACAAAAATAATAATAAACGAAGGTCACATTTCTCTGTATAGATCACAAAGCACTTTGACGTATAATCCTTTACAATTAGTCAGTGAATGAGTCTGAGTTTGGGTATCTGTCTGCTGGCCTCCCAAACTCTTGTCTTTCCAGGGTTCTGTGCCTTGGTCATGCAACTCTTCCTTACATCAACATTGTCTTCCTCTCTAGTGATGATGCTCAGCACAGTACGGTATCATCACACCTTACCTTGTTTCAGCAAAGAAACATAAAACAGCCTCCTTAAAAGACTACATTCGTGGTCCTAACCTTCTCACTCCACTCTTGAAATAGCTAACCACTATGCTGTACACCTGAAGCTAATACAAAATAATATTGAATGTCAACTCTAATTGAAAAAACAAATAACTATTTTTTTTTTAAATTAAAAGAAAGAAATAGCTCCAGCATTGCTTCTGTCCTCATCACACCAATAAGAATGAAACAGGTCTTCTCAAAGTCACCAACAATCTCCATGACACTAAATCCAATGGACATTTTTCTGTCTTCACCATTTTTGAGCTCTCAACAGCAGCCAACACAATCAGCCACAATCTCTTTGAAACATACCCACTCTTGCCTTCACATTTTCTGGGTTTCACCGTTTTGCTGTTTGTTCCCTTGAAGTCTCTTGATGTCACAGGTATTCCTTACAGGGATTCTGGGCTGACTTGGCTCTCTTCACATGGCCGCTAATCCTCCAGCAGGAGAGCCCAGGTATGTGTCGATGGCAGTAAGTGGGTCCCAAAAGAGCAAGTCACAATGTGCAGTGTCTTAAGTTTTAAGCTCAGCTCTGGCCCTCCAAAAGTTTTGCCACATTCCATAGGCCAAAGTGAGTCACATGGCCAGCCTTGAGCAAGGGAAAGAGAAATAGATTCCACATCTTGATGGGAAGAGCTGCAAAGTCACATTACAGAGGATATAAATACAGGAAGTTGTGGAGAACTGGTCCATTTTTGCAATTAACCTACCTACACTTAATCCACTGAAAATTGTTCTGGATTAGAATGATGTCAGCTGCCCCAACTACTCTTCCCTTTGTTTCTGTATTTTTGGTTAGATACAGGTCTATGTTTCCCACAGCTTTTGACACACTCATGGCACACATTCAGATCTTTTCATGCCCCGTTTTTTACCATGTGTTCTTTCCCCCTTAGTTTTACTGAGATATAACATTGTATTAGTTTAACATGCACAAAATAATGATTTGATATATGTATATATTGTGAAATAATTACCACAATCAGTTTAGTTAACATTCGTCCCCACATTGTTATAAATTATTTTCCTTGTGATGAGAATTTTTAAGATCTACTCTCTTTTGTTGTTGTTGTTGTTCAATTATATGAGTTCCTTATATATTTTGGATATTAGCCCCTTATTGGAGGTGTTTGCAAAAACCTTCTCCCATTCAGTTGGTTGACTCTTTTGTCTATGGTTTCTTTGCTATGTAGAAGCTTTTTAGTCTGATATAGTCCCATTCATTTATTTTAGCTATAACTTCCCTTGCCTTTGAAGTAAAATTCATAAAATTCTCTTTGTACCCAAGGTCCATAAGTTTAGGACCTATGTTTTCTTCTATGCAGTTTATTGTGTCAGGTTTATGTTTAGATCTTTGATCCATTTTGTGTTAATTTTGGTACATGGTGACAGATAGCAAAAAAACATAAGCAATCCAATTAAAAAATGGGCAGAGGACCTGAATAGACATTTCTCCAAAGAGAACATACAAATGGCTAATAGACATATGGAAAAATGTTGAACATCACTAATTATCAGAGAAATCCAAATAAAAATCACAATGAGATATCACCTGACCCCAGTCAGAATGGCTACCATCAACAAGACAAATGATAACAAGTGTTGGAGAGACTGTGGAGAGAAAGGAACCCTCATACACTGTTGGTGGGAATGCAGACTGGTGCAGCCGCTATGGAAGGCAGTGTGGAGGTTCCTCAAAAAATTAAGAATAGAATTACTATATGACACAGCAATCCCTCTTCTGGGTATCTACCCAAAAAAATCTGAAAACATTTATCAGTAAAGATATATGTGCTCCAATATTCATTGCAACTTTATTTACAGTGGCCAAGACAGGGAAACAACCAGTGTCCTTCGAAAGATGAATGGATAAAGATGTGGTATATATACACAATGGCATACTGTTCTGCCATAAGAAAAGATGAAATAGTACCATTTGCAACAACATGGATGGATCTTGAGAGTATAATGCTAAGTGAAATAGGTCAGACAGAAAAAGTAGAGAACCATATGAATTCACTGATATGTGGTATATAAAACTGAAAACAACAAAAGGAACAAGACAAACAAATGAAGCAACAGAAACTCATAGACACAGACAATAGTTTGGTGGTTACTCAAGAGTAAGGGGGACGGTGGGAGGGTGGCAGATGAGGGTAAACAGGATCAAATATGTGGTGATAAAAGGAGAACTGACTCTGGGTGGTGAACACACAATTTGATATATAGACGATGTATTACAGAATTGTATACCTGAAACCTACATAATTTTATTAACAATTGTCATCCCAATAAAATTTAATTAAAAAAAGATATACTCTCTTAGCAAATTTCAAATATACAGTACAATATTGTTAACTATAGTCATCATGCTGTGCGTTACATCCCAGGACTTACTTATCTTATAAGAGGTTTGTACCTTTGAACCACTTTCACCTATTTCCCTTGCCTGCTCTGGCAACCGCCAGTCTGTTCTCTACATAGAACTTGGTTTTTAAGATTCCACAAATAAGTGACATCATACAATATTTGTCTTTCTGTGACTTACTTCACTCTCATGTCCTTCTGCTAAAGACCTTGGCTTCTTTCACACCCCTCCATTATAATTTCCTCCTGACCCTGACCCCCATTGATTCTCTATTTGACAGCCTGACATCACACCAGGTTCTAAGGTTATCAAATGATGTGAAGAACAACTCATATAGAGGGGTACCTTGTATGTACCCAGCAGAGCAGTATGATTGATCATAGGGTTCATCTAAATTTTAATTTTCTTTTTAATTTCATCACATTTCACCCAGCTCAAGTCAATCACTTTCTCTGTTATATTCATCGATTCTTAGGGAAAATTGGGATATTTTCATTTGGTTAAAGAATCCTATGCCCCTCTATTATTTTGATTTCATTCTCCTCCAATGCTAGGTGATTCCTTGCCTCTAATACGTCCACCATTTATAAAACAAATAAAATTAGAAATAAAGATTCTTTTATTCAAAGTTTTATTAAAAGGGTGTACAACCAAAGTGTACACATATTTGGAAAAGGGCTCTTCACCGTGCACTTCGTCTTGATGATGGCATCCACAAAGGCTGTGAGACGCACCTTGATACTTCCTTTTTGAAGTATCATTCAAATCATTGGGGGAGCTTAGAAATAAGCATCCTTGTGATGACCTTGAGGAATTCTGAGGGGCAGGATCGCATGAATCTGAGCAGACTCCAAGAATCTGTACTTTTTAAGAGCTCTGCAGCTCCTAGAATTTGATGATGAACAGAATTTGGAACCAATGCTGTTTGAATTATCCATCAACCGGGGCCAACCTAAATATTTTGTAGGAGGAATGGATCCCTGTTCATTTAAACTCATCCAGAGAATGCCTTTCAGATGGGGCCATGACAAGCCCAGTGCATCAGACATATTGACTTAGAGTCCACGTCATGGATTCTCAGTGTAATATTTTAGTCCAACTTATTTGGACCAGTTTAGAGCATTAATTCTGACTCCATTGGTGACCCTCTGTCCTAATGGAATTAAAAATGAAGAGGTGGGCCCCTCTGTAGGTACTGAGATTCAGGATAATATGATATCTTGTCATTCTACAGAAGACAAGGAGGTAGCCTACCCTTGGAGGCAGATGGGAGTGACACTCACAAAGAAATGATGGATCTTTTCTCCCATGCATCACCAGAAGCATTCTGTAGGCATTGATAAAGGAGGGGTGGCAAAACAAGTGGGGTGTGGGACATAAGACCAGTTACTCTATTAATGGTGTGAGGTTCAGGGAGCTTCTGACATTAGGGACTATGTGAGAGGGAAGAAGTTGATTTCAATGGAGAAGAAATACAGCAGTGTAGTTGTACAAAGCTTGAAAAAAAAAATAAGGATAGCAGGTAAAGTATACTATCCATTTTTTAATGAAGGGGAAAATAAAACTCTACATTTGAATCTTCTGTTGTGCGTGCTGGGAAAAAACTGGAAGTTTACATAAGAAACTAGGAACAATGATTATCCAATCAGAGGTGTGGGGTCTTAGCAGATGGTTAGGCAGGGATGGGAGAAAGGTATTTTTATTCCATATTTTTTGACATTTTCCCAGTTTTGAACCATGTGATTTTACTGCTTATTCAAACATTTAAAAAGTTTGAAGACCTACACATAATGCTAGCTCTAATCTTGAGAAAATACTTAAAAAGAGACTGTTGTAAATTCAGCAAAAATGTTTACATTAATTGTATTTCATCAATCACAGCAGCATTTATATATGTTTGAAACAGAGTAGTGCATATTAGCACAAGACATACTCGTATTATTTACCCAGGCTATAGATAAGCACATATGGTTTCATAGACATCTTGGGATGACAACTTCCCACGCTGTGCCCCAGGGAATCCCTGGTCTCCTGTGTACCCAGGTCACCTGACATTCTTTGCTCACTCTCCTCTCCACAAAGCAAGTGTTGGAAAACTTTATGTCTTGAAGTCTCTAATGTTTAAACCTTATAATAGTTGTAAAGGAGTTACTGTGAAGTTTAAAAAGAACTCAAAATATTGGTTTGCCATCCATCCCCATGTTGTGACAGGCTGGTCTCCCTCTGCTCATGCTGGGAGAATAGATGCTTCTCAGTTTTCACTTGTGTCAGTGTGTGTCCCATGTTCTCTATTATGTTATTAATACTTCCAACAAAAAGCATTTTAGTTGAATATTTTGGGGAGGTTTACTCCCATCAACAGCTCCTGGGGTCCCTATGTGGCCACAGTCAGTATTTTGACCTCATTAAATCTTCCTAGGATGTAGACCCTGTGGTGCTGTGTGCTAAATGTTGCAAAGGCAATCCTTACTCACAACCCCGCCTAGACTGTCACAAGCACTTTAGCAGATTAAAGACTCTGAAAAGTCCTGTAGTAAAGTAACCTGTTTAGCTTTATTTAAACCAGCATCTCCCAAATTTACTTACTGCAAAATACTTTTTCTAAGAAAAATTTTGAGATATTCTGGCCTAAATAATGTCAACCTCCCTAAAAGAGACAAGGTGGGGGCTCCTTACTTCGCATGTGCCTTCAAATCCCACGGTCTCCTGCTTTCTCTACAATTAAAAAAAAAAAAATGTATTCCTGACTCTGTAATCATTCTCTTTCCTGTCTGATGTATTTGTATAACATAAAGTTAGTGGATCATCTATGAATAATATGAATAGAGGTGAACTTTTAAAGCCAAAAATTCCCCTGAAAAATCAGTTGGAAAAATAGAAATCTCACTCTTGTTGCCTGTAATTTAAAAGAAAAGGCTCCAATCCACTTTTTCTCCTTGCTGGGAGTGTGTGGGGGGGGAGGAGTGATGGGGGGAGGGTCAGGGCTTGTTAAGAGTCCGTGGCACTTCAATATACTTTTTCAAAAGAGACTCTTGCTTTTGACTTGAATCATTTCCATCTTGGATCTGTAAGAAGCTGAAAAGCTATATCTTTTTTCCCTTTTCCTCAACTCATAGGAGACATTCCAGCTGGGCCCACTTGCTCTGACCTCTGTGAAGGGCAAGTAGTTTTGCCCCAGTCACTGACTCCTGTCCCTGTTGTAGCTGAATGTGGTGAAAACCCAAGTACCGTGCAGGCTGGTTGTGTCTAGACAAAGCAACTGAACTGGCTGGGGAATGAGCAAATCAGCATTTCAGACCATTTAGCAAAGCAATAGTGCATTCCTCCACCTGAGCTTCTGTGGTGCCTCAATTTGGGTGCTTAAATGACTAGAATTATTTAGTGGCCCCTGTTCTGGTTGTATAAAAATGCCCTCTATTCAGAAGTGTTCTGTGTGGTCTCCCATATTTGGGATTCTCAGCCACATTGGAAATTCTATATTTAGCCTCAAACCACCCCCTCCAATAATGGAGATCTCCAGGGTATAGACAACAGTTCAATTCACTGTATCTTTCTATTAATACCTCTTGGTCACCAAGTGGTATTTGTTTCCCCTATATTTCCGTGAAACAGAGCAGCAAGGGCCGAGTGTTCTCTGGTTTATGAAAAAGGCCTCATTTACTGAGTCAGTTTTTCAATTTAAGTTAAAAACCCAGTGGAGTTTTCTCAGTTTTGCTATCCTCACGTGAGTTTTTGATGTACCAGGAAATCACATTTTAAAGGTAAGAAAGTGAGTGAAAAGAGAATTTTAACAGAAACAGTGTGTGTGCAGGTGTTTTGTTTCTCCAAGTCTATTTAATATGCAGGTTTAACTGGGAAGGGAAAAAGATACTAGTAAGTCTTCCAATCGATTCTGGTCTTCCATATGAGAATGGTCACATAAATGCATACACTCTTCTCTTTCTGTGAAAAGCCACCACACTATTCCATTCATGACCTTATTCTTGTAGAGACACCATAGTCCTAGAAGCAGAGAGACTTGTTTTGTCCCTACCAACTGTACCAATTTGGGGTGATTTATTTTACATGTTTCATTCTCTTTATGTATGCAAATGAGACTGCTTGTGAAAACTGAATGCTAAATTTTCTATTGCATATCTGAAAGCAAAATATCTGGCACAAAATATCATTTCCATGCCTCTTTTCTTCTCTCTGTCCTTTTTTTTTCTCTCTTTATCTTCATCCTCTCCCACCCACCACCCATCTTTTCCCTTCTCTGTTCTTCCCCTTCTTTCTCCCTTCCTCCCTGCTTTCCCACGTGCTCTGGCACACAGGGTCAGTGTCACTTCTCTGTAATCTGTCAGATGAGAAGTCCACTATATGAAGGGGGATTTCAGAAAAACGGATAGCATCTGCCCCATCCCTACCTCTACTTAATAAGCAGCTATGAAAGTAACACAGGAAAATGCAATTTTGTTTTTTTCAGTTAAAAATCCAAATGCAGAAGCCCAGCTATCCAGGGACTAGAAGAAAGGCCAACCTGCTTGTTCCTTGTATAAATGCCACCCATGTGGTTTTGCTCTCCTCTCCTTTAGATGGCACCATTTTACTGCAGTGGAGCCACACAAATTCCCTTTTCTCCCACTTCAATTAGTATTCATTGTGCAAAAATAAGAAAATTCCTTCATTATACTTGTGCCCGGTAGCATCTGATAATTAAGGTGGTGCCTCAGTATTTCCATTATAAACCCCATTTTTCACATAGGGTTGTAGCTCAGCAATAAAAACTTGCTGGTGAGGTCTTAACCTGGAGACATTTAAAAATAAACATTGCATTTAGTGTTCAGAGGGTTCTGTCTTCTTCCTAATTATACATTAGGTCTAGTCGAAGATTTTTTTTTCTACATGTAACCAAAAAGGAATTAGGACTTTATCTAGGTTTTGGTAATCTCAGCGAGGTATCAGGTATCAGTTTGCATTAAAAAAAAATGCAAAATATAAAAGATATTTCAGTAGCAAATCAAGAAGAATATAAGCTTTTGAATTTTGAGATTTGTTTTTCCAAAGACGTGTGCTTTTCAGTCCTTTCTAGCACGCTCTCCTTTTGTTTGTCTCTGGTCAAACCTACTGCAATAAAGCAAAGCTGACTTCTGAGACAGTTAGCCAGACAGCATTCAAAATACATTCCCTTGGGAATTACCTAAATAATCACTTCATTTCCTTGTTCTACTTTTTCAATTAAAATTTGACCATGGAACTACCACAGAAGTAGAAACTCCACAGTCTAAGGATCTCAACCACTTCAAACACTGGAAAGGTGTCTGGGAATTACATTTGACATGTGCCCAAGTCAAGACTCATGGGTATTGCAGAACAGTCCCCATTTCAAATATTGTCTTGGCATTGATCATTACAGCAAATCATGCATCCATCTCTTGATCACAAAAATATCTGGTCAAAGTGAGTTTTCCAGTCCATTGAAAAATCCCTGTATATTTTCACACCCTGCTTCTACATGAACCAACCAAAATAAAATCTCAAACCAAGCGTGGCTTTCCACGATCTGCATAGATGACCCTTCCTTTGAAACCATTGACAATTGACAGTTACTTAAATGTTTCTATTTAACTGTTTTTAAAATTAGAATTTGTGAATTAACATAAAGTAGTAAAGTCATAGATTTTAATCATTTATAAGTTTTCTCAGCTCTATACACACTTGGCATGGTCAGAATGTTTCAGGTACATATTTGAACTGATTCTCATACAAGAGTGATATTTGAATGTTTGTTACCAACCTCCTTGTCTGCTGCTAGCTGTTATACATGTTAAATGACAACAATTTGCTTGACTCAAGAATCTCAGACTTGGAATTAGAATACAAGCAGGTCACGGTTATAAGAGGAAGAAATGTTCTAGAATTTGCTCCTCTGAAGATCCCCAATGGGTTTTAAGAGAGGACAGTCATCCTTTAAAGTTGGATGCATGAGCAGAGTTGGAGTTGGAGGCAAGAGCAGAGAAATATATCTACAATGTCATACTTCTCAAGGTGATAGGACAGAGAGACCCTAAGTGAGGGGGACATAGTAGAATGCCTCACGTCCCTCATGATGGGCTGCCCTAAACCAATTTTATCTTTTGCTCTTTTACTTCTTGTCAAATAGTAAGTTTAGATTTACTTTGTAATTTTTTTCAATCTCAGAGTTTGGCCTGGATTTGAATTGCAGATGACTCATAGAGAAAGACATAGTCAATGTCGCTGTGTGGGGGTAACTACTCTGAAGGGCAAGAAGACTCCAAAGGCTCACAATGAGAGCCAGAGAGAGTGAGGAGCTCCCTAAGATAAGCAGGGAGGTTGTCTGTAGCCAAGTGTTCTTTATTGGAAGGAAGAAATAGAATTATCTACATTCTATTGTTACCACAAGACAGTCATTTCCCACAACAGCCCAATAATGTGTCCAATTGACTCTTAGTTTTCCATGATGATCAGACACAAGGCTCAATCATGATTCCAACTCCCAAAGAGTTCAAAAGATTTGAACTTGACCTTCGGGTAGCATTTATCACCACTGCAAGCCATAGTGAATTGATTGCTTTTCCCTTCTGGGCACCCTCTGGTAGGTGTACAAATGAGCAGAGCCAAGGAAGAAAGAAAGAAAGAAAGAGCCACACACGTGTGATTTGTATCTCTGCTACTCCCCGTAATTATATTGATGTATTAAAAAATAATAATAATGTTCATAGATAAGTTTTAACAATGAGAGTAGAATTACTTTTGTGTAACTGGTACAAATATGGAAAACAACCCCTTTCTCCCTCTGGCGTTGGCTTCAGACCACAACCCCCATTTCCCAACATGAAAAAAAGCTACACTTTGAAATGCTAATTTAAGTCAAGATGGATGACCAGGAAGATTCAGCTAAGTAAGACTTGCGCAAAGGGAGGTGGCGATGGGTTAGGAGTAGGGTTGTAGTGACTGAAGCTGTCCAGAGAAACTGGAAGTTGCTTAGGTATATAATAAACAGTAGTTGAGTATAGGTTGCTATACTGCATTAAATGGCTACAAAGAGCATGACAGCTGTCACTGACAGGTAAGTTAGCAAAGTCCTGAAAAGAAAAATATGTATTACTAAGGGGTAAACTCCTATTATTCAATGAAGTAACAAATTGGAGCAGAAACTAGGAGACCTACTGACATTTTAAGCAGCTGCAGAAAGGGCTAGTTTCATTTGGAACATCAACGTGAAAAAGTGGAACTGCTGTTAAGACTGTAACAAGGTGATTTTATGACAAAGCAATGTCTATAACTAAATTTACCTGTACCCTTAAGTTGCTTGGGGATCAAAACCTTCTGACTATAAATCATTCACAGTGGAGAAGTAGTCCCAAAGAGAGAAACAAAAGAGGATGTAGTCCTCTAAACTAAAAATGGACTTCACCCCTTCTCTGCCAGACAAACTCCTACTCATCCTTCAAGACCCAACTTCACATGTCCCACCCCCTCTGTGAAAGTTTATCTATTCTTTCCTCTTACCTAAGCTTTCTTCTTCTACAGCCTTTTTTTCATACACTTTCTATGTGAAATTTACTACTATAAGACACTTACTAGATTAGAAAGCCATCCTTCCTGCTAGACTAAGTTCTTCAGTATCAGATCTTATTCACCTCTGTATCATCATGCTTTTTACAAGTCTTATATATAAGACTTGATAACATAATTAGATGTTAGTTAATGGATGGATGCAAGCATGGATTCTGGAAAAGTCTTGCTCTATGGTTACTTCTTTACACTTCAGTAGGTTATGAAGAAATCACCAATGGCAAAACTCCAGAAAACATTCATTGTGCTGCTGCAGACCATTTTGACCTGCTTCCACACAGTAACCTAAACTAACCTGTGTTCCAGAATGAATACCTAAATCTTCTTGGGAGGGATCAACCTGGTTGAGTATTTCATTCCATCATTAGCCCCAGAACTCAAGCCGACACTTCTACTTTTGGAGTAAGATGACCATTCATTTATGGGAAGCATTTGGTGGCTAGAAATGTGGTAGGTCAGCAGTGAATTGTTCAGATGCCTGGTAGCTGTTTCCTAGGAGACCACACGTCATGCATCTGCTGAATCATGAACTTGGGTTGGATAACAATGGGGTTCTCTGACAAGACGTAGGAGGCTTGAGCTGAAGCAGATACTTGGCGTATACCTGAGCTGCCCAATCTAAGATTGAGAGAAGAAAAAGAGAAATGTGAGGCTTGACTCACTGAGAATGTATTTTCATAGGAGTTGCTTCAAGGGAAAATGTTTTCTCAGATCAGAAAGAGCCAAACTTTTTACTTCATTCATTTTTAACAGATCTTCTACCACCCTCCTTTATGTTTATACCTGTTATATGAAACTAACTCCCTTTTAGTTCTTGCTGCATCAGCACCACTGGCCTACTTATGAGCGGAAAGTAAATGCAACCCCAAATCTTCCAAATGAGGGGGAAATTTGTAACACTCTACCCTAAAAAGGAAGCTACAGGTCAATGTGTGACAAATAACAAATTATGGTATAGGTTCAATGAAACTCAAGGGAAATTTTTAATATCAGAGAAAATAAATTGAGAGATTGGCAAGGCTAAAACTTCATGGTTGAAATTTAAATATGAATCCAGAGTCTGTTTTCCTATCCCTCTTCATTCTCCTCTTAAATATTCATGATCATCTTTCATGATGCTGGGTATCCTTGAAGCTCCAAGACCCTGCAAAACATTAGAGTAAGAAGCCACAAGGTTCCTGGGCCTTGTATTGGAGTTCTACCTACTAAATAATGCTTAAGCCCTCATTTAAATTCCATATTCCTTCATCCTAAAATATACAAGAATCATTTTGGTAGGAGATATTTTAAAGGCACGAGTAACCAGTTGGCCAAATCAGGGAGAAAAAGTCTGAAAGACTCAGCTAGAACTCAGGTGTAGAACTACACCTGTAACAGGATGACCAGGATGGAATTAATTACTTAGGAAAACAAAACTAGTTTGAAACTATAAAATAACAGTTTCTTCAGAAAAATACCTTTATCCCTCTGCTCCATCAAGGAGCGATTTATTTGCTTTTCATCTTGGGTTTTCCTTTTCCTCACATCCTAAAATTTCATACCCTGAATGAAGCTCATGAAAAATTCAGTCAGAATGCTCCACAGCATGACCCACTAATGCTTATCTCAGTCCTTACCTCTTTGATGGGAACTATGCTTAAAATGAAATGTGGTGATCAATTGACTCTTGGTAGAGAAAGGGTCCTGATGGCTACCAGACATTCCACAAGTATATATTACAATTGCAGTTGAAAAGCCAAATTGTTGATCAAATTATATAATTCAATACCATATTAAATATATGATATTTTTTCCCACAAAATTGACTGATTTCATGAAATTTACCCTATTTTCAACACCTTGATTAGACACTGTTGTACATATGTTATAAAATATATTAACATATCATAGATGGTGCAATCTATAAAATTGATATTCATAAGAATTAAAGAACATATTTTTTAAAAAAATATATAATGCCATGAGGAAATGCTCACAATATAGTATTAAGGGAACAAAGGAGAAAACAAAAAGTCTACATAAAATAAAACCCTAAATTTGTAAAAATGTGTAGGTGTTTATTTATATTTACATATCAAAATGCTAACAGAGATGACATCTAACCTATATTTGCGAATTATCACATTACCAGTGTAAATAGAAAAGAAACAAGAAAAACAATGTTCCCTGATTTTAAGGAGCTATAAAGAAATTTATGACATGAAACTTTCTGAAACTCTGACTATATTAAAGAAGCCTAATGGTTCATTGCATAACAATGTCCAATTATAAATATTTCATTTACTAAGGTACATTGAAATTCTGCTTGTGTTTAACATAAAATAATAATTTGTTCCAATACATCCAGATGTAAGATGGGAT
The DNA here is from genome assembly GCF_004115265.2 of Rhinolophus ferrumequinum. NCBI lineage: Eukaryota > Metazoa > Chordata > Mammalia > Chiroptera > Rhinolophidae > Rhinolophus > Rhinolophus ferrumequinum. Next base: position 42,771,584 of record NC_046306.1, read on the forward strand.
CACCTACACAAAAATACAAGAGTAAAATGAAAAGAACATTAGACATTTCAGGAAATTTTAAAATATGGTCCTTCCCCAAGCTGCATTCAAAATGTTAAGTTTCAGAAAGGATTTAAGTGAGTATGAAACTGCCTGGTTTATCATGGAAGAAAAATGCCAACATAAAAATTCAATCTGTCAACTAGTCAGCCTAGGAGTAAACCCAACTTACTCACAAGCAAAGAGCAATTAAAGATCTTCTTTAACAGGACAATATACACAACACAAGAGTCACCTTTGGAGCACAGGCAGAGGAGAAGAACGAAGTAGTGCAAGTCAAATATAAAGGACACATACTACATAAGATAACCTAGCAAGAACTAAGAACTCTAGGAGATCTACGTAATACATCGAAGCAAACACAGAGAGTCAGCCAGAATGGGGAAACAAAGAAACATGTCCCAAATAAAAGAACAGAAGAAACCTCCAAAAATGGAACCAAGTGAAACAGAGGTAACCAACCTATCAGAGACAGAGTTCAGAACACTGATGATAAGAATGTTTAAGGAGCTTAGAGACGACATAAAGAAGGACAGAGAAATCATAATGAACAACCAGTTAGGAATAAAGAACACAATTACCGAAATAAAGAACTCACTTGAAGGAATTAACAGCAGTTAGATGAAGCAGAGGATCCAATCAGCAACTTAGAAGACAAGTTAGCAGAGATCACCCAAACAGAACAACAGAAAGAAAAAAGAATAAAAAACAATGAGGATGGCTTAAGAGACCTCTGGGATAACGTCAAGCACAACAATATGCGCAGCATAGGAATACCAGAAGGTGAAGAGAGGAAGCAAGGGATTGAGAACATATTTGAAGTAATAATGTCCGAAAACTTCCCTAACCTGATGAAGGAAACCAACATACAAGCCCAGGAAGTGCAGAGAGTTCCAACCAGGATAAATCCAAACAGTTCCACACCAAGACACATTATAGTTAAAATGGCAAAGCTTAAAGACAAAGAGAGAATCCTAAAAGCAGCAAGAGAAAGACGGAGGGTTACATACAAGGGAATTCCCATAAGACTATCAAATGACGTTTCTACAGAAACATTGAAGGCTAAGAGGGAGTAGCAGGAGACAATCAAAGTGATGGAAAACAAAGGCCTACAACCTAGATTGCTTTATCCAGCAAGGCTATCATTTAAAGTTGATGGAGAGATAAAGAGCTTCCCAGAAAAGAATAAACTGAAGGAATTTATTACCACCAAGCCAGCATTGCAAGAAAATACTAAAAGGACTTCTGTAAATAGAAGAAAGATGAAAACAATCTAACTACAAATTTAAAAATGGCAATAACTATGTACCTATCAATAATCACTTTAAATGTAAATAGATTAAATGCTCCAATCAAGAGACATAGGTTGGCTGAGTGGATAAGAAAGCAATACCCTTGTATAGGCTGTATACAAGAGACTCACCTCAGATCAAAAGACACACAGAAGCTGAAAGTGAAGGGTTGGAGTAAGATATTTCATGCAAATGGAAATGAGAAAAAAGCTGGAGTTGCAATACTTATATCTGACAAAATAGACTTTAAAATGAAGAACATATTAAAAGACAAAGATGGGCACTATATAATAATAAAGGGATCGATCCGACAAGAGGACATAACTCTAGTAAACATCTATGCACCCAACGTAGGAGCACCTAAATATATAAAACAGATATTGACTGACATAAAGACAGAGATCAACAGGAACACTATCATAGTAGGGGATTCAACACACCTCTGACAACAAGGGACAGGTCTTCCAGACAGAAAATCAATATGGAAACAACAATCTTAAATGGCACATTGGACCACTTGGATTTAATCGATATTTTCAGAACATTTTACCGCAAATCTGCAGAATACACGTTTTTCTCAAGCGCACATGGAACATTTTCCAAGATAGACCATATGTTAGGCCACAAAACAAGTCTTGATAAACTTAAGAAAATTGAAATCATACTAATTGTCTTCTCTGATCACAGTGCTTTGAAATTAGAAATGAACTACAGGAAAAAAACTGTAAGACACACCAATTCATGGAGGCTGAATAACATATTACTAAATAATGAATGGGTCAACCATGAGATCAAGGAAGAAATCAAAAGATATCTCGAGACAAATGAAAATGAGAGCACGACGACCCAAAATCTATGGGATGCCGTGAAAGCAGTCCTAAGAGGGAAATTCATAGCTTTGCAGGCCTACCTAAAGAAACAAGAAACATCACTAATCAACAGTTTATCTTCACACTTAAGGGATTTGGAAAAAGAACAGCAAAATAAGCCCAAAGGGTGTACGAGGAAGGAGATAATAAAGATCAGAGCACAAACAAATGACATAGAAAACCAGAAAAACAATATAAAAAAACAATATAAAAGATCAATGAATCCAATAGTTGGTTCTTTTTTTTTTTTTTTTTAAAGTTTACGGGTTATCCCCTGTGGAGAATTTCTTTTTTTTTTTTTTAATTTATTTTTAATTTATTGGGGTGACAATTGTTAGTAGAATTACATAGATTTCAGTTGTGCAATTCTGTATCACATCATCCATAAATCACACTGTGTGTTCACCACTCAGAGTCAGCTCCCCTTCCATCACCATACATTTGATCCCCCTCACCCTCATCCCCCACCCCACAACCCCCTTACGCTCTGGTAACCACCAAATTACGTTCCCCAGATTAATTTTCAAACCCCGTGGCCATCCTGTGGTCACCGACTGCCCTCCAATCCCCTCACCCTCCCCCCCACCCCCCACCCCTCCTGCCCATCTAGCAACCCTCAGTTTTTCCTCATTGTCTCCCAAACTGTTTCTGATTAGTTCATTCACTTATTCTTTTCTTTAGAATCCGCAAATAAGTGAGATCATATGGTACTTATCTTTCTCTGTCTGACTTATTTCACTTAACATAATGTTCTCTAGATCCATCCATGTTGTTGCAAATGGTAAGATTTCTTTCTTCTTTATGGCTGCGTAATACTCCATTGTATAAATGTACCACGGTTTCTTAATCCAGTCATCTACCGATGCGCATTTTGGTTGTTTCCATGTCTTAGCTATTGTGTATAGTGCTGCAATAAACATAGGAGTGCATAAAGATTTTTGAATTGAAGTTCTGGATTTCTCCGGATAGATACCTAGGAGTGGAATTACTGGATCATAAGGTAGTTCCATTTTCAGAATTTTGAGATACCTCCATACTGTTTTCCATAGCGGCTGCACCAGTCTGCAATCCCACCAACAGTGCACAAGTGTTCCCTTTTCTCCACATCCGCGCCAGCACTTGTTGTTTGTTGATTTATTGATGATAGCCATTCTGACTGGGGTGAGGTGGTATCTCATTGTGGTTTTTATTTGCATTTCTCTGATGGTTAGTGAGGTTGAGCATTTCTTCATATGTCTGTTTGCCATCTGTATGTCCTTTTCAGAAAAATGTCTCTTCAAGTCCTCTGCCCATTTTTTAATTGGATCGTTTGTTTTTTTGGAGTTGGGTTGAGTAAGTTTTCCATAGATTTGTGATATTAATCCCTTATCAGATATATCATTGGCAAATATCTTTTCCCATTCAGTAGGATCCCTTCTTGTTTTATTCATGGTTTCCTTTGCTGTGAAAAAACTTTTTAGTTTGATATAATCCCACATGTTTATTTTTTCTCTTAGTTCCCTCGAGCGAGGATGTATATCAGTAAAAATCTTACTCCGGGTAATGTCTGAGAAGTTTCTTCCTATATTTTCTTCTAGGTATTTTATGGTTTCAGACCTTACATTTAAGTCTTTAAGCCATTTTGAATTTATTTTTGTATATGGTGTAAGGAGGTGGTCCAACTTCATTTTTTTGCATGTGTCTGTCCAGGTTTCCCAGCACCATTTATTGAATAGACTGTCATTACTCCATCGTACATTCTTGCTTCCATTGTCGTAGATTAAATGGCCATATAGGCGTGGATTTATTTCTGGACTCTCTATTCTGTTCCATTGATCTATGTGTCTGTTTTTATGCCAGTACCATGCTGTTTTGATTACTGTAGCCTTGTAGTATAATTTGAAGTCAGGTATTGTTATACCTCCCACTTCGTTCTTATTTCTCAAGATTGCCTTTGCTATTCGGGGTCTTTTATGGTCCCATATAAATTTTAGGATTATATGTTCTATTTCTGTGAAAAACGACGTTGGCAGTTTGATAGGAATTGCATTGAATATGTATATTGCCTTAGGCCGTATGGACATTTTAACTATATTAATTCTTCCTATCCATGAACATGATATGTGTTTCCATCTATTTATATCTTCCTTCATTCCTTTCATCAGTGTCTTATAATTTTCTGAGTATAGATCTTTTACTTCTTTGGTTAAATTTATTCCCAGGTATTTTATAGTCTTTGGAGCGATTGTAAATGGGATTGTTTTTTTTAATTTCTCCTTCTGATGTTTTATTATTGGTATATACAAATGCAACTGATTTCTGAATATTAATTTTGTATCCTGCCACTTTACTAAATTCATCTATCAGCTCTAATAGCTTCTTGGTGGAGTCTTTAGGGTTCTCTATATATAGTATCATATCATCTGCATACAATGATAACTTTACTTCCTCCTTACCAATCTGGATGCCTTTTATTTCTTTTTCTTGTCTGATTGCTGTGGCAAGAACTTCCAGAACTATGTTGAATAGAAGCGGAGATAGTGGGCATCCTTGCCTTGTTCCTGATCTTAGGGGGAATGGTTTTAGCTTTTCCCCATTGAGTATGATGTTAGCTGTGGGTTTGTCATATATGGCCTTTATTATGTTGAGATAAGATCCCTCTATTCCCACTTTCTTAAGGGTTTTTATCATAAATGGCTGTTGGATTTTATCAAATGCTTTTTCTGCATCTATTGATATGATCATGTGATTTTTATTTTTCATTTTGTTAATGTGGTGTATCACATTAATAGATTTGCGGATGTTGAACCACCCCTGCATACCAGGGATGAATCCCACTTGATCGTGGTGAATGATCTTTTTAATGTATTGCTGAATTCTGTTTGCTAATATTTTGTTGAGGATTTTTGCATCTATGTTCATTAAAGATATCGGCCTGTAGTTTTCTTTTTTTGTGGTGTCTTTGTCTGATTTTGGGATCAGGGTGATAGTGGCTTCGTAAAAAGTGTTTGGGAGTCTCCCCTCCTTCTGGATTTTTTGGAAGAGCTTGAGGAGAATTGGTGATAATTCTTTTTTGAACGCTTTGTAAAATTCACCTGTAAAGCCATCTGGTCCAGGGCTTTTGTTTGTTGGGAGACTGTTGATTACTGATTCAATTTCCGTGGTGGTAATCAGTCTATTCAGGTTTTCTGTTTCTTCTTGAGTTAGCCTTGGAAGGTTGTACGCCTCTAGAAAATTGTCCATTTCTTCCAAATTGTCAAATTTGTTGGCATATAGTTGCTCATAGTAACTTCTTAACACTCTTTGTATTTCTGCAGTGTCCGTTGTCACTTCTCCTCTTTCGTTTCTGATTTTATTAATTTGGGTCCTCTCTCTCTTTTTTTTAATGAGTCTGGCTAAAGGTTTGTCGATTTTGTTTATCTTCTCTAAGAACCAACTCTTGGATTCATTGATCTTTTGTATTGTTTTTCTGGTTTCTATTTCATTTATTTCTGCTCTGATCTTTATTATCTCCTTCCTTGTGCTCCCTTTGGGCTTATTTTGCTGTTCTTTTTCCAAATCCCTTAAATGTGAAGATAAACTGTTGATTAGTGCTGTTTCTTGTTTCTTTAGGTAGGCCTGCAAAGCTATGAATTTCCCTCTTAGGACTGCTTTTGCGGCATCCCATAGATTTTGGGTCGTCGTGTTTTCATTTTCGTTTGTCTCGAGATATCTTTTGATTTCTTCCTTGATCTCCTGCTTGACCCATTCATTATTTAGTAATAAGTTATTCAGCCTCCATGAATTGGTGTGTCTTCCAGTTTTTTTCCTGTAGTTCATTTCTAATTTCATAGCATTGTGATCAGAGAAGACAATTGGTATGATTTCAATTTTCTTAAGTTTATCAAGACTTGTTTTGTGGCCTAACATATGATCTATCTTGGAAAATGTTCCATGTGCGCTTGAGAAGAAGGTGTATTTTGCAGCATTGGGGTGAAATGTTCTGAAAATATCGAATAAATCCAAGTGTTCCAATGTATCATTTAATGCTGTTGTTTCCATATTGATTTTCTGTCTGGAAGACCTGTCCCTTGTGGTCAGAGGTGTGTTGAAGTCCCCGACTATAATAGTGTTACTGTTGATCTCTGCCTTTATGTCAGTCAGTACCTGTTTTATATATTTAGGTGCTCCTATGTTGGGTGCATAGATGTTTACTAGGGTTATGTCCTCTTGTCGGATCGATCCTTTTATTATTATATAGTGCCCATCTTTATCTTTTAGTATGTTCTTCATTTTAAAGTCTATTTTGTCAGAAATAAGTATGGCAACTCCAGCTTTTTTCTCGTTTCCATTTGCATGAAATATCTTACTCCAACCCTTCACTTTCAGCTTCTGTGTGTCTTTTGTTCTGAGGTGAGTCTCTTGTATACAGCATATACAAGGGTCTTGCTGTCTTATCCAGTCAGCCACCCTATGTCTTTTGATTGGAGCATTTAATTCATTTACATTTAAAGTGATTATTGATAGGTACATAGATATTGCCATTTTTAAATTTGTAGTTAGGTTGTTTTGATCTTTCTTCTATTTACAGAAGTCCTTTTAGTATTTCTTGCAATGCTGGCTTGGTGGTAATAAATTCCTTTAGCTTATTTTTTTCTGGAAAGCTCTTTATCTCTCCATCAACTTTAAATGATAGCCTTGCTGGATAAAAGAATCTAGGTTGTAGGCCTTTGTTTTCCATCACTTTAAGTATCTCCTGCCACTCCCTCCTGGCCTTCAATGTTTCTGTAGAAAAATCATTTGATAGTCTTATGGGAGTTCCCTTGTATGTAACCCTCCGTCTTTCTCTTGCTGCTTTTAGGATTCTCTCTTTGTCTTTAAGCTTTGCCATTTTAACTATAATGTGTCTTGGTGTGGACCTGTTTGGGTTAATCCTGGTTGGAACTCTCTGCACTTCCTGGACTTGTATGTTGGTTTCCTTCATCAGGTTGGGGAAGTTTTCAGACATTATTACTTCAAATATGTTCTCAATCCCTTGCTTGCTCTCTTCACCTTCTGGTATTCCTATGATGCGCATGTTGTTGCGCTTGATATTATCCCAGAGGTCTCTTAGGCCATCTTCATTGTTTTTTATTCTTTTTTCTTTTTGTTGTTCCGTTTGGGTGATCTCTGCTACCTTGTCTTCTAAGTCGCTGATTCGATCCTCTGCTTCATCTAGCCTGCTGGTAATTCCTTCAAGTGAGTTCTTAATTTCGGTAATTGTGTTCTTTAGTTCCAACTGGTTTTTCGTTATGATTTCTACATCCTTCTTTATGTTTTCTCTAAGCTCGTTTGTTATGATTTCTACATCCTTCTTTATGTCTTCTCTAAGCTCCTTAAACATTCTTATCACCAGTGTTCTGAACTCTGTCTCTGAGAGGTTGGTTACGTCTGCTTCATTTGGTTCCAGTTGTGGAAGCTTCTTCTGTTCTTTTATTTGGGACGTGTATCTTTGTTTCCCCATTCTGGCTGACTGTGTTTATTTTGATATATTAGGTAGATCCGCTAGAGTTCTTAGTTCTTGCTAGGTTATCTTATATAGTATGTGTCCTTTATATTTGACTCGCACCACGTCGTCCTCCTCTGCGTGTGCTCCAAAGGTGAGTCTTGTGTTGTGTACACTGTCCCGTTCAAGAAGATCTTTAATTGCTTCCCGCTAATGAGCAGGTGGGGTCAACTCCTGGGCTGACCTGCCGTGAGACTTGGCTCTGCCCTCCGCAGGGCACTCTGCTGCGTGAGGGTTGACCACCCCAATGTGATTTGGCCTCTATGGGCTCCAGAGCCTGCCGAGAACCCCCTCTAGGTGTGTGACCTGCAGGTCAAACCCGGCTGCACTCCGATTTGGTCTGGAGTTGGCCCCCGGATATGCCGAGTCCCGTGCCACCCAAGCTGGGCCCCGGCAGGGAAGTCCCAGAACAAGGCAAATCACCAAGCACAGCAGCAACGACAACAGCAAAGAGAAAAAAAAAAAAAAAAAACAGCCGATAACCCCCGCTCGACACAGACAAAGATATCAAAGATACAAGACAAAGCAAAACAAAACCAAGCAAAGCAAAACAAAGCAAAACAAAAAGCAGCGACCGTCTCGGCCTGAGCCCACCAAGCAATGACCAGGTTGTCCTCTGCTGTACCAAACAGCCCCCTGCTTATTGCACAGGCAGAGCCGGTCACCTGGTGCTCAGAGAGACTTTTGGACTGCAGACTTAAAAGCGTGGGCCTGAGGGGTCTGGATGATAGTCTCCACAAAGTCAGTGCAGCTTCTGCCCTTGTCCGCACGTATGCACACCGAGAGGAGCACCACCAGTCCTTTGTCCAGAGCTCGTGAGTCCTAGGGCACTACTTCAGTGTGTGTGTATGGGTGCGGGCGGGAGATTTCTGATCTGCTGACCGTGCCTCACAAGCTGGGCCCCGGCAGGGCAGTTTCAGAACAAAGCAAATCACCAAGCACAACAGCAACAACAACAAAGAAAAATATCAAATACGTTCACATGCAAAACCACCTGATAACCCCACTCGACAGAGGCAAAGATATCAAAGATATAAAGACAAAGCAAAACAAGACAAAACAAAGCAATACAAAAAGCAGCGACAGTCTCGGCCTAAGCCCACCAAGCAATGTCCAGGTTGTTCTCTGCTGTACCAAGGAGCCCCCTGCTTATTGCGCAGGCAGAGCCGGTCACCTGGTGCCCAGAGAGACTTTGGGACTGCAGACTTAAAAGCGTGGGCCTGAGGGGTCTGGATGATAGTTTTTACAATGTCAGTGCAGTTTCTGCCCTTGCCTGCACAAATGCACACTGAGAGTGGCACCAACAGATACGTGACCAAAACTCTTGAGTCTTAAGGCACCTCTTCAGTGTGTGTGTGTGAGTGCGGGCGGGAGATTTCTGATCTGCTGAAAGCCCAGAGCTGCGCCTGCCTCACTGCTGATCTCCGGGTGTGTCTCGGCAGCTGCACCCACCCCACCCTAGGCAAGCCAGGAAGGGTGGGGGCTGGAGATGGAGGGGTCTTCACTCTCCCAGCCCAGCCGTGCGTCGCCCTCTTCCCGCAGGCCAGAAAAGGTGGTGGCTGGGGGTGGAGGCGTCTCTTCTCTTCTAGCGCAGCCAAAATCACGCACACTACCCAGTCTGCCTGGGTCAGGGCTGCCCGTCAGGCATCCCAAAGCCTGAGCCTCAGATACCACTCCTCGGTTCATTGGCCGGTTTAAGTCTCTGGAAGGGCGGAGTAAGATTGGAAGAGTGGGGCGGGGGAGGGGCCTAGGTATGGAGACTGCGCCCCCCGTCCGCCGCAGGGCGCGCCGCCTTCCCGGCTGGAGAAATCAGCTGTGGGACGCAGGGAAAGAGCCCACCCCCAGTCTCTGCGCTCTCCGCTCCCGTGCGTGCCTGGCACAGCGGGGCTCCACCGCGGTTTCCAGTCCCAGTCTCTGGAAGGGCGGGGTAGGATTGGAAGAGCAGGGCGGGGGGGGGGGGCCCAGGTATGGAGACTGCGCCCCCCCGTCCGCCGCAGGGCGCGCCGCCTTCCCGGCGGGAGAAATCAGCCGTGGGACGCAGGGAAAGAGCCTACCCCCGGTCTCTGCGCTCTCCGCTCCGCCTGGGATCCCGTGCGTGCCCGGCTCAGTGGTTTTCGGTTTTCGCCCCCGCCAGCTGAGGCTCCGTTGGGGGCTGGGCTCTCCCGCCGCTGCCGGCTGGGCGCTCTCACGCCGCTCCTCTTTTTCCTTTCCTTGCTCCGTCCAGTTAGCGTACCTTCAAGAATTTCTTAGCTTCAAGTAATCCACGAATCTCCCCACTATATTGTGTGGTGAGCGAAAATTTCTTTGATGGGTTATAGTTCCCGTTTGCAACAAGATCCGGAGGAGAACTCAGAAAGTGCGCCCTGCTGCCGCCATTCCTATGACGTCACCCCAATAGTTGGTTCTTAGAGAAGATAAACAAAATCGACAAACCTTTAGCCAGACTCATTAAAAAAAAAAGAGAGAGGACCCAAATTAATAAAATCAGAAATGAAAGAGGGGAAGTGACAACAGACACTGCAGAAATACAAAAAAAAAAATTAAGAAACTACTATGAGCAACTATATGCCAACAAATTTGACAATCTGGAAGAAATGGACAATTTTCTAGAGGTGTACAACCTTCCAAGGCTAACTCAAGAAGAAACAGAAAACCTGAATAGACTGATTACCACCACGGAAATTGAATCAGTAATCAACAATCTCCAAACAAACAAAAGCCCTGGACCAGATGTCTTTACAGGTGAATTTTACAAAACGTTCAAAAAAGAATTATCACCTATTCTCCTCAAGCTCTTCCAAAAAATCCAGAAGGAGGGACCGCTCCCAAACACTTTTTACGAAGCCACTATCACCCTGATCCCAAAATCAGACAAAAACGTACAAAAAAAGAAACCTACAGGCCGATATCTCTAATGAACATAGCTGCAAAAATCCTCAACAAAATATTAATGAACAGAATTCAGCAATACATTAAAAAGATCATACACCATGATCAAGTGGGATTCATCCCTGGTATGCAAGGGTGGTTCAACATCCGCAAATCAATTAATGTGATACACCACATTAACAAAATGAAAAATAAAAATCACATGATCATATCAATAGATGCAGAAAAAGCATTTGATAAAATCCAGCAGCCATTTATGATGAAAACCCTTAAGAAAGTGGGAATAGAGGGATCATATCTCAACATAATAAAGGCCATATATGATAAACCCACAGCTAACATCATACTCAATGGGGAAAAGCTAAAACCATTCCCCTTAATATCAGGAACAAGGCAAGGTTGCCCACTTTCTCCACTTCTATTCAACATAGTGCTGGAAGTTCTAGGCACAGCAATCAGACAAGAAAAAGAAATAAAAGGCATCCAAATCGGTAAGGAGGAAGTAAAATTGTCATTATATGCAGATGACATGATACTATATATAGAGAGAACCCTAAAGACTCCACCAAGAAACTATTAGAGCTGATAGATGAATTTAGTAAAGTAGCAGGATACAAAATTAATATTCAGAAATCAGTTGCATTTATATATACCAATAATAAAACATCAGAAGGAGAAATTAAAAAACAATCCCATTTACAATTGCTTCAAAGGCTATAAAATACCTGAGAATAAACTTAACCAAAGAAGTAAAAGACCTGTACTCAGAAAATTATAAGACACTGAAGAAAGAAATGAAAGAAGATACAAATAGACGGAAACACATACCATGTGCATGGATAGGAAGAATTAATATAGTTAAAATGTCCATACTGCCTAAAGCAATATACATATTCAACGCAATTCCTATCAAACTACCAATGACGTTTTTCACAGAAATAGAACATATAATCCTAAAATTTATATGGGACCATAAAAGACCCCGGATAGCCTCAGCAATCTTGAGAAATAAGAACATAGTGGAAGGTATAACTCTACCTGACACCAAGTTATACTAGAAGGCTACAGTAATCAAAACAGCGTGGTACTGGCATAAAAACAGACACATAGATCAATGGAACAGAATAGAGAGTCCAGAAATAAATCCATGCCTATATGGCCATTTAATCTATGACAATGGAAGCAAGAATGTACGGTGGGGTAAAGACAGTCTATTCAATAAATGGTGCTGGGAAACCTGGACAGACACATGCAAAAAAATGAAGCTGGACCACCTCCTTATACCATATACAAAAATAAATTCAAAATGGCTTAAAGACTTAAATGTAAGATCCGAAACCATAAAATTCCTAGAAGAAAATATAGGAAGAAACTTCACAGACATTACCCGAAGTAAGATTTTTACTGATATATCCCCTCGCACAAGGGAAGTAAGAGAAAAAATAAACATGTGGGATAGATCAAACTAAAAAGTTTTTTCACAGCAAAGGAAACCATCAATAAAACAAAAAGGGACCCTACTGCATGGGAAAAGATATTTGCCAACGATATATCTGATAAGGAGTTAATATCACAAATTTATAAAAAACTCACTCAACTCAACTCCAAAAAAACAAACGACCCAATTAAAAAATGGGCAGAGGGCTTGAAGAGACATTTTTCTAAAAAGGACATACAGATGGCAAACAGCCATATGAAAAAATGCTCAAACTCATTAATCATTAGAGAAATGAAAATAAAAACTACAATGAAATACCACCTCACCCCTGTCAAAATGGCTATCATCAATAAATCAACAAACATCAAGTGCTGGTACGGATGTGGAGAAAAGGGAACTCTTGTGCACTGTTGGTGGGATTGCAGATTTGTGCAGCCACTATGGAAAACAGTATGGAGGTATCTCAAAAATCTGAAAATGGAACTGCCTTATGATCCAGCAATTCCACTCCTAGGTATCTATCTGGAGAAATCCAAAACTCTAATTCAAAAAACTTTATGCACTCCTATGTTTATTGCAGCACTATACACAATAGCTAAGACATGTAAGCAACCGAAATGCCCATCGATAGATGACTGGATAAGAAAATGTGGTACATTTATACAATGGAGTACTACACAGCCATAAAGAAGAAAGAAATCTTACCATTTGCAACAACATCGGTGGACCTAGCGAACATTATGTTAAGTGAAATCAGTCAGACAGAGAAAGACAAATACCATATGATCTCACTTATATGTGGAATCTAAAGAAAAGAAGAAGTGAATGAACTAATCAGGAACAGTTTTGGAGATGGAGAGGAAAAACTGAGGGTTGCTAGATGGGAGGGGGGTGGGAATGAGGGAGAAGGTGAGGGGATTGGAAAATAATCAGTAACCACAAGATTGTTACTGGGGGTCTTGAAAATTAATTTGGGAGAATATAATCAATAATGTTGTAAAGATTTTGTAGGGTATCCGATGGACACTTGTCTCATTAGGGGGACCACCTCAGGGAAGATGTAGATGCCTGATCACTGCACTGTACACCTGAATCTGAAGCTGAACAGTAATGAATGTCAACTACAAGTTTGTGTATATATATATATATATATATATATATATATATATATATATATATATATGCACTTACAAGAAGTGGAGCACAGCATTAGGAATAGAGACAGTGGAAATGTAATGGCTGTGTGCGATGTCAGAGGGATAGTGGATGGGGGGAGGGGGGTTCACACAGTGTGAGGGATATAAAAGATAAACGTCTAAGTATTACTTTGTCTTGTGCACCTGAAACTAATAAAAAGAAAAATGGAAAAAAAAGTAAGCAAGACAATATTCATCAATTCATAGTATCAGTCCATGACATGGTTGAAAGACAATTATGTTAGCAAAACAATAAATGTGAAAAAATTGAATTTGAAAAAAAAAGTTCAACCTGTTAGCTTTGTTAGATCAAATGCATGTTGTTTCTATAAAACCACAAATGTGGTCTGTCCATAAAATAAATCACACCGTGTATGATATTTAAAAGTTGAAATTTTCTTGAGAGTATTCCAGCTTTCCTATGAATGAGAAGTAGGAATTATTTCTTTTTAAATAAATCTTCCAGGGGCCATAACCTACATGACCCCATTTCAATGGAAGATAGTTTCATCTTCCCCTGTCACCGAGTCCTACATATGAAAATAAAACCTCATTCAAATGGGTGCACACTCTTGCTCACATTTTGAAATATGTTTGCATAAGAATTTATTTATGGCTGAAAAGGTTCATGAGCTTTTTCCCCCCTTTTACTCTCTCAGGGATTTGTGATACGGTTCTTTCATTGATTCTATCAAATGAGCTTATACATACTCATGTGTATGCCTGAGTTCCCTGTGCCTTTACTTCTCCATATGCAAAATGGTCGTCCTGATCCTCTCTCCTTTCCAGGAAAAATGGGGATAACACAGGAAGAGGCCTATGATTTATAGAAAAATTTTAAATGTTTGGCCTGATATTTGCAGATTTAACATTTACAGATGGCCATGCAATAGTTGTTCATTTTGCAGGGGGACAAATTTGAATAGGACAAATCAAGAGACTAGGTACAGAAACAAACACCCAGGCCGCTGAATCAAGCCAGCTGTGCACCTAACAACCCTGCCTGCCTGGCCTTTAGTATAATCTTCTGGGTGCTCATTCTGAAATTTCCCAGAGGTGGATTGTTGACCTCATGAACTTGGACAAGGACACAGGAGTTTCTGGTTCCAAAATTATTAAACAATTGATACGAATCATCTTACCTTTTTAGTTATATGGTATTTGATTATGATGAATTGGAGACATCATTTGCTATAGTGGATTTTTCAAATTTTGGGATGTATGACCACCTCAGGACACATCTCTATCAGATGTAAAGAGCCCACAATAAATGACTCCATTATTGGGATAGGAAATAAGTGTGCTGTTTTTCCTGGAAACTGCTACCCACATAAAATTCTAAGTTGAAAAATAACTATATTTTACATGTAGTGACCCCTTCTTTTGTTGACATCCCAAACTTCTGCCAATGTAAACTGTTCATCCTTTCAGAACTCCTGTATTCAGACGCCATGGTGAGCCTGACTTCAAGTCCCATGTGCATGCTGTGCATACCTAGAAAGCTAAGTCTTAAGGATAAGATGGAGCACACGTCCCTTTAACATGTGATGTACAAGGCAGTCAGAGCAGACAACTGGCTGTGTTGCTAGAAGCCAGCAACCTGGTCATTCCACCCTGGTTTCTTATGGGCTCTGGATTTTCCTGGCTGAGGAGCTCCTGTGTTGGCTGCTGGAGGTCTGGGCCCACCTTGGGAATGTTTGATCAGTGCACCTACCCCCAATCTTCTGGGCTCCATTTCTTCAGTGAAGGCAGAATAATCCTGTTCCATCAAAAGGCAACTCTAATGAAAAGGCCCTTCTGCTCTGCCTCACCCTCTGTTGCCCCACCCCCTTCCTGGCCAGAGACCAGCTGCAGGGAGGATGGGACTTCTAAGCCAGAGAAGAAGGAAACCTGTGTCAGTGGGTACAAAGCTCAGCCACCTGTCTAAACTGACTGTTTCCGCCAAGCTGAGGTAGAGAGACAATGCCTCCAGCTCCCAGGGCGGCAACACCATCCTGATTCAAGGGAAAGGGCTCAGGGTGTTGGGAGTGGGGAGGGGCTGCCCATCATCAGCTCCGGGACTGCCCCTATAGAGGAGGTGTTGGTCTTGAAGTGCAGCCTCCCAGGAGGGCATATGCTGCTGGCAGAATAAACAAGGAGGGGGTGTTTGTATGGACAAACATAGCCCAGCCAGAGGCCTGCATGTGGGAGGAGCCCTGTCTGTCCCCTTTTATCCTGGGTGGGATGGAAGACTTAAAACTCTAGTGGAGTAGGCTGAGGTCCAGAATGAAGATTCTGATACTTCCTGGAAGGTAAACATCTTTCAGGTTCCTCTCCAGATGGTAGACCACCTGTGTGCTTTCCCATCTATTCAATTCCATCCTTTCATTCTTTCAGTCAACATCCACTGGGTGCTTGGTTAAGAGTGCTAGATGCTGGAGGAAAAAGATAACACCGCATGGCCTCTGCCCACATAGAGTTCTCACCCAACTTCCGAAACTCAATAAATTGTGTCCATTTGACCTGGTTTTCTTTTCATGTGGTGTGATTCCCAAACTCAGGGTGAGCAGGTACAGTGAGCAGTGCTTCCACATGACACTAGGGAATTGGACACTGACTGTTACCAAATCACAGGATTGGAAAGACCAGAAGAGATCATCTGGCCAACACCCATGTTTTCAAATGAGAAGACTGAAACCAAGGCTAGCAGGAAGTTCAGGCAAAGTGAGAACAAGTCTTGCAGAGCTCTGACTCGGACCCAGCTCTGGCCCTGCACTGGTGCACTCCACCCTTGGGAGCCTTTGCCCTCCTGCCAATGCCACCGAAGGTTTTCATCCAAATGGAAACATGGGGAAGTACTCATTTAGACAACTTTTTATGGCAACTACTACCCATAAAGTAGTTTTGGTAGACACAGCCTTTCCCCTTAAATAGCTCCAAAGCTAGTGCACCTACTGAACCAGTAGCAGCTGAATCTCCATCATGACTATGCCAGATACCCTGCATGCCTTAAGTATGATTTGCCTTGGAATAGACTTTTCCTCTTGAGACCAAAAAAAGGACTAAATATGCTTTGAATTTTTTTCTGAAGCCTGCCTTTCTTTGAAAAATAGGTTAGCTCTAATGATGACTCTTCTAAATGATTAGGGTTTCAAACTAAACCTGTAACTCCTCCTCTCTCCTATTTCCAGCCAGGAATACTCATTTTTAAAAACAATGTTGCAAAATCTGAGGTCTTCCTTACTCTGCTATAGGAAAGAAAATTTATTTTATTAACAACATTTGAGAGGGATTTTAATTGCTTTGATATAACCTCACTCATTTGATCCTGGGAAAGTTATGAGATTGGCAAAAGAGGTGCTATAATCTCAGTTTTAGATATGTATGTGTATATATATATATCTATTATATAATTATATATGTTATATAATTATATAATTATATATATGTTATATAATTATATAATATATATTATATATATATTATATATATATATATATTTTAAAATGAAGAAATATATTTAAATTTTTAAGGGACTCTATATTACCCAGCAAACTGGTAGCAATGTCTGCGTCAAAACGTGGGTCATTTGATGCTTAGTTCTGAGGCCTTGCTGCCAGGACACATAAAATGCGCTGCTATAGCCCTGCCATTCTTCTCTGAAGATTACTGTTGGGTAGAGCTGATACATCATTACAACAGTATAATGTCAGTATAAGAATAGACAGGTTAATAGAAAAGAATAGCAACCCAGGAAGTCCAGCACAGATAACAATTTAGGATGTGCCAAGAATAGCTTTCAAAGTAATAAAAAACAAAAAAGCAAAGAATAAAAGCTAATGAGACAATTAGTTAATCCTTTGGGGGAAGAGTGAAAATTAGAGCACTATATAATATACATACATCCACATCCATTCCAGGTGAATTGTGGTTTTTTTAAAGTTAAAAGATAAGCATTTACATGTAATAGAATTACAGTGAAAAACCAGGGGAAGAGACAAATAGATGATTTCAGGATAGGAAGTGTTATATAAATATGATAGCAAACAAAGATACCACCAAGTAAATAAGTACTATATTTGATGACATAAAATATCAAATTTCAAAATTCACACACCTATATACATGGACAACACAATATACATAGTAGACAAAAAAACTAATAACTTTACTATATAAAAATATTTTATAAATAAAGAAGAAAAGATAAATACATCAATAGATCAGTAGGAAAGTTGGCAAAAGATGTATAAACAGACAACTCACTGAAGAAGAGCTAGAAATGAGTAATAAATATATGAAATAAATTTTTACCTCATTTGTAATCAAATTTCAATACTTTCAACAAATTTATCATATAAAATACATGCATAAATTCAACATTTATCCATGAAATTGGCCAACGTTTTACTTTTTAACAAATATGCTCAGCACTTAGTAAAAGTGCTAAAAAGCAAGCATTCATATTAGCTCATGCAAATATAAACTGGAAAAACCATGCTAAGTGGTAATTTTACAATGAATACAAGAGCCTTAAAAACGCATTCTCTATTATCCTGGATTAGCCAGATGGGCCCAATGTAATCACTAGGGTCCTTACAAGAGTGAGGCAGGAGAGTTAGAGCAGATGTAAAGATGAAAAAGAAAGATTTGAAGGTGGAGGAAAAGGCCACAAGCCAAGGAATGCAGGCCTATAGAAACTGGAAAAGGCGTGGAAACAGCTCCTTTCCTAGAGCCTCCAGAAAGAACACAGTGCTGCTGACACCTTGATTTTAGGACTCTGACCTCCAGAACTGTGAGATAATAGATTTGTATTGTTTTAAGTCACTTAAAAAATGCTTTCTCTATGAAGTAGGATATATTATATTAAGATATCAATTATCCTAAGGATTATAATAAGAGGTTGGAGAAGACATTTTCACTGTAGCATTAGTTATAATTGGAAAAAAAGGAAACAATCTAAATATCTAATAGTAAAAAAGTCTAAACAAATCATGGTATATGTGCACGGGACTGGAATAATATGAAGATAATAAAAACCAT
This sequence comes from Rhinolophus ferrumequinum, assembly GCF_004115265.2. NCBI lineage: Eukaryota > Metazoa > Chordata > Mammalia > Chiroptera > Rhinolophidae > Rhinolophus > Rhinolophus ferrumequinum. The sequence goes on from NC_046306.1 coordinate 42,789,832, forward strand.
GTAGTAGACAAGCACATTTAACTGTGGGAACAATTTGCAATGAATTTCTAAGGGAAAATTTACCAAAGAGTATATGCATTCATTCATTTATCCAACACATTGAGTGATGGACTTAATTACATAAATAATAATTATATGTGCATACGTAAAGAAAATACAGAAAACACATAAGGACAACAACTTGTTACTTTTAAGCTTTGAAAATTGTAAAGAAGATCATAAAAATCATTTATAATTCCACCATGGTTCACTTTAATAAACATATGATACTTTGGAAATCAGAGAATAATAATTAAGTTATAAGACATCATGCTTTAAAATGTCATCCTTTTTTAAAAAAGTCATGCTTTTATAATATGGCATGCTTCAATGTCATGATTTCTTTCTAAGTTATAACATGCTGTGCTTTTTATTTTTACAATACTTCTCTTTAGAGTTTAATAATAATGATAGAGTGGGATAATAAAATAGTTCTAGCTGCATTTTTGTTGTTGTTGTTGTTCTTTTACTAATTACTCTGAGCCAGGCTCAGAGCTTTGATGCATGATGAGCGGTTATGGCCATAGCTTACCGGATGCTTCAGAGACAGAAGGAGGAAGAGTTTGAGGTACAGGAGGTTGTTCCAGGGCCTACCTTGGCCTACTGGTCTCCAAGCTACTCTGAGCCTCTATGTTTATCTGCCACAGGGTTCATATGGGAGAGGTAAGACTCACTGAAAGTAAAGCTGGACCAGGAAACCAGCTCGTCCCATGCCTATGAGTTGCTTATAAACTTTCTTCCCCCTTTCTCTTAAGACATGCTTCAGTGTGTGTTCTCAATATTGCAAAAGCAGGGCCACCCTTCCAAGTCATTCAAGACCAGGAACACAGATTTTTTTTTTCAAAAAAGGATGTCTTGTTATAGCATGTGCCTGTACCAGGAATTATGCAACACGATCATTCAAACACTATTCAGCACAAAATTTACGTTATCTATTACAGGGATATGTAAGGTATGATTCTTGTCTACCAAGGATTTATCATCTAGTGTGTCAATATGTCTTCCCAATCCTCCCTCCCCCCAAAATAAACTTCCTCTGACCTCCTTCCCTCTCAAACTACAGCTCCACATGTTTTCTCTTCAATGCCACCCTTCTATACTCACTATCTCTACTTTCTGAGCAGCCATTACTCCAGAACCTATCAGTCTGGCTTCTGTCCCATTCTCCATCAATAATCCACTGAGAGTGGTCCCATAAATGTCAACAGCTATCAACAGTTGTGAGGTTCATCAACTTCATCTTCCACCTACATTTCCTCTCTGAAACAGGCTTTCTGCCAATTATCCACTACATGCAGAAAATCCTCTCTCAGTTTCCTTACCAGCTACTGAAATTTGCATATTGCTCAGGGTTATGTTACAATAGTTGCCTTTTCTTCTTCCTTGGTCTTTCTCATGTGAACTTACATCCTCTTACATATCTAACTCCTAAATCCGGGTATCTAGCTCCCTCTCTCCTGAATGAATATAAATTTGAAATCATTTTCCAATCCCCACCATTTCCCCCTCTCCACCACCAGTCCCTCACCTTCTATCACTGAAGCAATTGCCATAATCCCCCAACTTGCCTTGTTGTTTCTGACTTCATGCCCCTCCATCCCTCTCCTTTACAATTACCTTTCTCAATCAAGTGTGGCCAGCACCTGAAGACCCAAATGGAAACTTAGGGCATAAAAGAAATAACTAAACCTCTGTTCTAACATCTTCAGGAAAACTGTTATAATAAATATTTGAATCTATGATGTATGTGAATGTGAAATGTGTCCTCCTCCCTGAGTTGTGCAGTGCCCAACCTGCACACCCTATGCAAGGGTTTAGGTTCTTTTCATACATCCCATAGTCACCACATCAGAATAACTAGATTGAAAGAAACAAATAAAGATCATTTGATCCCAATGTCTTATATCATCTATGTTTCCAACAAACGGTCTTTTAATCCCAGTGTGGACATACTATAGTGACTGGGAACATACTGTATCTGAAAGTATCTCTCTGTTCTTCTTTATTAACTACAGAAAATGAACTTGCTGCCTCTTGAAACTTCTATTTATTGGTAAATTTTACATACTTTGGAACTATTTGAAACAAGAAAGCAGAAGAGTGTAGTGGTTAAGGGCATAAGGCTGATGATCAACAGAGCTACTGTGTTTCCCAAAATAAGACCTGGCCGAACCATCAGTTCTAATGCATCTTTTGGAGCAAAATTAATATAAGACCTGGTATTATATTATATTATTATATTATATTAAAGATGCAAGTCTTATATTATATTCAAATATAATATATATTATATTAAAGACCAAGTCTTATATTAAAATAAGCCCGAGTCTTATATTAATTTTTGCTCCAAAAGATGCATTAGAGCTGATGGTCCAGCTAGGTCTTATTTCAGGAAAACACGGTATAGCAGGGTAGTTTTGTTATTTACTAATTGACCTTATAAAAATTCCTTAATCTCTCTATCCCTTAGTTTCCTAATCTGTAAAATGGGAATACTGTCATTGCTCATCATCTTCCTTTTAGGATTCTGAGGATTAAATGAGGATTATAGCAAGGGTGTGAGGAGCCTACTGTCACACATGCATCTGTTCCTGTCTTGGTGAAGTGTTCGTATTTTCTCAGCATCTCTGTATTTTATATGATGGGTAGCTCTTCCCAAGTCCTGACCAACCATATTCTAAGTGTGCTCCTTCTGAACCGAGGTTTCTGGACTTGGACATACCCTTTGATGAGATCTCCAAGTCTCAGAGTGGTAAACTCACTCAGAGTTGCATTCAAGACTCACTATTTTTCATACAGTCAAGAAGCTTGTTAGGAGTTTGTATATTATACATACCAAGGGTGCCAAAAACATGTACACACATGACTTGTATTCATCTTTTGCTATTGGTATATATTATTACAATTATAATACAGTTTTTTCCTTTCTTAAAATTTTTTTTGGTACCCTCTGTATTTGCCTCTCTCCTTCTAGATTATGAGTTCCACAAGGCCTCTTGTTCCCCCCATGGCCCACCATGCCTGGAACATCATAGTTAGCCCACAAATATTCAACACATTTAAGTTCAGCTTTCATTCTGACCCTCCTTTATGGGGTAGAAACAGTCTGTGACAGTAATAATCTGCTTTGACGTTTACACAATTCTCTTTGAAAGCTCATCCTTGACTCTGTAATAATCCTGGTTGTCAGTTTTTTTCTTTTCTTTTTTTAACAGCTTTATTGAGATATAATTCATATACATTAAAATTTACCCATTAAAATGTACAGTATGGGTAGTTTTAGTATATTCACAGACTTGGGCAACCATCATCGCAACCTAATTTTAGAACATTATAATTACCCCAGAAAAGAAAACTGTACTCATCAGCAATCATTCCTCATTCCTACTTCCCAATCCAAGCCCAAGGCAATCACTAGATTTGCCTATTCTGGACATTTCATACAAATGAAATCACACAGTATGTGGTCTTTTGTGACTGGCTTCTTTCACGTAACACTGTTTTCAAAATTTGTCATGTACCAGATATTCATTTCTTTTTTTTTTTTCTGCCAAGTGATAACACCTTGTAGGATATGCCACATTTGTTTATCCATTAATCAGCTGGTGATATTTGGGTTGTTCCCACTTTCTAGCTATCACTTTCAGTGCTGTGGATCATCTAATAAGGTTCATAGAAGACAGGTAGAGGGTGATTTTCATCCTTGAGTAGGTGATGTCCTTTGAGGTGGCATCCTAAGTCAGAGATGGTCCACAGCTTGTACATGTGCCCCCCCGCCATGCCCATATCATCATTTGGTTACTCAGATCCCTGTGCTTTGGTGATTATTTCTTCTTTTCTTAGCTTTTTGTTTGTTTGTTTGTTTTTTTGTTGTTTTTTAGATAACTAAATATCAATAGTTTATGTGCGACGAACTTTTTGCTTTCTGGAAGCTCTGTAATTCAGATTCGGACATCTTGGGAGTGTGGGAAAGAATGGGTGTATTGTGTGGGATCATTTACTCAACCGTGAGCCTCTAATTTTTTTTTTTTTTTTTTTTTAGTGTTTTAGAACCACTTCAGACCAGTAGCAATGCTGTATGCAATACTCTAGGTGCACATATATGTGAACACAAGACATCACAAGAGAGAGTCTGAACCATCTTATTTCCTCAAATATATACTATCTTCCCCTCAAACACACACATACACACACACACACACACACACACACACACACTCAACATGTAATTCTTTTTTTCTTATTCTCCTTTGGTGTAAATAACATGTCAGTCTCCTTTCAAAACACTATTTGGAAAACCTAACCACAGTTCTGGTAGTAATGAGGTGCTTTCTCCTTGTTCATATTAGTTGCTCAAAATCCCATACATTCCAGCACCCAAAACCTCAGCTTAATCCTGACCAAAGAAGTTGCTAAATATGCTTAATATTTTTAATTAAGATGCAAACTGTATTCAGATATGAAGTTCCTATGTGTTCCCCCATTAAACTTTGTGTTATTCTATGTGGAAATATTTTTTAAATAATTATTCTGTGGCTTATAAAAGTAAATGCATAAATATGAGAATAGTCTTTGATTTTCTAATTAAAACTATTTATATCTGCCAAATACTTTTCACCTATGTTTTATTTTACTCAGGATATTTTCCTGCTTTACAGTGGGCAAAATTTCCAGAATACCTCAAATTTAAAATATATATATATATTAGTGTGTGTGTGTGTGTGTGTGTGTGTGTGTGTGTATAAAATATCCATTACTTTATTATATATTATCTATCAATTTTCTTCCAAAAGGTAATCTACTTTTGCTCTTTCATTTTCTATAACGACCTTTTTTTTTAAAAAAAAAAAAAAAAGATTTTATTGGGGAAGGGGATCAGGACTTCTTTATTGGAGAACAGTGTGTCCTCAGTTCCAGGTCCAGTTGCCGTTCTTGGTTGTGGGGGGGACTGAGCCATCTGGCCACCTGGGAGCTGAGCAGCAGCGCATTGACTTCATTCTAGTTGCGGAGGGCGCAGCTCGCTGGCCCATGTGGGAATCGAACCGGCAACCCCATTGCCCGGAGCTCGTGCTCTAACCAAGTGAGCCAACTTCCTGCACCCTGCACCTATAATGACCTTTTGGGTGTGAGAAAGTAGAAGTAAAATATCAATACAGATGCCTGCAATCATCTCCAAATAGTTTTCTGTACACTCAAAAGCCTTTGTTATGAACAAAAGTCTAATGTTCCTTCACACACTGATGAGTGTTGACTTAGCTTGAGAAAAAAAACTAATTAAAAATATTGTGGAAAATGCAAATGTGGTTGATTCAAACAGCCAAAAGGAATTATTCTCCTTGCGGTGTGAATTACCTATGGAGGGTTAAAGTTCCTCCAATCAATTATGGTTTCTAGAAACCAAACAAATGATGATACTCTTGTCCCCAAATGATAAAACAAAAGCTCAGTGAAAGCACACTCTACATTAAAGTGTGAACACTGGTTTTTAAGATTTTTTTTTGCTTTTCAATTTTTAATAACTATAGATTACAACAACTAGCTACGTAGGATGTTTTAATTCATGGTGATTGAATAATATTTGTGAAATAGGATTTTTTTTTTTCCCTTATTCACCAACCCCTTAATCCAGAATTTCATTTTGGAGTTTATTAGAACAAAATGCTTTCCCAGCGATGTTCTCTGCAGCCCTGTTTGCTGAGTTCCGCAGGGTTTGCCCAGAAGTTCTACTTGAGTAAATTGTATTTAGACAACTGCATATTTCATTTAGGCCTTTTGCAATGACTGGGACAAGGTCAGTTTTATATTCTACTGAAATCATAAAGTGACACTTGAGATAAACAGAATGTTTACTCTCTCCATGTGAACTGAGGCTGATATGTAAATTTATCCTCATTCTTTCATCAAATTTGCATTTACCCTCTTAGCCAAACACTACAGGGTTCCAAATCAAACAGTTTTAATGATGGTCAACTCTTTATGACTGATGGCCATATCAGAGAAAAAGAAACAGCAATTTAGATTAAAATGAAAAGCACAGCGGAAACATAACTCTCCTCTCTAGGTTAGTGGTAATTGGATGAACTTTCAACTCTCCTCTCTAGGTTAGTGGTAATTGGATGAACTTTCCATACAAGAGGTGTTTTGATGCTTCAGTGCTTAACAGTAATTACCCCAGTCTTCCAGCTTTGTGTGCACCTGTTCTGCCCCTCGTTATCTACTGCAAACACACCACACTCACCTATCATCAGTATTTTTTACTCCCGTCAAATAAACCAAGTACCTCTAAGTTGATTCTTTATATTAAAGAAAGAAGAAAGAAAGAGCATAAAGGAAAGACTTGATCCTCTCTGCAAATTGAATACGTCTTGGCTAACTCTAGCAAAAAAGAGACAGAATAAATAATGAAAATACACAAAGTGGAAAATGAAAACCAAAAACCCTGGTTTTTATAGGCAAGTGTTGTCTTCCTATGAGATTATTCTGTTTCCAGTGTGTAGTTCTACAAAGGTAAATAGGCCCCCAGGGCAGGACTGTATGTTACTTACTCCAAGCAGGAATCTCACAGGTAAGAACTCAAAAATATCCAAACAGCCTCCAGGACCATGAAAAGCCACTAGCAAATGCTTAAATCTCCCTGATGCAGTTAAATAAGAGTGAGCTTCTGAGATGGTGAGGGTTAAAATTACTACCTGTGTTTACTCTCCATTATTTCTGAACAAAAGGAGCTATTTCTGTGTTATAAGTTTGCAGAACACAGAGGGGGATTAAGCAATGAGACCACACAACTCATTGCTTTCAGCCTGGGGGCTGAATTAAAGACTTGGGCCCAGCCCCCAAGCTGAGTTAGGGCCCACTGGGCTGTTAGTCCCTCCTGAAACTTGGGAGGTTTGAGCCTTGTTCAGAGAGGGAATAAGGTTTCGGTGCCTGCTGCATAGCCCTTCTTGTGTTGTTTTGTTTCAGCACCAAATGCAATGCTAGCAAGTTCAAAGCAAAAGGTCTCTGAGCCGGGCTGCACAAAGAAGAAAAAAGTGTCATTCTTTGGGGGGCTCCCGGCTTCTGCTTCCTGTAAGGAATGAAAAATGAAGACTGTTGGCACTAAGCTTTGCTAGGTTACCTAAGATCTCCTACTTGGAATGTCAGACACATGAGTAAACGGCTTGATCCAGCAACAGAACTAACTAAATTCACGTCATCGATACAACAAGACAAGTGTCTCTGCCTAACTTCAGTGCTTGTCTTATGAAGAAGATGAAGAAAAATAAAGAAAGGAAAAGAGAAAGCAAAGAGGCAAGGGGGTGTGTGGGGGAAAAGGCAGAGGACACAGTTTCCTTTTCAGTGTGGCTGTCAAATGGCGATCTAATTGTGGCTGGGCTGCAGGAGAGCAGATAGCTTTTCTGAAGCTGCAAGTATTTCTGCCATTCACAAGGCCAAAGGATGCCACACACAGTCTGTTTGTTCAACATAAGCAAACAGATTGTAAACTGGCTGATAATTTTTGTACTGACAATGTCATTTACAGCTGTCAGCCTTTCGTCTGCCTTGTTTGCTTTATTCAAATATGAACCAAGTGGACCTCCCTTCCAGCGCTTTCTTCTGCATTAAAATCACATCCATTCCCTTCCAAGCTGTCTTATCTAAAATTCATTGGAGGCCAATCAGTTGGCTGAATGCTTTGTTGTTTCCATGGAGGCAAGAAGTCCAGTGTGGACTTTCGGGGATTAGGAAGTTTCAGATTTACAACCTTGAAGTGCACATTTCTTTCAGTTGGCTTCTTTTGATTGCACAGAGGCAGGAAGCTTAAATATAATTTTATGTCTGAGCTGGATAGCAGTGCTTTAAAAATGGAATCATTCTAGTTTGCAGCTATATCGCACCAGCACTTGGCCTTTTCTCTGCTGGTTTAGTCCTTGGAATGTGCTGCCTTTGGGATACGTGTTGGCACTCGTCCCATGGGCCTTGAGGTCAGTACAGCTCCTCTGCTGTCTGGAGCTGCTCGGTCTCACCTCTTCTCCACATAGCCTGGTGTTGGTGCCTGCCTGCCAGAGTCTCGCCCACAAATCTGAAGCCTCCTCTGTTACTAGGTGAAGTCACAGTACTTTCCATCAGTAATTCACATCAGACCAGCTGTCTGGTCGCAGGTAGGCAGCTGTAGCTATCGCCATTATTGCTCAGAGGTCAGCACATCGTTTAAAAAAATTTAAGAAAACACACAGAAAAACAAGGCAGCAGCGTGGTTACCTACTGCCCTGCATCTGGTGCCACCAGTCAAGCTTCCAAAGCTCCTGATTCCAACATGCACTCAAGACTTTGAGCTTCAGCCTCATGTTTTAAGGGCAGCATCCACCCAGAGGCATCTTTTCCATGAAAGGGGGTTGCTGCCTCGTTGGGAAAACAGTGATCCTCCAGGAAAATCTGTATTCCTGGTCCTCTGTACAGTGAGTCAGATCCCAAATACCATCTTCCATGTATTGTACAATTCATTACTTAAACTGGAACCTTAAAACACAGTATCACTTGCTAATGGACTCTGATTTGATTTATGACTATGGCGATTTGTTCAAACTCTCATTTTCTCAGTCCTTAAAATGGGCACAACGTTGATCAACCCCAATAAATGGATACCGAGAATAAATTATGTCACAAGAAATTTATCACAAACTTGTACATATCCAAGATAAATATTAAGGTCCATCCCAACTCAATTGCAACTCTTCATTTAAATCAACTGTAGTCAGCCTCAAATATGTGTTTAGTACAAACTCTTAGGTTAAGAAACAAAATTCTGGCAGATGTACCAAATGAATAATACACAACAAATCATTTGAGAAGAGTTCAAGATAGTGTCCAATCTCATATCGGATGGAATCTGATAGAAAATACAACAAAATAAAAGTTTCAGAGAAAAGAGTTCTCAGAGTAGAGGCTGCTAAATGGGGACTATTCATTCTACCCTATTTAGTAAACGTAAGAACATAGTGCATTGCAAAGCTGGTAATTTTAAGTAATAACCAGTGCACTATTATAAAATAGATCACATTACTACTGTTAAGTGACCAGTATGTTGTAAGGACCTGTCAATTCTTTAATACAGAATTTTATTACAAGTCTATGTTTCCAATGGTTATGAGGCTACTACCCTCATTGCAGCTGAATCCTCAGAGCCCTGTGATTTTGAAGATGCCTTTCTTGTGCGAAAGAAAGCATTAGTCTTTGCTTATTATCTTTAAGACTTAAATTCTACTTTGGTTGTTTTTATTGGGGGGGAGCGATATTTAACAGAATGTTGTCAACATCTTAGTATTTTAAATGCTATTGAGATTATAATTTTTAATATTGTAAAACAAAACTGATCTACTAAGTTTTCCATGCAATATATCATGCTATACAGTTGATCAATCACTGAAGTATCTATCTAGCCCTATTCCCTTACCATACAAAAATGTGCAGTCCCACACCTTTTATGTGTATTCCAAAAAGTAAGAAGCTCTGAATAACTGAAATGTTGACACCAAAACTCAAATGGTGGCTCTAAAACTGATGTGAACTGAACTGGGAATCTGTGAAGTCTGTGTTTATCTGCATGCATTGCTGCAGAAATATTTGTGTTTGGTTATGGAATTGCTCCCCCAGACCTCACTTGGGATGTTATTAATACACGTGATATTCCCCATCTTACTTTTTTAAAAACTTGAATTGCGGGATGTTGAAACACAGTTGGACCCAAGGTTTTGGTTAGCATAGTGCATACCTATCTAAGGTGTGTTCCATGAGGCTTTGCAGGAAGCAGTGTCACACTCAAGCAAACCATTAAAACCTGTGGCTAATTGTGCTCTGCTGGGAACAGGCAATAAGGAAACACCATAATTAGAAAAGAAGATGTTATCCTGTTCATATACAGGAGTTCAGAAAGGAATTGAAGATAGCCGACGTTATAGTGGTCGATTTGGCCTGGACAGGTGCCAGCATCCACTTGATGTCTGGCACACAACATGTAGAGAGAGGAGAAGAGGGATGATAAAGCAAATAGGACAAAATAGAAACACATATGTAACCTGAACAAGGGTGTATATATTTCTTTGTACTATTATTGCAACGCTTCTATAAGCTTGAAGGTAAATCAAAATAATGTTTTTTAAAGTCATAAAACCTCAAAGGGAGCAGAAAAGAAAGAGAAAAAAGAAGATATTGTTAGATGTTTCCTCTCTCTTTTCTTTCAGGTGGCTGAAGCTGAAGTGAGGGAACAGAAACACAACAAGATGGGAAGTAAGACAGTATAAAAGAAAGAAGAAAAGACAAATTAGTGGAGGAAAAGGAGAGAAAGAAGAGAATCACATCTTAAAACCATGTTTTAATGTATCTAATTCTTCAGTAGTAGCTACCACATATCCCAAACTGTGCAGCCCTGGCCAGATTTCTTAATGTGTTATGCCTCAGTTTCTTCATCTGCAAATGGGAGTAATACAGAGCCCACTAAAACCAAGATGCCATGTGAAGAATAATAGAGAGTTCAGAATACCTCTGGTATATAGTACACACTCAACAGACGTTTGCCATCTTTATTCTTGGGGTGCTTATTGTTGTTACTATTGCTTTGTGCCAGGGCTGGTGCACCAACAGCTGCATATGCTTACCCCCTTTACCTTACAACAGCCCTAAGGGAAGCCACCGGTATGGGCAGATGAGCAGGTGAGCAGTTAGGCTAATCAGTTGCTCCTGCCTCCTCCTCCGCTCCTCCCTCTCTGGGCATTTACTCATAGGTAGTGGTGTTCTGGTAAATGTCTAACAAATGGCCCTCTGGAAAAAAGTGTGTGTGTGTGTGTGTGTGTGTGTTTATTTACATATTATAGATTTCACTGACTAAAATGAATGGCAAGCACAAAATTTATAAACATTAATAAAATACTCTTTATTTTAAATTCAATATAACCAATGGAGTCAAACAGAATGCTTTTGTTGATCTTTACTGAACTTTTGTACCCGTGGTCAACTTATGGTTGTGATTCAACTATGATTTTTGAAAATTAGACTACAAATGAATTCTCGCTTCTATCAGATTCAGCAAAGAAGTTGCTCACCTCAATGATGAATGAGTATAGTGCCAAAGTGAATGCTGGTTGATATTTTTGTTGATGTTAACTAGTAAAATGAAAGGGAAACAATGAAAATGTGTTGGAATTTCATTTTTTTTAATCAATGGTGTGAGTAGCTTCTATGCTGAATTGGAGAATAATTTTCAAATACTGGAAGAATATTTCCTCAAATGTATGTACTTTCATAATATAATGGCTGCAAAATCAGCACACTTTCAAGTTTAACCTGCTGTATTAACATTTTCCCTAACACTTTTTGTTTGTAGATAACAAATAAAATTGTTTTGTTTGTAGATAACAAAACAATAAATCAAGTTCTGATTTGTAGCATTTGCCAATTTCCATTGTTTAAATAGTCTCATCAGGGCTTATTTCAAGCTATCAACATTATGTCATTGAACATGGATTTGGAAAGAGATGCTAGTAGTACACCATTATCTACAGGTTTCACAAAAGAGGTAAAATTTGAACTTAGGGTTCCAAGAATGGGTAAAATTTTTATAGACAGAAACGGAGGAAAGGGCGTCCCAGGCAAAAGATGAGGTGTGATCAAAAACTACGGTGAATGTTTAAATTAAAAAATATATATTACAGTAAAAGACACATTGCCATTAATCCCTCTCAAAATACTTCCCCTCACTACAGACACTCTTATACCATCATTCTTGCCACTTTCTGAAACAGTTCTGGAAGTTCTCTTTCATGTCTTTAGTTGTACCGTTGCGGCTGCCTCGATGTCCTGAATCGATTCAAAACGTCTACCTTTCATGGGCATTTTGACTTTGGAGAAGAGCCAGAAATCACATGGTGCCAGAGCCAGTGAATAAGATGGATAAGGACACACTATAATGTTTGTATTTGACAGAAATTGCTGTACCAGAAGCAATGTGTGACATGGAGCGTTGTCATGATGGAGGATGATTTATGGCACCACTTTAAAACACACCTTCTCTCAACTATAGCTCACATCCAACTTACTGCACCGAACAAGTTGCAACTTGTCACACACTTACTAAGGTTCGTCGCACCGCTTCTGGTGTTGAAGATCTCTGACTTTTCATTTGATGACATTCAGCAGCAGCATTCACCATATTTGTTGATCACATCTCCTTGTACACCTTAAATAAAAGCAAAATAGGGAAACTACTTTGACATAGAGAGGTAATGAAGAGCTTAGAGAGGACACTAAGACCAGGTGAGATCATGGGAAGGAAATCTGGAGTCAGATTTGGAAGGATTCTGAGTGCCTTTTTATCCTAAGTACTTTCCCTTTATCTCACTAGAGATTTGTTTTCTTTTGTTTTGTTTGGTGGGGGATAATTGTAGGTTCACATTGTTTGGATTTATTATTTTGTGGAATGGAAGTCAGAGGAAACAAAGGGGATAGTGTGAAATAATCAGATCTGATCTTTAAGACCATCACCCTAATGGCCAGAGTCCTGTAGGTGGGGCAGTTAGGAGGCATTTACAAAAGCCAGTGCCAGAGGGAAGGAAACTCTGCACTAGGTTACAGCAAGACTGTCAGCTTCAGTGGGACTGGATCAGACCTGATGTATCATCATTCATGTCCCCAACAACGATATCAGGGTCTGGCACCTAGAATGTGCTCAACAATATTTGCTAATGAATGAACACTTGAAATGGAAAGCAGGGGCAAGGGGAAGAGTTCATATCTGTGAAAGCATCAAGTTCTATATAAATGCAGTGCATTCTTTATCAAAGTAGGTAAGCAAGTTGTCTGCTTAAACCATTACTGATGAGAAGTTGAAAGTGTTATTTGTAATCCATAATTTTTATAGCAGCCATATATTTGTGTTATTGAAGTAATGTAGATAACAAGAGTGTTTTTTGAATCTGGGTCACATTTTTTTCTGGTTTCCTAAATTTTTTACACTACTTTCATTCTTTGTCACTTCTGCCTTTTCAAGGAGTTAATAATCTGCAAACAGTCTATTAAATGAGTTTATGGAAACTGCTAGTTAAGAAATGCTTCTTAGGAGTTTATCTGGGAACAATTTGGGGCCTTATTTCTTTTTTAATTCAAAACTTTCTTTTCCTCCAGGTGGGGAGAAGTTGAGAAAGATTACAATGAAATATAAAAATTAACAGTAAATCCAGATTTTGAAACATTGATAGCTGTACATTTCCTTGTCTAAAACTGGGGCACGACTTTAATACTTTAAAGTACTGAGTTCCTGGATGATAAGAAGTCTGTGTCTTTGGGTTAGCATTGTATGTACAAGGCCAGTTAATCATTACAGTTTTCTCTGCTAATCACCGCAGTGAGGCTGACCACCAGAGCAGGTGAGAAATGATGGATTTCTACCTAAGACTTGGCAGCAAGTGAGCTCCACTGGTTTTATTCTGAAGCTGCTAAGAGATAGCCCTCCTGCCCTGTTCTTATCAATTTTTATTCTTCTGTTTCCTTTCAACTGATGAGACAATGACTCGGTTGTTTGTTTCTTGGTGTTGCTAGTGGCAACTGACTATTATCCAGGCCTGTGGGTGTTGCTCTGGCCTTCCAAGTCTTTGGCTGAGCGGTGGAGGGCTGGGGCTGGGACATGTCAGGTTTCACTACGTGATGCAATGACTCAATTTGCTGAATCACAATTCCTAATTTTCCTGGAATCCAGGAAACATGACCTTGATTACTCCAGAGTCAAGTTTTAAAGACTACCTATTAGGTAATTTCCCTCCTTAAATTGGTATCTCCAAAACAAGGTGTGCCATTTTGTGAAAGCTTTTACCAAAGTTTAACATAAATAAAAGAGAACATATCATAAATTTACTACTCTGTGAATTTTCACAAACCTAGCACATCCTTTAACCATCACCCAGATGAAGTAATAGAATACTTCCAGACCTTGGAAGGCCAGGCTAAGCTCCTTTCCAGTCACTTCATCCTTCCAAGGGTCCCCACTGTCTGTCCAGCAGCATAGATTAATTTTTGAACTCTAAATAAATTGACTCAGACCATATTTACTCTTCTATGCCTGGCTTTGTTTATTCAACCTTATTATAAGTCGATCATATCTTTTGTGTTTCTGTATATCTTACTCTTTCTCACTGTTGTATACTATTTCTTTGTGTGAATATTATTGTTTATTCATTCTAAATGTATCATTTTTTACCTTCAAAATATCTGGGAAAGGAATATCCACCACACCCTAACACATTCAGACTTCCAATCACCGTTTGTTGAATCCTCTGTTTTTGAATCCTCTTGTTATCTTCTCTGTCTCCTAAATCCAATTATTCAAATAAACTAAGGATTTTGAGGTTTTGTCTGCCTCCTCATTAGATCCACCTCATAACATCACTTAAGAGCACACGTCTCACTGCATCTCCCTCTACTCAAAACATTTACCAATGCAATCCCCTCACCTAGGCACCAATAGCCCTCCACAGCTTGTCCTTTCTTGTAATTTCTTTTCATTACTTTAAAAGCACTTGACCTACTTTTTTTATTTCTGGGACTACCCCAGTGTTTTGTTTTATGTTTTTGTTTTTTGTTTTGTTTTGTTTTGTTTTGTTTTTGCCTCTGGTCACTTACTCAAATCTTCACCATGGAAGTCACTTCTCCCCCATATACAACTGTCACAAACTGCCAACCCATCCTGGAAGACCCAGCTCATGCTGTCCCCAGCCCTGATGCCCAGGATACCATTCTGTAAAGATCTGCCTCTCCTGCTCCACTGTGAGCTTTTAGGTGGCTGAGATATCAATTTCCCCTCCAGTCTCTTGCCTTTGTTCAGGTGTCTGCTCCCTGGCTCCTTCGACATTCCCTGGTTACGCTCTGTCTCTCTTTTCCAGAACAATAACTTAGGGATGGTATACCTTTCAAGGGCTGTGGATCTTACAGAGGTGAGTGAGGAGTGGAGAGCTATTCTGGTGACTAGTTAGAGAAGATTCATGTCCAGGCTTGTTTTCCTCTGAAAACTCTCACTGAGTGTACTTACTCAGGATTGTTCTCTAGAAACAATAAAGAGAGAACAGCGTGCACATGAGCAGCTAAAATGCCAGAAGTCCCATCAAAATCCTGCAAGTTTAATGTGCTTAGAAGTGGCAAATGGGAAGTGGAGACAGAACAAAGAGGAGGTAGTATGAAGCAAAATAGAGGAATCTTTGCATCATTGTTGTACTATTTATGCAAAAGAATCCTTGTTCTGAAAACAGAATCATCATTTACACTGAAATATCACAGTTACCTTACTTTTTATCTAACATTCTCAGCAGTTATTGTCATAGAAAGCCTTTTTCTGACTTGTGAATTTATGTGAGAAGTCTCCTAATGGTAGAAAATTTAAATTACAGGTAGTTAGACCTTTAATGTAGCAATTTTCTAAAATTAATATGATCATGTAAAGTCAGGATTCCCAGAAAAATATACTCTTGGTTGCGTTGTTACTTATTGGAGAGCCCATTCCATTTTCATTGATTAGACTTTCTGTATGATCTTGGAAAATAATTTCAACAAGAGGCTGTCTAACTGAGTTCAGAAGAAATCAAAGTGAATACCTTCAAAATCTAAGAGTTTGCTGAAAACAAGTTTATGCAGAGGGGAGAAATGAAGCAATGAATCTCAGTTAGCAAGTTAAAAATTGGCCAGTTATATCCATGTCGTTTTCTACATGTCCCTTCCTCTCTTGGCATGTGACCTCAAGATTATCACCTGAAGAAAGTAAGTTCCATGAGAATAAAATTGATCAATAATTGGCTAGGATTTATACTGCAGTTTAAACCGCTCGTTCATATTCTCTTTGTATCCTAAAAGACCAGTTCAAAAGCTGTGAAGAACGTAAAGCAAGAAGCAGCTGGAAAAAAGAGTCTTGAAATGATAAATGTACTGTTTCATGTCAGCAACTGGAATTTTTTTGCAGTGTTACTGTCTTGGCCTGCTGACAGCATGTTTTAATGGCCTGGTTGCTCCATGGGTTGACATGGCAACCATGGAAAATGCCATAAATATCTCAGTTGTGGATGTAAATGGTATGTTTACATTGTGTGGGTGTATTGTATGACATGTGGTGGCTGTTGTCCCATCCAGTTGGAAACGTCTGGAATTGACAGCCATTTTTTAGAGCCATTTGAGCTAAAATGACTCTCATGACAAATACTTTACTGCAAGTCCAGAGCTGTGTGTTTTTGTGTATATTTGAGAAACTAAACTCAGTGTTTAATGGACCATAGGGCCTTAACATTGCCAAGTAACATAAGCCACTTTCTCTTTCACAGTCCAGACAATGTTAGAATCCTTTTGCATCCAATACAGTAGCAAGTAACTAAGACATTTATTAAAAATAGAATTTAGTGAGCATTTCCATAGATTTACTGAAACCAAAATCCTAGAGTTGGAAAGATTTTTGAAATAACTTCAAGTCCAATAATTTTCTTCCTTAGACAAAGCAATAAAAATGTGGCTTATTTGCTTCATGCTTCAAGTTCTCTAAGGAAAGCACTGATATCTATACTTCTCTGTGCTTAGTAGATTTTTGTACATTCAAAGAAATGTGAATCATGTTTTAAAAAAATAAAAGGAAAAGAGCCTAAAAATTGGTTGTGTTGCATTTCCCCAAAAGACCACCAGAAAAACCTACTTATCAAGCAAAACTATGTTTATAAAGGCCCTTTGTAAAGGAAACAAAAAGTAGTCATTGAAGAGTAAACAAATTTATCACATCTTAGTAAGAAAGAACATCATCTTGATGGGTCTTAGTGACTTAAAAAGAAAATTAAAGTAGGATATCAATAGCACCTTTAGGACCCAGGCTGATACTTTTTAAGGTGGTTCTTGCCAGATGGAGAACGGGCTGCAGCTGGGCAGAATTTATGATATTACTGTTTTAAATTAGTGGGCACAGAAAGGCAAGGATTTTGAAGTCTTGCTAAGGAAGCTCTTAGTTTTGATAACTAAAGTGTTTAGTTGGTTTACGGTCTCAACTTCCAGAAACAGGGATCCTTTGAACAAGCAGCTTAGCTACTTGCGCTTGGTATCAGTATTATTTAATATACAGACAAGAACGAATAACTAGTCTTAGTATTAACACAGGGTCAAGCAATTATAGTTGTTTCTGTTCTCAGAAGCATTCTTAATCGTAATCTTTTGGGGCCTTGTTAATTCATTCACCCTTTCACTAATCATATATTGAGCATTAGCTGAATGTACCCACTTAGGATATAAAAGTAAGATTTGATGCCTGCTCTCAAGGAACTGGCAATATATACTCTTGGGTCCTTTTAATGTGTTATTATTCTGTTAGACTCTTCTAAGCTGCAAGGAGCCAAGGCAGGCTCAGGTAACCACAGATGAGAAATTTTATCATAAGGACTTTCCAGGAAATTAGAAAACACAAGAAACTATCTGAGCAGCTACAAAGTCAAGCTTCATGGAGACCAAAAACACTTTTTACCATAGTTCAGCGTATTAGAGGAGCTCTGGTGATACTACAGCCACTCTGGGAGGTCCTATCTAATTTTCTGGAAGAAAGGAGTGATTAGTTGATTAGTAACAGTCTGGAATAGAGTTCAACTATTTTCCCAGATTTTCATACCAGATCAACTTATCCACCAGCTCACTCACCATTGTATCCCTAGATCAGTGTCAGGATCCAGTTGTATGTTACTACATCACGGCTGAGTCCTTACCCAATCAACGATGGCTCATGAAATAGGTTACATGACAATACATGTAAGAAGTTACCTGGGGTATCTTTGCTCTCAAAGCTCCTCATATGGTAAACCCTCAAAGACCCAGGGTGAATATACACTAGTTGGTAAAGTCATAAAATATTAGAACTTGATAACACAAGGTATTTCAATTACATGCACTTTTTCTTTATATATAATATCTCATCCAATCCCACTTCCTTTAGTTAAAACCCAAACTTTCAGGTCAAACTTAGATGTCTTTACTGAAGTTACTTTGTTGCTTTGCTTTTTTTTTTTTTTTTTAATTTTTCATGACACAGTATCCTGTTAGATTCAAAATAATTATGGAGAATATCTCAATGAAAAAACAGAACCAGAGAATTGAAATAAAAAAAAATATTAAAAGCTTATTTTTTATTTTCCTTTCTTTTTTATTTCACTTTAATCTTGGTTTTTCAGAAGAAGCAAAATATTGTCAGTGAAGAATAGACAAATTTGTCACATCTTAATTTGATGGTAACGAATTGCCTTCAATCATTGAACTTTATTTCTTTGTCTTGGGATCAAATTGTAACTATGGAGCCTGGTGTAACATGATGCCTGAGAGAAAAGGATTTAACATCATTGAAGGTAACAAGGGTTGTCCTTCTCACTCCCATCAGATATTGATGTATTTGGTTTACAGACCTATTCATCACAGTGTTGTAAGCAGTCATCCATCATGTCAAGATGGGGCCTTGTCTCCCAGATTTCTAATTTACCATGTTCAAATCTCAGAATTAGCAATGAAAAAGTGAAAATTCCTCTGTATTTTTCCATATACAACACATGGAGGCCTGCAGTACACAGAAAACTCCTTCTGGTTAAACCATTCCTGTCTTATAGAATATCTTCATTGTGAGTGACCAAATTTTCAGGTCACTCTCTTCATGGCTAGCTTCTATGACTTTCCAGGTGACACATCATGGGAGGGATAGAAGCAGAGTCATAGGTAAAAGGGTCAGAAATGTAGTGCTCAGGTATAAAGAAGAAATGCCGCCAGCAGCAACAATACCCTAGTAGCAATGAGTATACCTAGCACCCAAATCTTGGCTTGTAATACCTTTCTCCAGTCAAAGGAACCATTTCCTTGAAGAAATGGCTGATTCTAGGAGTGGGGCAGAGAATAGACAAGGTGATCCTATGCAATTTATAGTGCCTAGAAAATGAAAATGCTAGGAGGAAGAGGAGGAGGAGAAGCACACAATAATGGAGAAATATCAAAGGGACACAGGAGCCAAATGAAAGAATTCCTATTGATCAAAGCTGGAAAATTTTGAGCAATAAAATAAATAAAATAGTATTAGACTATAAAACAAAGTATTAAATAATATCTATGAGTCTAATAAAATAAATCAATAAATGTGGTAGAATAGACAAACCTCCCATGGAGAAAAATCCCAAATATTTTATGTAGATATTCTGCCCTCTGACCCTATGGAGCATAACCCACCACTCCTTACTTATGAGCTGCACACAGTGACTGCCTTCCAAAGAGCAAGGTATGGAAAGAGGAGAGAAGAATAACTTTATAATGGATAAAACTGACAAACACCACCTCATCCAGGTGGATCAAGGTTAACATTAATAGTGGTGTCGTTTTGACAGTATGTACCTTTGATACACTGTGATGAAAATAGCACTTTAGTTCTGTGGTCTTCTTCCCCAAAACTCATAACGCAGCCTAACCATAAGGAAAATATTAGACAAATCCCAATGCGTGACATTTTACAAAATGTCTGACTGGCACTCCTCTAAACTGTCAAGGTCATCAAAAACAAGGGAAGTCTGAGAAACTGTCACAGCCAAGAGGAACATAAGGAGACATGACAAGTGAACGTAGTGTGGTGTCCTGGATGAGATCCTGGAACAGAAGAAGACATTAGGGAAAAATGAAGAAAAACTGAATAAAGTATGGACTTTAGTTAATAATAATGTAGGAATTATTTAAAATTATTAGAAAGAAAGAAATGTTATGTCTTTATTTTTCCAGTTTACATGATCCCCCCTCACAATGTTCTGCGCCTTTGAGTAGTGAAGCTAAAGCCAGCGCAGCACCGACTCCTGGCGTTAAAACAGCAGCAGTTTCTCTTTCCTGAATCTGTGTTAGGCACTGTTCAGACCAAACAAAACAACTTACATGCTTGTTCCAGGAATAATCGATCTTCAGAAATTAGACTGTGAATCAGCTAAAATGGTTTCTTCATCAAAATCAGCAGCTTACTCCTCAAGCCCCCATCTTGTGGGGCTCCCCAATCCGAAGCTGTCAGTGCATAAACTCTGCCCAGTCCCAAACTGCTCCTCAACTTGCAAAACCTTCTTTAAAAGAGCAAACCCTGATTTCTGCATTCTGAGACACTACTAAACATCAGGGTGGTGTTCACTCATGCAGTAGTAGATCTAATAAACTTAGTTTTGTTTCATCAACATGCTTTCCTGGGGTCTTCTGGAAAGTTGACAGTCAACAGTAATAAGGTGGGGGAAAGAGAACTTATTCTTACCTTTAAGAGTGTCTTAGTATCTTCAGCCTTAACACAATTACATTCAGGTAAATATTCAGTTGAATCAAAGATCAGCTCCTATCATGGCAGTTTCTAATCTTCCCAGTCCAAGATGGTGACTGTGGATGCTTTGGGCTTTGGGTGCTTGGCAGAGGAAGGAGGAGCTTTGATGCTCCAGATCTTGGCTGGCCTCGGTCTTTTGTCCCTGACCATGTCTGCAGCTCACCGACATGTGTCTGCCTTCTGGTTAAGCAGGTTGAGTGTGTCTCTATCTTTGTAGTCTCGTAAATTCCCCTGAGTTTTGATTTTAACCACCAATTTGGTCTGCAGTGGAGATAGTAACATAGGTTAGTGGGTATTTTGTTTTCACCACAGTGGTACTGCCCCACAGATGCAACAGCTGTCCTCCATGTTTTCTATGTAGCAGGCAAGGACTTGTGCATCCTTCTCACACTTCACAACAACTCAAGTAGGCTCTGGCGGCTAATTTAGGTCTTCTTTCTGCCTAATCAGGCTGTTGTGCCATTGTCACTCAACTGTGGCCACCCTCTGAGTGCTCTCCAAGCCACCATTTTCAGTTTATGGTTTCCTCAACTTAACACTTTTCCCCAACTAAAATTTCAATCCAGACAGGGGAGATCACATCACAGGTCACTGACCACTCACTTCCTCCTGCTTTGACACTTTTCTCCACACTGACCTTCCTTCTGAGATGGGGAAATGTTTCCCTTCCCTGTCTATCAAGGAACTTCTCCTCGATTATGGCTTCCTCTTGAGTGATATGATGACATTTCTGGTATCTGTAGCAGCAGTACAATGTGTCATTCAGAACGCACGTCAAGGAAGGCCTGGTTACCCAGCTGTAAGGAATGTGGTTAGCTGACAGCTTCCAGCTGCTTACTCTATTAATCTTCCATTGCTTTCCAGCTCTGATGTTCTCCTTGGGGTGGCTCCCAGACAGTGACTGTGCAGTGGTACCTGGGCTTGGCCATTTCCTCCCAACAAGAGAACACTCTATGGGCAATATTTATGCTAGAACTCCTTGTTGGTCTAAGAGAGACTTCCCTTAGTCTCCTTCCCGCACCTCTCATTTCACAGGAGTCAAACCTACATCATTGTCTGAAGTCTCGCACTGCCAATGCCTGTTTCTTCTCTTCTTTGTCATAGGCATTAACCACGATAAATCTCTTGCTCTTTTAACTTCTTCTTGGCATCTGCTTCCTGGAGGACCCAAAAATGTTGATGAATGGCTAATGGTAAACACAACCTATGAAAGAACAGGTGAAAAATCCTTCAGGCTCCAATTCTCATACACAAATTTATACAATTAACTCTCTTAAGAAAAATGTTATGCTGGATATTTTCCTTTTGTCTTCCAGATGCAACACCCATCCTTCTTTACCCTACTCTGCTTGGGATCCTGGTCCGTACAGACTACATCATCTACTCTTTTCCCTTCTGGCCTCTAGCTGGGCTCAGCTCATAGAAATGACCAGCAGGAGATTGGAAGGTAGGAAAGGGTGAGATTGGATAGGTAATCCCCGCAGCTTTCTCACTAGTGAGTCACCACGGGTTGTCTGTATTCTAGTGCCGAAGGCCCCAGCTCCTCTCAATGGGTGGTACCTCTCAGGGATCTGGTACCTGCTTCTTTCCCTTGCCACATGAGGCCCCTGGTCGGTAGTAGCTCCCCCTGGGGCTGGCCCTGGGGCACTGCACCATCCTGTACATCCCCAACACCCTCCCCACACTTTATATTAATACATCGTTGGGTGCGCCTGCCAGGACACTGACTGACTAAAACAGAGACCAGACACAATTTTATGAAGTTATCCAATTGCACTTGACACAAGGTCATTAATTTTGTCAGGCAAATTCTAAATCATTAGGTTGGAAAATCCTACTACTTCTCCAACACTAAGAGGAAAAAAACATGAATAAGAGCAGATTCTAGTCTATGAATGTGTTGAAATAACAATTAAAATAAAATCTATTTGAACCTTATTATAGAGTTATTTCCACCATTTACCATAATAAGTAACATTAGCAATAATCAGAAGCAATAATCAGTCATATTTGAGTTTATTAAAGTCAACATATGACATGAAATGAAAAGTCCAGTCTAAATCAAATCTCTCAGGATTAACAAATGGGATCCTTCTGGTTAACATAGTTGTTTTGTGTCCCTGAACAAGTAAGTATCTCCACCCCAAATGGGACTCTGATTTCTCCCATTCACGTTGAAGGGAATTGAACAAAGTGACTTAAGACTGTATTCTTAAAACTCTTTTTCTTTTTTTTTTTTCATGGTTCCTTTGAGAAGTTAAAAAAGCTTTGATGAACCTTCTCAGAGACAGTATAAATACATTCATGCTTATAAAATATGGCACCAAATATAGCTACGATTTCAGAGAAAGTTGTAAAAGTTTGTGTATCATACTCTTAGAGCCTCAAATTATGAACTTCTGAACCATAGACATGTAAAAAAACAACATACCTCTAGAGGACTGGGTTCAGTGGGCTGCAAACTGGTGTAAACACCCTCACACACAAGCACACCCCCAACACACATATGTGCACATACAAATCCCAGAATTCAACATCACAAAGGGAACTGCTACACCTGAAGGCTAGTCAAGAAAAACAAGAGACCAAATATATAAAATATAAGTGGATCTGCGTGTGTGTGTGTGTGTGTGTGTGCGCGCACATGCCCAAATGTCATTTGTAAGTGAATGTTTCAAAATTCTGTTCTTACTCCGCAGGTTTACAATCAGTAAAATTCAGTTCCAGGTTTTCTAATGGATTCTTTTTTTTTTTTTTTTTTTTTTTATTGGGGTGACAATTGTTAGTAAAATTACATAGATTTCAGGTGTACAATTCTGTATCACATCATCTATAAATTACATTGTGTGTTCACCACCCAGAGTCAGTTCTCCTTCCATCACCATATATTTGATCCCCCTTACCCTCATCTCCACCCTCACCCCCCTTACCCTCTGGTAACCTCTATACTATTGTCTGTCTTGTCTATGAGGTTTTTTTTTTCCCTTAGACGTTTATCATTTATATCCCTCACACTGTGGACCCCCCTCCCCCCATCCACTATCTCTCTGACATCGCACCGAGCCATCCCATTTCCACTATCTCCACTCCCAATGCTGTACTCTGCCTCTTGTAAATGTATACACACCTATATATACATATATGTATATAATATTATAGTTGGCATTCATTATTGTTCAGCTTCAGGTGTACAGTGCAGTGATCAGACATCTACATCTTCCCTGAGATGGTCTACAAAATGGGACACATGTCTATCGGATACCCTACAAAATCTTTACAACATTATTGATTACATTCCCCAGATTAATTTTCAAAACCCCGTGGCCATCTTGTGGTTACTGATTGTTTTCTAATCCCCTCACCTTCCCCCCTACCCCCCACCCATTAGCAACCCTCAGTTTTTCCTCTATGTATCCAAAACTGTTTCTGATTAGTTCATTCACTTATTCTTTTCTTTAGATTCCGCATATAAGTGAGATCATATGGTAGTGAGAGCTGATGGTTAGTGAGGTTGAGCATTTCTTCATATGTCTGTTTGCCGTCTGTATGTCCTTTATAGAAAAATGTCTCTTCAAGTCCTCTGCCCATTTTTTAATTGGGTTGTTTGTTTTTTTGGAGTTGAGTTGAGTGAGTTTTTTATAGATTTGTGATATTAATCCCTTATCAGATATATCATTGGCAAATATTTTTTCCCATTCAGTAGGATCCCTTTTTGTTTTATTGATGGTTTCCTTTGCTGTGAAAAAATTTTTTAGTTTGATGTAATCCCACATGTTTATTTTTTCTCTTACTTCCCTCGCGCGAGGGGATATATCAGTAAAAATCTTACTCCGGGTAATGTCTGTGAAGTTTCTTCCTATATTTTCTTCTAGATATTTTATGGTTTCAGATCTTACATTTAAGTCTTTAAGCCATTTTGAATTTATTTTTGTATATGGTGTAAGGAGGTGGTCCAGCTTCATTTTTTTGCATGTGTCTGTCCAGGTTTCCCAGCACCATTTATTGAATAGACTGTCTTTACCCCATTGTACATTCTTGCTTCATTGTCGTAGATTAAATGGCCATATAGGCATGGATTTATTTCTGGACTCTCTATTCTGTTCCATTGATCTATGTGTCTGTTTTTATGCCAGTACCATGCCGTTTTGATTACTGTAGCCTTGTAGTATAATTTGATGTCAGGTATTGTTATACCTCCCATTTTGTTCTTATTTCTCAAGATTGCTGAGGCTACCCGGGGTCTTTTATGGTCCCATATAAATTTTAGGATTATGCATTCTATTTCCGTGAAAAACGTCGTTGGTAGTTTGATAGGAATTGCATTGAATATGTATATTGCCTTAGGCAGTATGGACATTTTAACTATATTAATTCTTCCTATCCATGAACATGATATGTGTTTCCATCTATTTATATCTTCTTCCATTTCTTTCTTTAGTGTCTTATAATTTTCTGAGTACAGATCTTTTACTTCTTTGGTTAAATTTATTCCCAGGTATTTTATTCTAATGGATTCTTGAATTATTCTAATGCTTACCCTATTCATAGAGATGATTTCAATAAATTTGAGTGTTCCTACCAGAATGTATCATGTGCCATAAGTCAATGTTGAATTAAATCCATGATCTTCACCCTTGTCTGATGACCACACTGTTTCAACCCAGTGTTAGTTTTCTCAGTATTTGTACCACGACTGACAAATCGCCCGGGTTGGAAACATGAGTGCTTTGATGATTTCTCTCCCTCATCAACAAACTCTAACAATTATGTCCCAAAAGATTCTCAATGTGCTCTTCCTTCCTCACCCTTTTGGATCATTGTCCAACCCCTCCCCTATACTGTAAAGTGATTCCATTTCCTCACATCCCACTCCATTTCATTCTCACACCACTACTAGTTACTTTTCTAGATGCACAGCTGATCTTACCATTGGATACTTCTACTTGGGAGATCATCAGAAAGCCCTTTCTTTAGCTCTTCCAAGCAAAACTTTTAGGCTCTTTACATCACTGGGTGTAAGGAATCCTACCGTGGCCAGGGCTCTAATCACCTCACCACCTTTCCTCTACACACCTCCTCTAACCAAATCACAGCCATGTCTTAGCACCACATGATTTGTCAAGCCTACATGTTGTTCTTCCTTGTGCCTTGACTTCCATCTGTGTGGATGAGGCGTTATCCTTCCAATTTCAGCCTAAATATCACATCTTTAGAGGCCCTGACTGACCATGCCAGGCCACTCTCTCCTTCCTGCTGCTGGGGGCACACTTGGTTTCTATGATAGCATGTATTAAAGGTGGGGTAGCTGTTGATCTACACCTCTCTGTTTCCCCAGGATAAGGTGTGCTCCTTGAGGTGGGGCCAGAATTTAACTGATTTGACTGTGTCTCCTAGTGCCCAGCATCTGCTAGACACCTCAAATGTATTTATTCATTGAATAAATGAATTTCCACATCTCCTTCTTAAGAGAAGTACCAGTTCATTAGTTACTCTTACATGCACATTAAAACAAAAGACAAAGTGCTCTTATTCGATTACCTTTTGCACATTAACATCCATATGATTTAGGTTATAAATTTTCTGATGACAGGACCAGCCATGGGTAAATTAAGAAGTGTTGAAAGCTCACTTTTACTGGATCTCTAAGGCTCTTCTCAAACTCAAATACCTTACAGCTTTGATGTTGCTGCATCCTATACATATATTTAAGCATGCATACATGATATTCACATGTGTGCACATATAGGCACACTTGTGCATATGTATGTGCACATATCCATGCATGCATACTTACATCCAGGTGTACATCCATGTGTCACGTGGGGTGTCAGGCGGGGTCTCTGGTCCCGCTCCCCACATAAGAACTCAGGACATGGTAAGGCCAAAAAGGAACTTCCACGGAGCCATAGATATATATGTGGGGAGTCATACCACTATATTCTTGCTGGTGGCTGGGTTGGAGACACAGGAAGCAGGAGCCACACTATCCACAACCTGCCGTCCACTTCCCTGCCAACCAACCTCACTTGCTAGCTGCAATCTGCTCTGCTAGCTCAGCCACCATCTTCTTGCTAGCCCCCATTTTCTGCTAGCATAGCCACGGCAGTTATATTAGTGGCCAATGGCTCACAGGTTACAGCTAACTGCCAACTAGTCACAGCTGATGGCCATCCAATCACAGTTGATGGCCATTTACTACCTGAGCCAGCACCGTTCCACGTGAGGCTGAGAGCCTGGAAACTGCACTCCTGGCTCTGTCCCCACACCATGCATGTATAAAACGTGTAAAGAGGTGTTGCTGGATACACACTTATGAAATGCTGGGCTTAGTATAGGTGCTAAGCTAACATTTCACATACATTATCAAATTAAATATCACAATAACCTTTGAGATAGATGTTATTTAAAAATGCAGATGTGTATTCTGGGTAAACTGAGGCTTAAAACGGTTGAATAGCATGGCCCCAGTCAGTCAACACAGGGTAATAGTTCTGGTTTCCTTAGTTGATAATGTTTAAACCCGTTTTTCCCTCCAGTCTACTTACTATGTTTCCTGTTTCCGTACCCCCTCGCCCTTACAGCATCTCTCTTCTGCTCTCTGGGTAACTGATACAAGTGAACTTCTTAGTGATGTATATCTCTCACAACAGGTTTGCTTTTGGGTGAGAAGTCAAAAGAAAAATGATGACAATCAGTCAAACAGAATTTTAGTCACTGGAGCAGCGACCAAAGGACACTTAAAGGGAGACTGTGAATGTGCACCATTTTCAGTTGACGTCAGTTTATTACTATATATTGAGCGCTAGTTTGATACTTGGTCATTAGGAATGGAAAGTGCTAATATTTAATTGACTTGAAATTTACTTACAAATAAATTTCTGAATTAGCTGAAAAATCAATGTGCTTTTAATATTTTTCCATTTCATACACATACATCATAAATTGTATATTTTCCTCAAAAAGTAGAAACATCTAAATCTACACATATGTGCACACACAGAAATCTTTACCGTTATAAGTCCTCACACATTTATCCCCACATTAGGTTTTACAGGAAAAATTGGCCTACTCTCTGACAGACCTAAGAATGACCTTGTGGGGACAGAGCCCCAGAAAGCAGTTTCCAAGCTCTCGGCCTCATGTGGAAAGGTGCTGGCTCAGGTAGTAGTTGGTTTTAAGCTGTGACTAGTTGGCCATCGGCTGTTACAGGTTAGCCATTAGCCACTGATATAACTGCCATGGCTAAGCTAGCAAGGTGTGGTGTGGTGGTGTGGCATCCTGGAGTGGTGTGGCATGGCGGAGTGTGGATTCTGGATTGCAGAGAGGCGGATTGCAGTTAGCAAGTGAGGTTGGTTGACAGAGACAAGTGGACGGTAGGTTGAGGATCGTGTGGCTCCTGCCTCCTGTGTCTCCAACCCAGCTGCCAGTGACACTATAGTGGTATGACTCCCCTACCTATGGCTCTGTGGGTGTTCCTTTTTGGCCTCACCATATCCTGCGTTCCTATGTGGGGAGCAGGAGCAGAAACCCCGCATGACATCCTGCATGACGGACCTCTTCTTTTATAGTTCAAATGCTAGTTGCTTCTCTGAAGATCACAAACCATTTCCAGCTAAAGTCAATCAGAAGCAGAAAGCAACTAGACTGTTTTACTAACTCATTCTGACAACACTAGAGGAAGTCTAAATTTTTCTGATGTTACAAGTGTCCATAAATTGAATGAGAGACACAACAACCCTCCTGCAGCAATGAGGGGGAAAAATTCTAGAATGCATTTCTCCATCTCTAAAATAAATAAATAATGCTAAGCAAAACAAAACCACAAAATTAGGGCCCTGCAGGTAAATCCAAAGTCAACTTTGAGTTTGGGAACATTATGCTGTTTGATGAATTTAGGAAACGCATTTAAGTTAACTGTTGGTCTAAAAGGCACATTCATGAGTTAATCAGTGACTGAGGTAGAGATACTCACAAAGCTTGTGTGAATTGCCTCCACATCCCTCCCTCCGTGAAAGGGAGCACAGCCCCTATAACCCACCCTGAATGTCTACCACTAGTGATAAAAGAGTGGGCTTGGAACGTGTGAGCCACTCAGGTGAAAAATGGGTGGATAACACAAGCCAGATAACAAATAACACTCTTTAAAAAAGGAGCAGCCATTTCATGCATTCTTTTATCCCTATAACTTCAAGTTTTTGTTCTTCACCCAATCTCCCAGAAGTCTGCAGAGAAAACATTTCATTTCTGTCACTGCTACAGCCCTGAGGCTCATGAAATAGGAAGAGCAGTGGACTGGGACCCACGAGTCCAAGGTTCCAGCTGTGCTCTGGGAGGAATTAGCTCTGTGAGTTCACTCTAGTCACTTAATTTCCACATCTCAGTTTTCTTTTGTTATGGGATGGCCAAATAACACCTAAGTCTCTATCTACTTTAAACTTTTTGCTCTATAATCTCTCTCTACCTCTTCCCTCAATTATACCATCAGGAAAGACAAAAATTAATGTTTCTTACTATAAAAATGCTTATGTACTTCTGTAGTAAAATACACTGAAAAGAGACTGGCAAGACACTCCTCAGTCTGGGAAGGGGGGTAAAGTGAGAAATGTAGCAAGGCGTAACTTTTCCAATTTGTTCTAGATATTTTTGTGTTCATTTCAACAAAAATAAATTCATGCATTACTGGTATAAAACAAACAAACAAAAAAAACCCTAATGTTTCTCGAGTTCTTAAGTTTCAGTATCTTTCCATTTTTAACCTAGGAGCAGCATCACCAAAAGAAAGTACTAGTAAGTGTCTGTTGGAGTGCAATAAATTTGGTAGCAAGAACTATGGTCACTCTTCCATAATGAGAGTTTCTGGAGATAGCAGCCTGGAGAGCTCATTTCAAGAAAACTGAAAAGTCACCCCCTTCCAGGCTCTCTGACATTTTAAAAGTTATGATTTGGGGTGGAAATAATTTTATTTTTTTTCTTGTTTTTTAAATTTATTTTCAAGTATAGTTGACATATGTGGGGACAGAGTCCCAGAGAGGTTTCCAGTCCTCAGTCTCATGTGGAAAGTTGCTGGTTCGGGTAGTAGATGGTCATTAGCTGTGACTGGTTGGCCATCAGCTGTAACCAGTTAGCCAATTAGCCACTGACATAAATGCCGTGACTGTGTTGGTTGGTTGGTTGGTTGGTTGGCAGGCAGAAAAGTGGATGGCGGATTGCGCATCGTGTGGCTACTACTTGCTGTGTGAGTGTCTCGCCCAGCTGCCAGCGAGACTGGGGTGCAGGAAGACCCCTTGTTGGGATACTGGTGGATGTTTGCTCCCTGTGTCTCCAACCCAGCCGCCAGCGAGAATATATTGGTATGACTCCCCTATCTATGGTCTCGTTGGTGTTCCTTTTTGGCCTCACCATATCCTGTGTTCTCATGGGGAGAGCGGGATCAGAGACGCCTTGTGACACCCCATGTGACAACATACAATATTACATTAGATTCAGTCGTACAACATAGTGATTAGACATTTATATACCTTACGAAATCATCACCCTGATAAGTCTAGTACCCATCTAGCCTATAATTTCTTTTTTTTTATTAGTTTCAGGTGTACAAAACAATGTAATAGTAGACATTTATCATGTATATCCCTCACACAGTGACAACCCCCCACCCCCCATCCACTAACCCTCTGACATCGCATACAGCCATTACATTTCCACTGTCTCTATTCCTAATGCTGTAGTCCACTTCTTGTAACTATATATATATATATATATATATATATATATATATATATATATATAAAATTATAGTTGACATTCATTACTGTTCAGTTTCAGCTTCAGGTGTACAGCGCAGTGATCAGGCATCCACATCATCCCTGAGGTGGTCTCCCCAGTAAGACAAGTGTTGTGGGGACAGAGCCCCAGAGAGCAGTTTCCAGGCTCTCGACCTCACATGGAAAGGTGCTGGCTCGGGTAGTAGATGGCCATCAGCTGTGACTAGTTGGCCATCAGCTGTTACCGGTCAGCCATTATCCACTGATATCATTGTTGTGGCTATGCTAGCAAGGGTGGATTGCAGTTAGCAAGTAGGTTGGTTGGCAGAGAAGCAGATGGCAGATTGCGGACAGTGTGGCTCCTGCTTCTTGTGTCTCCAACCCAGCCGCCAGCAAGAATATAGTGGTATGACTCCCCTATCTATGGCTCTTTGGTGTTCCTTTTTGGCCTCACCATATCCTGCATTCTTATGCGGAGAGCAGGACCAGAGACCCCGAATGACAAGTGTCAATCAGATACTCTACAAAATCTTTACAACGTTATTGATTATATTCCCTAAACTGACTTTCGTATCCCCATGGCAATCTTGTGGTTACCAATTGTGGGGTGGAAATAATTTGTGGGGACAGAGTCCTGGAGAGCAATTTCCAGGCTCTCGGTCTCCCGTGGAAAGGTGCTGGCTCGGATAGTAGATGGCCATCAGCTGTGGCTAGTTGGCCATCAGCTGTAACCAGTTAGCCAATTAGCCACTGATAGAACTGCTGTGGCTGTGTTGGTTAGTCAGTAGGTGGGTTGGCAGGCAGAGAAGCGGTTGGCAGGTTGGAGGTCGTGTGGCTCCAGCCTCCAGCGAGACGATAGTGGTATGACTCCCCTATCTATGGCTCCGTGGGTGTTCCTTTTTGGCCTAGCCATATCCTGCGTTCTTATGTGGAGAGCAGGAGCTGAGACCCTGCAGGCCGCCTCGCAAACAGGCTTAGCAAACAAACAAAAAAATGGTTTAGCAAACAGGGTCTCCCTCATGACATAATTTTAAATGGTTAATCACATGTCTGTCTTTTTAAACATAATATCTCAAATCTGGATTAAGTTTCAATAATGCTTCAGGACCACTTCCATAAAAATTTTATTACGCTCTTGGTGTGTATTATGGACTGAACGTTAGTGCCTACATAAATCCTTATGTTGAAGCACTAATCCACAAGGTGATGGTACTTTAAGGGTGGGCACTCATGATAGAATTAGTGTCCTTGTAAGAACAACAGACACCAGAGTTTTCTTCCATTCGAAGGACACAGCAAGATGGAGGCTGCCCTCAGAACCCAACCATGCCAGCACCCTGATCTTGGACTTCCAGCCTCCAGAACTGTTGTTTAAGCTGCCCAGTCTGTAGCATTCTGCTACAGCAGGCTGAACAGACTAAGACAGCGTGTTAGTAAACATTTTCGGTGCTTATATGCAGCAGCCTCTGACCGCATTTGGAAATTGCTATTTCCAACGAGGACTAAGAACTAAGCTAAATTCAGAGGACTATGTATAAAATGTTGAAAGCAGGCTCCAGCAAGTCTCCATTGGTGTCCCCACTGAATAGATGCATGTGCTGAGCACATGGATGTGCCATCATGTTGGCCACCAAGAAGCCACCTGCTTGTGGTTGTAGCTCTTGAATCAACTCCAGCAGATGAGGCAGGTCATCAGGAGTGTGTGTGGACAAAGGCCTAGTCCCTGTTCCTGAGATGCTTGCTGGTCTTCACTGGGGCGTGGGAGGGAAATCTCATAAACTCCACTGGGCTTCATTTTGTTTGAGTGGTTTTAAAACTCATTTGACCTTCTTCTAAATGGTTTATATTCGTCAGGTTAGTATCAGTGTCATGAATGAGGATGAGTCTCTGCTTTAAGATCTCTATTCACCCAAAGTTCTCTACTTCAGTGTAACTTACTGTAAAACCACAGGAATCATTCATTGTTATTATCTTGAATGGTTGTGCACCTTGATTGGGCTCAGCTGGGCAGTTCTCATTCGGGATATCTCATGTAGTGACAATCAGAAGGCAACCAGGACTTGAGTCAGGGCGTGGAAAGACTCAAATAGCTGTCTTTATCTCTATCTCTCTGTGGTCATCCCTTATGGTGTTCACCCAGGGGGCTCTGAGCTTCCAGGCGTGTGTCCTGAGAAAGAGCACAGGTGGACGCTGTATCAGTTTTTCAAGTAGCCCTGGATGGTACACAGTATCACTCCTGCCCCATCCTACTCATTCGAGGTGAGTCATTAAGGCCAGTCGTATTCAAGGGGAGGGGATTTTCCTGCCACCCCTTGATAGGAGGAGTTTCAAAGAAAGCAGGGTTGTGTTTAAACCATCACACAAGTCAATATTGGGCTGCTGACCAAGTTTTTGACATACCCTTCCTTCTGGTCCTCCCTCTCTCTTCTTTCTGTGGGTCACTGAGGATAGAACCAGATAGATCATTGTTCTTTCATTCATGCCTCCCACCACTGCTGTACTATTACAGTGGAAGAACAGAGGCCAGGTAATTTGAATCAATCAAGCCATCTTTAATAGCAGAGCCAGCAGCAGAACCCAAGAACTCTTCAATTTTCTATGGAAAACAAGAAAATTAAATGACCCAAGCTACTATTCCAGGTTGTTCAGAGGGATCGAGTCAGGGGCTGATAGGTCCCCACCACTGGCGTGAGCACATTGAGGCTAAATGACCACTTGCACATACTGTTATGGAGAGTTTATGGGTGGATTGAATGCTGGGGATAACAGTGGTTTCCAGAACGTCATTCCCCAAGCGCAGCTCGTGTAGATAGGGTGCCCCACTGAAAAGGAGTTCAATGTGCAAGGTGTTTATTAAGAAGAGGCTTTGGGAGCAGAACTTGAGGAGGAGAGCCACAGTGGAATCTATTGGGCATTCTGAAATGAAGCGCCCTTTCAGAGTGGTAATCAGTGGGGCCCAGACGTCCAGGCCTTTGTAGGTGTGACCAATGGTCATTGGAGGCTGTGCCTGACAGGAGCATGAACTGGGCTCTCAATAAAACACACAGGGAAGATGGTCTACTGGTGACCTTCTCAGCAGCTGCAGTTCTTTCTTAACTGGGGCTATGTGGCATATCATAGGGATTTGTTGTGAATCACAAATGACAAGACCCTTGTTCCCAGCGATTCTAACTCAGTAGGTTTGGGTGGGACCTGGGAATCTGTGTTGCTAAAAGGCTTCCTGGTGATTCTTATTCACAGCCAGGTTTCCTGCACACCACATGGCCTGGTGGCTCTGAGGCCCTCCTGAGGCCAACGGAGGTGCCAGAAGGTGGAGTTAAAGGTGCTCCCTGGGCTGGGGGTTGGAATGCAGTGAGCATCCCAAAGTCCCATGAAGCAAAGGTGAAAATCAGGCCTTGATTATCTAGATTTCCCCAAGTTCATCAGTGAATTATCTGAGCCAGGAGGTGTGTCACTCCCACAAAGCAGAGTTGGCGAGGGTCCTGGTTCTTGCCTCTTACAGCTGGCACACTCCAGCCAGCCTTGTCATTCCCGACAGCAGGTTCTCCTTGAGAGCCTATTGAATTGAACTTTCAGCTCACTGAATTGGCTCATTCCCCAGCTGGAGAAAACAGCTCGATCATAAATATACAAAACCTGAGTTGGGAACGGGAAGAGGAGTTGCAGCTTCTTGCCTAAGTCTAGTCTGCAAAATTGACTTTTCTGTCAATGAGAACACAGCTCTGCTTTTACTTCTCCTGTGTGCTTTGGCAGATTTAGCATGGCTGTAAAATTTATCCAAGGAATACTGGCATTTATCTTGGGTTCACTTTCCCCGGCAAAGCTAATAAACAGATGGGGGCTAGCCAGGCCTGGTTAATTTGGTTAGCACTTTACAAAATACAAATGTCACCCTTTATTTCTGAAGGGATTATTTACTGCTAGATGGGAAGTTATTGGTCTGTTATATTCTAACAGGATTGTTCATACCATTTAAAGGACCCACTTCCCAATTTTTTTGAGGTACTATCCATCATAAAGGCTGGGGCCAGGGAATGCCCCAGGGTGGAAATGCCAGAGTGAAAAGGGACTTTATGGTATTGTTGGCAAAAAAGGAATAAAATAGCCCTGCAAGGTTTGTGTGTGTACACAAAGAATACTTATCTGTAAGGACTGTGGAGAGACAGAGAGAGAGAGAAAGAGAAATAGAGAGAGAGGGGGAGAGAGAGAGAGAGAGAGAGAGAGAGAGAGAGAGAGAGAGAGAGAGAGAGAAAAAGAAGAAGAAGAAGAAAGAAGAAGAAGAAGAAGAAGAAGAAGAAGAAGAAGAAGAAAAGAAGAAGAAGAAGAAGAAGAAGAAAAGAAAAGAAGGAGGAAGGAAGGAAGGAAGAAGGAAGGAAGGAAGGAAGGAAGGAAGGAAGGAAGGAAGGAAGAAAGAAGAGAGAGAAGAGAGAGAGAGAGAGAGAGAGAGAAAGAAAGAAAGAAAGAAGAAAGAAAGAAGAAATCAACAAGCTCTGACAGGGAAGCTTGCAAAGGAGATCAGAATTCAGACCAAACGTCTCACCCTGATGTCTCAGAGTTTTTTTTTTTCTTTTGTGTCCCAGCTGAAGGCACTGGGAGGATCAGAGACCTCATCCCAGCTCTGTTTACTTTGCGAACAATCGGTGATGTATGAATAATAATGCCTCCCTCTGACCATGACTAATTGAATTGCAGCATGGGGGCAGGCAGTGGTGAGGGGGCTTTGCCCAGCCAGTCCATCACTGCTGCGTCTCAAGTAGCCACAGACATTGATTGATGCCACGGTGATTCCCAAAGAGCATCCTTGGACACCTAAGAGCAGGGCTATGAACCTGCATTCCACATTTCTATTAAACAGGGCCTCCCAGAGAGGAGGTGAATGTCAGGGAGTCAAAGATGGGTCTGGCGATGAAAATGGAGGAAGAGACAGACCGTTCCCCTATCTTCCAGCTCTCATCTGATTTTAAGAGCCCTGGTCCTAGGGATGAATGAGGAAATGTCCCCCCAGTGACCACATAGACCACAGTGGGGCCACCCCTACTGAGGTCATGCCCGTTAAAAGTATTTGGCTTATTTGGGGTGCAGTGGGAGCCCCTGCTTGAAGATGATAATGACAGAATAGCCAAAGATTTGTCCTGTAAGAGGATGTTTTGACACTAACATATGAGGTAGGAGGGGAGACAACACAAGAGAGGGAGGGAGAGAGCTGTAGGGAGCAGTTTAAAATGGAGTCTATGGCCATGTCTATATTCTAACAATGGATCGCACAGGGACCCTAACATTTGGTTGTCCTGGTTGTCTGTGCTGTGTTTACACAGCAGAACCATGCAGCTGGGACCCCAGCTCAGTCAGACTTTGTTCTCACAGTAAGAAGCTGACCCCTTGTGAACTGAGATCAGAGAAGCTTACGCTGCCCACCCGTCTCTCTGGTGGTCTGGACACAGTGGAAGTCGTCCAATTACAGGGTCACTGGTTTCCATCTCGGTTGGATATAATCAGGCCAAGCCCCAGATTGGCACCTTTTGATGAGAGCTGTGCATACCACCTTGGGTCTTCTTGGTGGCAGGGGCTGGCTGGAACTCAGCATTTTGCAAGCGCTTGCTGGCTGGAAGGCTGCTTCCCTTTTAGAGCCCCAATCAAGAGGCATCCTCGGGGCAACCCAGGGGACCATGCTTGTCTGGTATCCAGAATCTCAAACCTTTAAATTCCCTCCAAACACTCTCTGATTAATTTTCTCATCATCTTCCTATGCTTTAAAATTAGCGATAGGTGGCATTAGCAAGAGTTATTTTACTGCACAGACATTTCTCAGCTCTATTTCCCAAGAGAAAAATGAGACATCCTCTGTCCATTCTGACTTTACAGAAATAAAGGATTTCTTGGTCTTATAAATAAGAAGATAGTTTTTAAACTTTTAAAATGTTTCTATTTCACTTATCTATTTGTATATCATCTATCTATCTATCTATCCATCTATCTATCTATCTATCTATCTATCTATCTATCTATCTATCTATCTATCTATCTATCTGCGTAAACTATTATAAAACCTGGAGAGAAAAGTGCTGTGCTAAGGGAGCAGTCCCCACCTCAGGCAGCAGTAGGGTTCAGGATGCTATTTCATGCAGCCAGGTTGCTGCAGGTACTTCTGAATCTATGCAGTAAAGTCCTCTTTCCAGTATATTCTGCCTCTTAACCCCACTTGACCAACAGACAAGAAGATATTTGAGGAAAAATGGTAATTTTCCTGTGCTTACACCAAGTGTGAAATATTTTCAATCCATCAAATCCAGGCTGTTTCAGTCCCTGGTTTCCAATCCCCAGTCCAACAAACAGGATGACCACCCCGTCGCAGGCTGTGCTCTTGGGGTTAAGATATTCCAGTGAGCATCCCTTCACTCTTCTTAGCTGATATTCATGGCCACCGTTCTTGTGCTTTGAATACCAAACAAAGGGAGACAGAGGGGGGCTTAACTGTGGCACAAGTGAGGGGAGGGCATGGGTAAAGAGAAGCATTTAGCCCTGTAATTTGTATTTAGAAAATAAACATTCCAAACACTTGCCCAGAACACAGGCTTTTCCTTTGTTATGAAGGAGCAAGATTTATTATAAGAGAAAGAAAAAAAACAACCTAATTTCTAGAAAGACTACAAAAGACATGTCTGAACCCAAGAATATGTCTAAACCTGCGTAACTGCACTCTCTTTGGCTCAGATGCCTGGAGGTGAGTTGTGCCTCATGATTGAGGGGCTTTGAGTGTAGCTCCATGCACTGTCTTCAGCACCTCAACATTGCCCTGTTAAGACACATGCAAAAAATAAAGCTGGATCACCTCCTTACACCACATACAAGAATAAATTCAAAATGGATTAAAGACTTAAATGTAAGATCTGAAACCATAAAGTACCTAGAAGAAAATATAGGAAGAAAGTTTACAGACATTACCCGGAGTAAGATTTTTACTGATATATCCCCTCGGGCAAGGAAAATAAGAGAAAAAGTACGCATGTGGGATTACATCAAACCAAAAAGGTTTTTGACAGCAAAGGAAACTATCAATAAAACAAAAAGGGATCCTACTGAATGGGAGAACATATTTGCCAATGATATATCTGATAAGGGGTTAATATCCAAAATTTATTAAAAAAACTCACTCAACTCCAAAAAAACAAACAACCCAATTAAAAAATGGGCAGAGGACATGAAGAGACATTTTTCTAAAGAGGACATACAGATGGCAAACAGACATATGAAAAAATACTCAACCTCACTAATCATTAGAGAAATGCAAATAAAAATCACAATGAGATACCACCTCACCCCAGTCAAAATGGCTATCATTGATAAATCAACAAACAACAAGTGCTAGAGAGGATGTGGAGAAAAGGGAACCCTCGTGCACTGTTGGTGGAATTGCAGATTGGTGCAGCCACTGTGGAAAACAGTATGGAGGTATCTCAAAAATCCGAAAATGGAGCTACCTTATGATCCAGCAATTCCACTCCTAGGTATTTATCCAGAGAAATCCAAAACTCTAATTCAAAAAATTTATGCACCCCAATGTTGATTGCAGCACTATACACAATAGCCAAGACATGGAAATAACCAAAAAGCCCATCGGTAGACGACTGGATTAAGAAACTGTGGTACATTTATACAATGGAGTATTACGCAGCCATAAAGAAGAATGAAATCTTACAATTTGCAACAATATGGGTGGACCTAGAGAACATTATGCTAAGTGAAATAAGTCATACAGAGAAAGATAAATACCATATGATCTCACTTATATGTGAAATCTAAAGAAAAGAATAAATGAATGAACTAATCAGAAACAGTCTCAGAGACATAGAGGAAAAACTGAGGGTTGCTACATGGGAAAGGGGGTGGGGATAAGGGGGAAGGTGAGGGGATTAGAAAGCACAATCAGTAACTACAAGATGGCCACGGGGATATGAAAGTCAATTTGGAGAATGTAATCAATAATGTTGTAAAGATTTTGTAGGGTATCCGATGGACACTTATCCCATTAGGGAGACCAGCTCAGGGATGATGTAGATGCCTGATCACTGCACTGTACACACCTGAAGCTGAAGCTGAACAATAATGAATGTCAACTACAATTATATATATATAATTGTATATATATATAACTATATATATATATAATATATAGTTACAAGAAGTGGACTACAGTGTTAGGAATAGAGACAGTGGAAATGTAATGGCTGTATGTGATGTCAGAGGGGTAGTACATGGGGAGAGGGGGGTTATCACTGTGTGAGGGATATAAATGATAAATGTCTATTACATTGTTTTGTACACCTGAAACTAAAAAAAAACAAAAACAAAAACAACAAAAAAAAGGATTGCCCTGTTAAAACTTCACACATTGGATATAGATGCTATCTACACACCACCACTCCTCTAGTCCATTGAAATAAGGCTCTCAGCTGTAGGGAAGTAGCAAATGCTCAGGGTAAAGGGAAGAGCTACAGAGTGGATGGCAGGGATTTCCCAGAGGAGAGAGGAGAAGTGAAAGAAAAGCAAGAATGGAAATCAAAGGTACATTCAAATCACCACATAATTACCACTGGGCAGCTTGGGTTCACTACAGCTACCTACAAATCTGTGAGCAAAGGAAGGGCTTCTCCTGCCAACTCCTAATGGTCTGGCAGGTGAAACCTAGTTAGAAATAGAAGAATTTTTTTTTCTGTAAAAGTCAACTTGCATTAGTTACTTGAGACTACGTATAGAGAAGTAATGATACTTTAATCTACTTTGCTTCCTATGTGCAGTGCACTGCATACTTCCAATATTCCAAGTTCATTTTCATCCTCCCAACAATCTAAGAGGTAGATAATATTTTCATCCCCACTTTGCAGATGAGGTAGCTGAGGCACAGAGAGGTCAGGTCAATGTCAGGTAGGCTGACCCAGGTCTGTCCTCAGGATCCCCTGGACTCAGCCCTAATAGGGACTTTGTGCATTCTGACCGTTGAGGTGGGTGTTTGGAGTGTCTGAGAACATTTATCTCTCAGATTCAAATACTCAAGTCAGAGAGAACTTAATGAGGAGCACAATTTGAAGACAGCGGATTATGAAACACACTGAGGATGTCTGCAAGGCCTTTTGCTTTCCTGGACTGTTAAGCTAAGTGTAACAAAGAAGATTCAGGTCTTCAAATGATAAGTCACCTTTCTACATTCCAAATGTAGGTTTCTCAAATGACTGCTTTTCAGGCAGCCTCAAGCCCAGTTATCTATCACGATGTAAGTTGGTACAACGTTTTTGAGACATTAACTATTAAAATTTAAATGGACGTATGCTTTTTACCTAGTAATTATACTTATGTGTGTATTTGTTCTATAGAAAAATGCACAATTTTGCAAAGATTAATTTAAGGATGGTCATTGTGGCTTTATCTGAAATAGCAAAGTTCCAAACACCAGAAATGTCCTTTCAAAGAGGGCTATTGAAATAAACTATATTTTATATTCTAGACATCTGCTATAAACAATAAGATGCATCTGTATGACCTAAAATAAAAAATTATCCCAAATATTTTATTAAATGAATAAAGAATTATATATAAAGAAACATCACATTTTTATAAAACAATTGTTTTATGAATTAATCACACAAGCAAATCCATTCTGAAAGCAAATATTCCAAACAGTTAGGAGCAGTTACCTCTGGGGTTGAGATCAGAGAGCGTACCCTCTGTCTCCATCATATCGACCTGTTTTTTCTAAATTTTTATTTCTTAATTAATATGTACATTTTAATAGAAAAATAAGAGATTCAAAGTTGTTTTTCTCAAAAAATACTCAGTGATCACCATCATCATCTAGCAATCATATTTTACAGCACCTGTACTAAGCTGGTTCCTCATTAGATTTTTTTTATTGTTATTCAAGAAGTAATTATATCTGACTATTTCTTCTCACACCTGTTTCTAAGCCCCCTTTCCCTACTGCTCTGATGTCTGTAATTACTTTAATAAAATCAATCCTCATTATTCACAGATTCCATATCTGTGAATTGGCCTACTAGCTAACATTTATTTGTAATCCCAAATCAATACTCACAGCACTTTCATAGGCATTTGCAGAGTGTAGTGCGGCAAAAATTTTGAGTTTCCTGGAGTGTACATTCTCAGCTAAGGTTGAACAAGGTGACCCTCCACCTTCTTGTTTCTGTTCTCATACCTAACACAACTGTCCTTTTACAGTTGTTTAGTGCTGTGTTGTTGGCAATTTTGTGCTTTCTGTTGGTGGTTTCCCTGTTTTAAATGGCATAGTGCTGAAATGCTGTCTAGTGTCCCTAAGCTCAGGAAGGTTGGATGTGCAAATGGAGAAAATACCTGTGTTAGATAAGCTCTTTTAGGCCTGAGTTATAGTGCTGTTGGCTGTGAGTAATGTTAATGACCATATATAAAATAAGGTGTCTCCTTATTTAATTAAACAGAAATACTCATAAAATGAAGCTACATATTGATCAATTGATGAACATATTATGACCAGAGGCTCCCAGGAATCTAACTCTGTGTTTCTCCCAAAAGCAATGCTTCAATATTCTTTCATTCACTGTTTGCAGCAACTTTATTGAAACTACAAGAATCGACTCAACTTCAGTCTGGACAGTGTAATCCCATGCAGGGGCTTTGGAATGTCCGTCCCATCTCTGCACAGCCCACTGAAAATCATACTTCAGGGATGCCGGCCAGAACTCTAACCACCAAGGCCACAGGCCAGCCAGAGGAGGCTGCTGAGCCCTCTCTTGTTATCTGCACCTAGATCAATGCCTGAGGCTTTGCTAAGTAGCATACTGTTGGTGACATCAGTGGTACTCCAGATCCACGGATTGGGTTAAAAGGAATTTAGAGATGCCCTTCTGTTCCACCGTTCATGGGCAGTCCACAAGTCTAGCTAAGCCCACTTTTATGCTCTTAGGAGTTGCACCTAAATTGAGCTGGAGTCCAGGCATTCTAGGTGCCTGGGCTTACACTAAGGGTAATGGAAACCTCCTGGACACTGTCATGTCTGCCTTGACTGCTGCCCCTTCCCCTCATGCAGCATGGAGATGGAAGCACCTAGAAAGACAGTGAACAACAATATCACAGAGCGCCTATAGAGGAGGAGGCAGACATTGTTTTGTGGCTGTTCACTAATAACAGAAAAAAAAAGGCAATAAATGTCTGAAGTAGAGAATTTGCATCTAGACTTGTTTTCAGGATAACTTGACAGCTAAACTGCACAAACCAAGCTTTTCAGGAAACCCACATAGTTAAAGAGGAGAGGGAACATTGGTTTTAGTCATTTGGCAATCTCCACTTGAAGAACTGACGTATCTCTCTGGCCAAACTACAGCAATCTGTGTCCTCATTCCCAGTGTAACACATTTGAAGTTAGTGAAATAAAATTAATTTGGCACAAAGTTGTCTTCTGAAAGTACCAAGTACTACATAATTTGTTCACCAGTGAAAGCCCGGAATTACTGGTAAGGGATTAGGAGAAGTTTGCTGGGTTATATAGTTGGCATTTCCTCACTACCCATACCATAATGTGACATCTGTTTGTTTTCACCTCCCATAATAGAAGCATATATATTAATTTAAATACAACTTATGTAACTTTGCATAGGATTGCTATCATTCATATATTTAAAACCAAACAGCCCAATCTTAACTAATTGTCCTAAAAAGGGGGGAAAGAACTGTTACTAAATTGAAAATGTAAATTATAATTCCTATTTCTAATTAAAAACTTGAGTAGCCTTCTAAATGCAGAAACTTTTATGGATTGTCAACTACCTTCACTGGCTTCATTTTTCTTTTCTCTCTAGTCTCTGTTACTTTTAATGAAAATCCAGCCTCTTTTTATAAAAATTCCATCTGTTAATTCCACTCTGGCTCCATTTTAGATCCTATCAGATCAGGTTGTGAGGTGGTGACAGCCTATGAGGGATGCTGTGATGTGCTGTCCTCATCCCTTTTCAAAGTAGAACTTGTCACTTTGGCTGCAGGGAGGCTCCTTCCAGGGTGCTGCCGCAGCCCAGAGCCCAGGACTCAGATTGGTGATTTTGAGTTCCCACAAGCCTGATCATCTTGGGGACTCAGGATGACCCTAAAAGTCTTCCCAGCTCCAGACTGCGCCTGGCTTGTGTCAGTCTGTGCCTATATACATATTCTTCAGTTATTTTTTTTTCCTTCCCCCTTTATTTGC
This sequence comes from Rhinolophus ferrumequinum, assembly GCF_004115265.2. Classification (NCBI taxonomy): domain Eukaryota; kingdom Metazoa; phylum Chordata; class Mammalia; order Chiroptera; family Rhinolophidae; genus Rhinolophus; species Rhinolophus ferrumequinum. The sequence goes on from NC_046306.1 coordinate 42,832,199, forward strand.
AAAATAGACAAAATATTTAAATCCTTTGAGGATGATAAAGAACCTGAGTTGTAGTAATTTTCTTTTTTTAACCTCTTGGAATAAGTTTCATTTAAACAATTTCTGACAGCGTCCTCCCTGTACTGTGTTTTGGAAAGCCAATAAGTCTTCCTGAGGTGGGATATTTCAACAAGAATGGAGCATCCCTTTATTGGATATTTGGATCACATAGCCACTACCTGATTCAGCAGAAAGAACATTTGGCTTAATGAATTCTTTGGGTCTTTCAATTCTGATTTTTCTAGAAATTCATCAGATTGAATGACATGGAAATATAAGAAAAACATACACCCTGATCTACAGGTGAAGAATCTGGACTAGAATTAGCCCAAAACAGTAGCTCTAATGCCTTTTCCTTTTTTCTAACACTCTTTTTTCTTCAAAACTTGATTCAAACAATCAAATAATTTTCTTTCATACTCCCCCTCAAATAGCTTTCATTTTTCCCTGACTGCAATCATTTTTAAACAATTTTTTTTCATGTCTTGGGATAAATTTTATGATAGGTTAACATTTTATCTTGGCACTTTTAGGATTTTGAAACAATTTCTAAACTTATATTTCACTAAATTTCAATATCAATTATTTTTCTACTAGATGAATTTTCCATAACAGCATGTAAAATGTTTATCATTCATTTATGTAATCCTTACTTCATGGATTATTAGTGATAAGCAGATATTAGTTATTATATAATGATTCTCTTATAATGACAGTACTTGTCAATTTAAATTAGAGACCCAGCAATTTCATCTTCATATCTTAAAAAGCAACAGATGACATGAATGCCAATAAGAATATTAAATGTTGGAACTATGCCATTAATGATAGTTTTTCATCATTTTTACATGTAAAGATTCTCCCCTATGAGTTCATTACTTGCAGAATCCTCATTTAGAAGGATAGGTGATTTTACATGTTAGCTAAACGTGATCATTTGATTATTGTATTAATTCCTTACGTTAAAAAGTAGAGTTACTTTATTTCCATTGTCAGAATTGTTGGAATATTCTAACCTCATTAGACCATGATATCTTATTGCCATCTGCTGGAAATCTTTCACAGGAAATGTCATTCGCCTGTCCTGAGAGTCAACAATGTTATGATAAAAAATAGGGAACAAAATCAAAATGAAATGATGGCAGTGATGTGAAGTGCTGTCCATGGATGGGATGTTTTGTTTGGGTCACAGTTTCACAGGATGCTTGGCACATGGCAGTCCCTCAATAGACTAATAGTGATGTTGATCAAATTATGATAGTGTTCTTTTCTCATTTGTCAAATGTGGCAACATTTGCCAGACCATGTGAGACAGAGTAAACACTCAATAAAGGTTAGTTTCTTTGACTTCATTCGAATGGGGGAAATCCCTCCTTCTAAATTTGCAAAATTATAAACATTTAAAAAAAGATTTTTATATATAGAACAATATTTGTTTAATATATCCTAATATGTGGGTTGAAAGCAGGTCATTAATGGACAAAATTTAATTTTCATTCATTTAAAAACACAAGCATTTGCAACCTAAGTGTCCATTAATGGATTAATGGATAAACAAAATGTGGTCTATACATACGACAGAATATTATTCAACCTTAAAAAGGAAGGAAATTCTGACACATGCTACAACATGGATGAAACTTGAGGACATTATACTGAGAGAAATAAGCCAGATACAAGAGCACAAATACTATACGATTCCACCTATGTGAGGTACCCAGAGTAGTTAAACTCATAGAGACACAAAGTAGAGTGACACTTGCCAGGTGCCGGAGAAGGGGAGAAACAAAGTTGTTGTTTAATGGGTACAGAGGTCCACTTTTGCAAGAAGAAAAAGTTCTGGAGACTGGTTGCACAACAATGTGAATGTACTTAACCCTACTGAACAGTACACTTAAAAATGGTTAAGATGATAATTATCATGTTATGTGTATTTTATCACAATCAAAAAAAAATTTTAGTGACCAGAAAGTTGGGAATCTGCCCAGGATGTTATTAAAAATGTGGGTAGGGTCATAAAGCAGAGTGAGGTTGGAAGCAGGAATTAAAGATAAAGAAAGCACTTTCATGTTTCTAAAAAATAAAAATAAAGAACACAAGCATTTACTGAGTACCCACTGTATGCTAGACCCCGAGGATACAGACCACTGTCAGAAGGGCCAAACAGACATGTGAATAAAGCATTCAACATATAAGAACAATGAAAACCACTCTAATAACAGCACTAGAGGAGGGCTTTGAAAATGAGGAGGGTGTCTCATTGGCCATGCTTGGACACTAGTCAATAAGCCCTTCTCCACTCTGTTTCAGCCTAACCTGAGTGACTTCCTGTCCCCCAATGCCACGGTCTTCAGTGTGGAATTTACAGGAGGTCTAAGCTGGAAGAGAGCTAAGAGTATCAAAGCCTGCAGTGCAGCCATCACCTTCTGGGTCAGAAGAGGCTGGGAAGGCCAAACCCCACAGTAACAGGAGCACATACAGCTCCTCACTCTGCATCCAATGTACTTCCTGCTACTTTACTTCCAACACTTTCCCAGTTTCTCACACTTCTCCACAGATCAAATATCCTCATCTTTCTCTCTGCCTAAAGAAGCTTATTTTTAATGAAAATTTTCTTAATAGTCATAAAGTTCATTGAATGAGGGATGGATGATTTAAATTGAATAGCTGAAATAGGTGACTCTTTCTCATATGTTGGGCATAACAATTTCAGGATGACAAATCCACAAGCAACGATTATTTTTTCCCTAGCACTCTCCAAATAATAAATATTAGTCTGAGTGAAAGAAAGCCCTATGTTGTTGCTGCCATTCCCATAATCCTGGGTTTTTACACTGGCCTGACTTTATGGACGCCTCCATATCACGCTGCCTAATGTCTTTCCCTGGCCCTAGAGCCCCCTCTGCGGGCATGGCATAGCAGATCAGAATTCTGGGGTTTGACACCCACTTTGAGTAGCCCTCAGCCAGTGACTGACGGGAGTTGGCAGATAAATACCCCAATTCCCTCAGTCCTCAGGTGTGATAACCAGAGGCACGTGTGTTCCACATTGTCCCCAGAGGTCCCCAGTGGAATGAGGCTCTAGCAGCCACTGTAGTAGTTTGCATGTGAACACTCCTTGCACTGGCTGCCTTTCCTCCTGCTCAGCTCCCAGGGCTTCCTGTAGCCACCTCCCAAATGAACAACTTGCTTGGAATTCTCATCTCAGGACATTCTCTCCTCAGTCAGATTCAAACTTCCTGAATCTGTGATCATTTTCATAGTGGCTGTGAATTTCTCTTATTTAAAGCAAAAGAAGCCACAAATAGTGGCTGCATACAAATACGAAGAAGAAGGAACGTCTCAAATCTCGAACTTTCTAGCTGTTTTAATTCAAATATCCAGCCAAAGTCCCAAGGTCTCCTTATTTGAACTAGTTTACTCAACCCACGTATAGACATTGAAATCCCTGCCAACCCAGTTTGCATGACAATTTCAGGTCTGTGTACACTCCATAACTTAACTCCCCTGTAAAATTTCCACAGGGAAATCAATGTCTGCCTGTATATTTATTTGTTTGTTTTTTGAAGTCAGGTGGGCTGTGTCTGTTTATTAAGTTGGTCTAGCTTGCATATATATTGCAGATAAAGACAAATCAGGATACTACTCAGAATGCTTTCTCTTTAGATATTTTCTTGTTTCTTAATATTTCTATGATTGGGAGGGAAACAGAGAGGAGAGACAAAAGAGGAGAAATATGTCATTTATAGTTTAGAAAAGCAGATAGTTTTACCTTCAGAAGGAACCTATTATATAAGAAGGACAATATGGTTTCTTTCCTTAGAGAAAGAAAGAAAGAAAGAAAGAAAGAAAGAAAGAAAGAAAGAAAGAAAGAAAGAAAGAAAGAAAGAAAGAAAGAAAAAGAAGAAAGAAAGAAAGAAAGAAAGAAAGAAAGAAAGAAAGAAAGAAAAGAAGGAAGGAAGGAGGAAGGAGGAAGGAAGGAAAGGAAGGAAGGAAGGAGGAGGGAGGACGGAAGGAAGGAAGGAAGGAAGGAAAAGAAAGAAGGAAGGAAAGAAAGAAGGAAGGAAGAAAGAAAGAAGAAAGTATCTGCCCTATTTTTCAAATAATAGGAATGGAATGGAATAGTAGAGAAAGGATATAGGGTTGAACTGTACACTCAAAACAGAGTGACAGATTCCCACAATGTGAGATTATTAAAAGCAGTCTTCAGGATGGGGCCAGTCATGCCACCAGGAAAATGCCTGCTGCTCCCCTATTCCAGAGTGAGAGACTGGAATAGAGATTGTCAAATCCTCCAGAATTATATTCAATAAATACATATTAAATATGCCCCTTTGAGCTAGATACTATGCTAACAAAGAAAACAAAGATTATATTTTTACTCAAGAAACACATAACCTGGTAGGGAAAATAAATCAAATGTATGTGCAAATAAATGTATGAAAATAAGATGGGACGAATTTTATAAAAATAAAAACAAAGAAATATGTATGTTATATCAAGAGAGCAGAGTTGAAAGGCTTAACCCACCTGGAGAGGTTAGGAAAGTTTTTCTAGACAGTCTCTCCTGGGATAGGTTTTGGAGGATGAAAGGAATTGGCAAAGTGGTGAAGGTAGGGAAGGGCATTTCAGGATGAGGGAACAGCATGCACCAAAGAGCAGTCAATGCTAGAGTTATATCAAGATGGCTGACAAACAACAAGCTCCAGCATGCAAGTTGTGCACACAAATCTAAAAATGACAAGATAGATAGTGTTTTAGAAGATCTATAACACTATTGGAAAATAAGATGTAAAATCTCAGTGGACCTGATAATTTGAGGAATCCTAATAAGATGGAAGGCCAATAAAACTGGATGAAATGGGGACAACCACCCAAAGCAAAGGCAGAAAATGTATGTTGTAAAGCTGAAACCGAGCTCATTTTCAGGTTCCAAGCTCTGAGACAGCTGACAGGGGGGATCAAGGAAGTCCTAGGGCCACCCAAGGTATAGTAGTTTGGGAAACTGAGTAAGAGCAGTCCCACCCTTAGTGGTCCTTCTAGTGTTTCACAGCAGCCAGCACTCAGAGGTAGGAGCAGTGAGGTCTCAGCTCAAAATATGGGTAAAGCCTGGGGAGCTGCCAATGAACAGGAGGGGCCCAACACTCCCCATCCTCAGGGCAGCTCTGGCCCACAATCTGGCCAGCAGGATGTCTCACCCACTCCTCTCTAGCAGTGGAAGAAGATGGGGCAGAGAAGGCGCATTAAAACATGGGCTAGTAGGGAATTTCAAACATGAGAAAAACATACAACCAAGACTCATCTAACATTTAAGGTTAAACACTAGGGTAAATGTGAAACCCCCATAAAAAAATAAAAAATAAAACCTCCAGGGAAATGTGTTGACTCTATAACACTGGGGTACTATCTTAATAAAAAGTCTCAGTATTGTCTAAAGGGGTGAAGTTGGGGAAAGACACTGATGGGGATTTGGATGTTGGCATTAGTCATGGTGTGGTCTACACAAAAACTGGTCAGAATTTGTAAACTAGATGAGTTGCAAAAAGTAACTCTGGTAGGGAAAAAATAATATATATGCGCAAATTAACGTGTTAAAATAGGATGGAATGACACAATAACGTTACAAGTAAAAATGATGTGCCCATGATCTTATCGTGAGCACATGCGCCTGAATAAGATGGGATCAAACAATTTTAGTGTTTGTGTTGTGAAACATGACATGGCACAGTTAGTCCATTTTTTGAGAATCATGGTAGTTTGGGGCTTATTTCTCACAAGAGAGACACCAAACTCAGCAGAGAGAATCTATAATTAAAATCTGGTTCATTTCCAAGAAGTAAAATTAAAATCCTCATAGGACAAGTGAGGAGGTTGCTTCTGTGACACAAGAAGGGGTTGTTATGGAAAAGAACCATAGAATCCTTTGAAATAAGAATCCAGTTCTTGAAACAGTGGATGGGCTGAATCAAAGAATAAATGCAAACACACACACACACATTAATGAGTCAGAAGCAAGAATGAGGGAGGAACAAAGGAACAAATGGAAGGAATAAAAGAAAGTTTAAATGTGGAAAATGGATCAAAAGATGCAAATTCCTTTAAGGAGGAGATGCAAAGAAAAGAACAGATGTTGTGGAAGGCACAGGTAGATAAAGAAATAGTGCAAGAAGTTCTTCCAGAACTAAAAAAGACCAAAAAAAAAAAAAAAACAACAAAACAACCCCAGGATGTTTCAGTTTCATGAGCATGAAACATAAGGAAAGAAAACAGAGAAACACCTACACTTTGAGTGAAATTGGGGGACACTAAGAGTGAAGTGTAATTCATAAAATCTCCCAGAAAGAAAAACAGACTGCCTACAGAGAGAGCAATGAACTGAAGATATTGTAGTGATTACTTCCAAGTTCTATAATTCTGTACCTACCAGGCACTATAATTCAAGAGCTGGACCAGGAATCAACCCATCTGAGAGAAAGAGAAAAAAACAAGGAGAAAAATCTGTTTACTGTTTAAAAATAACAACCCAGAATTAAAATCCTGCAGTAGCTCTGTCCCATAGAAATATATATAATGTGGGCCACATCTGGAATTTTAAATTTTCTAGTACCCACATTAAAAAAAGGAAAATAAATTTTAACAACACATGTTATTTAAACTAATATATCCAAAATATCACCACTTCAACATGTAATCAATATTAAAAGATACTGATGAGATATTTTACATGTTTTTTGTCTAAGTCTTTAAAATATGGCATATATTTTACACTTATAGCACCTCTCCATTCAGACTAGGCATATTTCAAGTGCTCACATGTGGCCAGTGGCTACTGTACCAGTCAGCAGTTCTAGATGATCTCACTGTGGTAGGAGGCATGGAAAGGAGAGGGAAGGAAAATGAACTCTTATTTGGGAGGGAAAATTAATTCTAGAAATTAATAAAAATAAAACTATAATACATTTATACACAGTATAAATATTTATAAAAGTAATCACTAAAGAATAGAAATAAAATGTATAATTTCCAAAACATTGCACAAAATGTAAAACAAAGGAAAGTTGACAAATCCAATAAGAACCTTCATGCACACAACAAGCATTGTAAAAAGGAAATTTAAAAGTGAGATAGCATGAATATGTTCAAATAAATTAGTAAGCACAACTAATGAGAAAGAATGAGATTCACTTGTTGAAAGACGAAATGCTCGGTTTGGATTAAAAAAAAAAAAACCACAACACCAAACATCTGGCTATGTCCTATTTAAGATACACTCATATTTGAAACAAAGAGAAATGTTAAAAAAAAAAAAAGAAAGAAAAAATGTGCAAAACAAATGCTAACCAAAAAAATCAGGTATGCTAATGCCAAACAAATAGAATTCACACAAAAAGCTTTAAGAGCAATATTGCAACATTTATCAATCAAAAGATAAATGCATCAAGAAGACATATTATTTATGAAACTTTATAGGCTCAAATAATGTAAAACAAAAACTATGAAGAATAAAAAGAAATTTATAATCTTAAAAATATAGGTAAGAGATTTTAACACATTTTTCTTGGAATTCAACATATCAAATATGCAGAAATAAGTACAAATAAAGATTTGAATAATGCAGTTAATATACCTGATCTAAAAACTATGTATTACTCTTTCTCACCCAAAAGCAGAAAATGCACATTTCTTTTTCTTAATCAAACTATAAATTATGAAAATCTCTAAACCTACATAAAATCGCAATGTGCCGGGCCTGCTAAGTCCACCCTCCATCCAGTTGTTTCTCTCTCCCTCTGCACACTGTTAGGGGATCTTCATGGGCCAAGGAGGGCTCCTTTGCCCTCAGGAATCTGCATGAACCTGCCCATGGGGAGACCCAGCAAAGGACCACAGTGCGGAGGAGAGTGAGGTCAGGGTCTTTCCCCAATACCTTGATGGTCAGCTCCTGCCAAGCTGCCTTCTCACAGAGCTCTCTACAACTTGACCTCCAAACTGCCCCTCATCTCTCCCCTGCAAATCTATGGGTGTTGCCATTTCTTTTTTGAGCAACCCTAATTAATGCCATCAGCATTTTGCTGTTCTTGATTTATCTGCTTCTAACCCCAATACACATACTCTTTTATTTGGGGAGAGAGGCTGTTTTAAGGAAAATTCCAGGTATTTTCACTCCAACATGTTAATGCACTTCTCAAAAAAGGGAAACTTTTAACATTGTCACCATGCTATGTGATTCTTAATAAAATATAAACTAAATATTTTTTAAATAATAAAATAGAGATGTCGTCCAAATGGCGGCGTGAGGTGAGCCTCTGTAAATTTTCCCTGGAATTTACAACTTATCGAACAACTATAACTCCACAGCGGACTCCCTGCACAGCAGACAGGAAAGACGAAGAGGCCCACTACTAAATTCACCTAAAGGTGGGCAAATCTCACGAGTGGGAGAGGAGGGAAGGGAGAAGTGCAGAGACTGAGCCTCGGGGGCGCAGGACGCAGGACGCAGACCTAGCTCAGTGCTCCGAGCTCACTGCATTCTGGAACTATCGCAGCTGCAGGACAGGGAAGAACTCGGATTGTTAGGGCTCTGTTTATGGCCCACAGGGCGGAGGGGACAGCATATAACACAGCTGAACCCAATGCTCACGGCAGAGACCTCAGAGAAAAGACAGGGAAAAAGGCTGAAAAGAGTGGTTTAAGCCCTCACTGCCAAGCACAGAATGGAAGCCTTAGGTACTGAGACTAGCCGCCACCTCCCTACCCTCCCAGAGCTCGCCCCGCCCCCACCTGCCCAGTGCTAGAAGTGGGACAGTAGCAGTGTCAGATCAAAAGAACAGAATATTTGCAGTTCTGAGAACTGTGGTCAGCAGACACAGATTCACAGCCCAACTAGTTCTGGCAAAGGAGAGGGAGCAGTGGAAGCAGGACCGGCTGTGGTGATGGTCGCTGCCATTGCTCTGGGCCATCTCTCAGAACTCACCCTGCCCCTGGCCCCACCTATCTGGGTGGATCCCTGCAGGAGTAAACAGAACTGCTGAAACATACGGGCTCTGAATCTGGTGCAGGAAGAGCTTTGGAACTTCAAAAGCTCTATGCATACCCACATGGACACTGCACCCTGTGACCCAGGCAAACTATTAACAGAGGAGAAGCCCATCTCCCAGGGAATTCCCCCATTGTGTGAGAAGCTGGAATAGTGCAGAGAAAAGATAGCACTACCGGGTGAGAGAGAAAAAAAGGCTGCATTCGGAGAGAAAATAAAACATTCTACCCACAAGTACTGGAAAATAATAGAAAGACCTCTTCCTATCAATCTGTTGCAGAAGCCACTACTGTAGATGTCTAGGAAGAGAAATAATAAATCAGTAATTGCCATGAATAGGCAAGGCAATAAGACAGTTCAGAAAGAAAGTGAAAAGTCTCCAGAAAAGGAATTTAAAGATATGGAAATATGTGACTTAAATGACAGAGAATTCAAGATTGCAGTTCTGAAAAAACTCAACGAGATGCAAGAAAACACAGAAAGGCAGTTTAATGAACTCAGAAACACAATCAAAACAACATGCACATTTTACGAAAGAGATTGAAATTTTAAAAAAGAACCAAATAGAATTTCTGGAGATTAAGAACTCAATAGAAGAAATTAAGAATGAAATAGCCAACTTAGGTAGTAGAGTTTACCAGATGGAGGAAAGAATCAGTGACATCGAAGATAGAAACCTGGAAATGACACGGATGGAAGAAGAAAGAGACTTGAGGCTTAAAAGAAATGAAAGAACTCTACAAGAACTTTCTGACTCCATCAGAAAGAGCAATATAAGAATAATGGGCATACCAGAAGGAGAAGAAAGAGAGAAGGGAACAGAGAATATATTCAAACAAATTGTCAATGAGAACGTCCCAGACTTGTGGACAGAACTGGATCCTTGAATCCAAGAAGCAAATAGAACACCTAATTACCTCAATCCCAACAGGCCTTCTACAAGGCACATTGTATTGAAGGTGTCTAAAATCAACAACAAAGAAAGAATCCTCAAGACAGCCAGGGAAAAGAAAATGGTAACCTACAAAGGAAAGCCCATTAGACTATCATCAGATATTTCAGCAGAAACTCTACAAGCCAGGAGGGAGTGGAACCAAATATTCAAACTATTGAAAGAGAGAAATTATGAGCTAAGAATAATATTCCCTTTATTTCCTTTATCCAATCTTTATTTTTTTTACTTTATTATCCAATCTTTATTAAAGGATATCTAAAGATATCCTTTAGATATGAAGGAGGAAAAAAGACCTTTCCAGACATACAGAAGCTGAGGGAATTTTCTAATACACGACCTGCACTACAAGAAATACTAAAGGAGGCTACTCGACCACCATCTACAGGGACAATTTGTGGCAACTAAAACATAAAAAGGGGGAGGGTAAAGTCCTGAACCGGAATATGGGAGTGGAGAAAGTAAGCATGCTGAAGAAAATGGAATACTCTAAGTATCAAACTTTCTTTTACATAAACTTAAGGGTAACCACTCAAAAAAAATTCAGAACTGAAATATATACTGTAATAAAAGAAGAAACAGAGAGAAACATCATAGACTACCACCACACAGAAATAATAGACAACAACAAAAAGGCAAAGAAACCACGGAGACATGGCCTTACCAGAAGACTAATGAAAGAATGACAGGAAATCCTCACATATCAATAATCACCATAAATGTAAATGGACTGAACTCCCAATAAAAAGGCACAGAGTGCAGATTGGATCAAAAAACTAAACCCAGCCATATGCTGTCTACAAGAGACACATCTCAGCTACAAGGACAAGCATAGACTCAAAGTAAAAGGGTGGAAATTGACACTCCAAGCAAATGGTATCCAGAAAAAATCAGGTGTAGCTATACTGATCTCAGATGAAACCGACTTCAGGGTGAAAAAGGTAACAAGAAACAAAGATGGACATTTCATAATGGTAAAGGGGACTATACAACGAGAAGACATAACAGTCATCAATATTTATGCCTCCAATCAGGGAGCACCGAAATATACCAAGCAACTACAAACAGAACTAAAGGGAGAAATTGACCAAAACACAATTATACTAGGGGACTTAAATACATCATTCACAGCTATGGAAAGATCATCCAAACAGAAAATAAATAATGAAATAGCAGCCCTAAATAACACATTAGATGAAATGGACATAATTGACATATACAGAGCACTTCGTCCTAAAACATCAGACTACACGTTTTTTTCTAGTGTACATGGAACATTCTCAAGAATTGACCATATATTGGGACATAAAATCAGCATCAGCAAATTGAAGAAGATTGAAATAATACCAAGCATATTCTCTGATCACAAGGCTTTGAAATTGGATATCAACTGCAAAAAGAAAGCAGGAAAAAACATAAATACATGGAGATTAAACAACATACTTTTAAAGAACGACTGGGTCAAAGAAGAAATTAGAGAAGAGATCAAAAGATACATAGAAACAAATGACAATGAAAATACATCCTACCAAAATTTTTGGGATGCAGCGTAAGCAGTTTTAAGAGGGAAATTTATATCATTACAGGCCTATCTCAAGAAACAAGAAAAATCCCAAATAAATAACTTCATGTTACACCTTAAAGAACTAGAAAAAGAAGAACAATTGAAACCCAAGGTCAGGAGAAGAAAGGAAATAACAAAAATCAGAGCAGAACTAAATGAAATAGAGAACAAAAAGACAATAGAAAAATTAATGTGACAAAGATCTGGTTCTTTGAAAAGATTAACAAAATTGATAAGTACTTGCCTAGACTCACTAAGATAAAAAGAGAGAAGACACTAATTAACAAAATCAGAAATGAAAAAGGGGAAGTTATGTGGTATGGGGACACCACAGAAATACAAAGGATCATCTAAGAATACTATGAAGGACTATATGCCACCAAATTCAATAACCTAGAAGAAATGGACAAGTTCTTGGAAGCATACAGCCTTCCTAGGCTGAACCATGAAGAAGTGGAAAATCTAAACAGACCGATCACCAGTAATTAAATTGAATCAGTCATCCAAAACCTTCCCAAAAGCAAAAGTCCTGGACCAGATGGATTCATTAGTGAATTCTACCAAACCTTCAGAGGATCTAATACCAATCCTGCTCAAACTCTTCCAAAAAATTGAAGAAGAAACAGTACTCCCTAACTCATTTTATGAGCCAACATTACCCTGATACCAAAACCTGGTAAGGACAACACAAAAAAAGAAAACTACAGACCAATATCTGTGATGCATACAGATGCAATAATCCTAAACAAAATTCTAGCAAATCGAATACAACAATGCATTAAAAAGATCATTCATCACGAACAAGTGGGGTTCATCCCCAGGGCACAAGCATGGTTCAACATCTGCAAATCCATCAACGTGATACATCACATAAACAAAATAAAGGACACAAATCATATGATTATATCAGTTGATGCAGAAAGAGCTTTTGACAAGATACAACATCCATTTATGATTAAAACACTTAATAAAATAGGTATAGAAGGAAAACACCTTAACATAATAAAGGCGATATATGACAAACCCTCAGCTAATCTCATAATTAATGGTGAAAAACTGAAGCCTTTGCTCTACGTTCAGGAACACGACAGGGCTGTCCCCTATCACCTCTGCTTTTCAACATAGTGTTGGAAGTCCTTGCCAGAGCAATCAGGCAAGAAAAAGAACTAAAAGGCATCCAAATTGGGAATAAAGAAGTTAAATCATCACATTTTGCAGATGACGTAAAGCTATATATAGAAAACCCTAAAGACTCCACCAAAAAGGTACTAGAAACAATCAACGAATACAGTAAAGTTGCTGGCTACAAAATCAACGTACAAAAGTCCATTGTTTTCCTATATACTAACAATGAAATCTCAGAAAAAGAAATACAAAAAAAAAATTCCTTTTGCAATTGCAGCAAAAAGAATAAAACACCTAGGAATAAACTTAACCAAGGATGTGAAAGACCTACATGCTGAAATCTATATGACATTTTTAAAAGAAATTGAAGACACAAAGAAATGGAAAGACATTCTGTGCTCATGGATTGGAAGAATCAACATAGTTAAAATGGCCATATTACCCAAAGCAATATACGGATTTAATGCAATCCCCATCAAAACGCCAATGGTATTTTTTAAAGAAATAGAACAAAAAATCATCAGATCTGTTTGGAACCACAAAAGACCCTGAATAGCCAAAGCAACCTTAAGAAAAAAGAACAATAGTGGAGGTATCATACTCCCTCACTTTAGCTTGTACTACAGGGCTACAATAATCAAAATAGCATGGTATTAGCAGAAAAACAGACACATAGACCAATGGAATAGAATTCAGAACCCAGAAATAAAACCACGTAAATATGGACAGATAATTTTTGACAAAGAAGCAAAAAACATACAATGGAGAAAAGACAGCCTCTTCAATAAGTGGTGCTGGAAGAATTGAATAGCCACGTGCAAAAGAAGGAAACTGGACTGCTATCTGTCACCATGTACCAAAATTAATTCAAAATGGATTAAAGACTTAAGCATAAGACCTGACACAATAAACTGCATGGAAGAAAACATAGGTACTAAACTTATGGACCTTGGGTTCAAAGAGCATTTTATGAATTTGACTCCAAAGGCAAGGGAAGTAAAAGCTAAAATAAACGAATGGGACTATATGAAACTTAAAAGCTTCTGCACAGCAAAAGACACCATCGACAAAATAAAGAGGCAACCAACTGAATGGGAGAAGATGTTTGCAAACAGTGCCTCCGATAAGGGGCTAATATCCGAAATATACAAGGAACTCATGAAACTCAACAACAAAAAAACAAACAACCCATTTGAAAAATGGGCAGAGGACCTGAAGAGACATTTCTCCAAAGAGGACATACAAATGTCAAATAGACATATGAAAAAATGCTCAACATCACTAATCATCAGAGAAATGTAAATAAAAGCCACAATGAGATATCACCTCACCCCAGTCAGAATGGCTATCATCAACAAGACAAATAGCAACAAGTGTTGGAGAGGCTGTGGAGAAAAAGGAACCCTCATACACTGTTGGTGGGAATGCAGACTGGTGCAGTCGTTATGGAAGGCAGTGTGGAGGTTCCTCAAAAAACACGAATATAATTACCATATGACCCAGCAATCCCTCTCCTGGGTATCTACCCAAAAAATCTGAAAACATTTATACATAATGACACATGTGCTCCAATGTTCATTGCCAAGACATGCAAACAACCAAAATGTCCTTCAATAGATGAATGGATAAAAAAATTGTGGTATATATACACAGTGGAGTACTATTCGGTGGTAAGAAAAGATGATATAGGACCATTTGTGACAACATGGATGGATCTTGAGAGTACAATGCTAAGCAAAATAAGCCAGACAGAAAAAACAGAGAACCATATGATTTCACTGATATGTGGCATATAAACCAAAAACAACAAAAGAATAAGACAAACAAATGAGAAACAAAAACTCTTAGACACAGACAATAGTTTAGTGGTTACCAGAGGGTAAGGGGAGTGGGGGGTGGGAGATGAGGGTCAAGAGGATCAAATATATGTTGATGGAAGGAGAACTGACTCTGGGTGGTGAACACACAATGGGATTTATAGATGATGTCATACAGAATTGTACACCTGAAATCTATTTAATTTTACTAACAATTTCATCCCAATAAATTTTTTTAAAAAGCTCAAAAAATAATTTGACAAAGAATGAAAGCCTTTTTTGATTGTAAAATGAAAACTTAAAAAATAAATAAATAAATAATAAAACAAAAATATTTCCTTGATAACATCTAATATCTAGACTACTTTTAAGTTTCTGTAATTATTCAAATATGACACTTTACAGTTTATTTGCTTAAATCAGGATTTCTAAAAGTTTATTAATTGTACATACTTGTTAAATCTCTTAAATCTCTTTTCATCTGAAACCATCCCCTTTTTTCCTATGCTAATGTCTTGTTGAAGTCACTGGTCCTAGACAGTGTCACATTCTCTATTTACCTGATTGTACCCTCCTGGTGTCCTTTAACCTGATCCTTCATCCCCTATACAGCTCATTGACTGGGGACTGAATACAAAAAACTCATTAAATATATTCCTTTAGAAAAACTTTTGTAAGCATACTTCACACATTTTTCTGTGTATTTCATCCCAAAATTTATATAATATCCACTGTGACACATTCATGGATCGTAATATTGATCCGTGTGTTCAAGTGAGAGTTTACATTTGGAGGTGTGGGAGGCTCTTGTTGCTTTTATATTTTATGCATTTTTTAAGAAAGAAAAAGGATACACTTTGCCACATCAACATTTGAAACTTTATAATGACATGTATCCCCCCGAAATAAAATTAAGACAAATGACATGCAGGGAGAAAATATTTTTAAAATATAGAACAAACTATCTGAGACATAAATAACTGCAAAGAAAGAAGTAAACACAAGTAATGACTAGCAACTAAAAATAATGAAAACAACTAATAGAAAAGTAAGCAAAGAATGCCAACAAGATACGTGTAGAAAAGGAAAAAATGATTGTCAATAAAAGTATGGAAAGGGCTCAATTTCAGTAATAATCAGGGAGAAAATTAAAATTCGAAGATACTTTTTTAACCCTATCATATTGGTAAATCTTACTAGTTTGATTTATTCAACAAATATTTTTATATTCCAAACCTATCCAAGACCTAATTCTAGGTGTAGCTGAGAAAGTAGGGGTCCTATCTTTGAGCAATTTGCACTACTGAGCAGGTAGTAGTCAATAAATAAGTAAACAAATATGAGAACAACTTAACTTCAGATAATGATATCGCTACAAATAAATAAACAGCATCACGTAGTAGACTGGGGAGGGGAGTTAGATGACCTGTAAAGGAAAGTCTTCACAGGATAATAGGTGGGTCACTAAGATGTTGCTGGCCATGTAGTATTTGGAGATGAGATGGTGCTGAGGTGGGAAGAGGTGGGCAGAAGTTTCCAGAGTGAAGAGCTGGGCAAAGATCCAAAGACCAGAACAAGTCTGCCATTTTGGAGGAGTAAGGGACCAGTGTGTCCAGAGCACCGTGGATGGTGCAATGTCTGCCATATTACAGCATGTCAGAATTTACATAATACATCCATTTGTCAAGAGCGCTGTAAGAGACTCAATAGTGAGACCTAAATCTTAGGTCAAGGGAATGGTAGAGAGTACAGTTTTCAGAGAAACAAATAAGGTGGAACATAGAAAGCCATGTTAACTGGTTGGATGGTGGGAGAGGAGGACAGGAAGGTGAGTAAAGTCCATGAGGACTCCCAGATTTTTGATCTGAATAAAAGTGTTAAAGGGGTATCATTCAATGAATAAAAATGTTAAGGAAGATGGAGAACAAATGTCTTTCTCCCTATGAAGCTGTAAATTCCTTAAGGATTGAGCTCAGGTTGACATGGTGTTCAATATGTGACCCAGAGCTAGTCCCACAGAAGGTGAGTTGAAATAACAGATTAAAACAACAATGGTCACAATAAAAACATCGAAACCATTGGATCATATCCTGATAATAAATTTTATTAACTTGCTCCAATATTCCCATTTGCTACTTGAGAAAAAGAAATTTGATTTATTGAAGGTGAAATAGAAGATGGGGAAATGAGTAGGGTAGAATTATTTTATTTTTGTTCATAATCAATGGTTATAAAAGTAAGGACAGATTTACAGACAACTGTTTGGGGGTGTTTAGGATGATGAATATAGGGTTAGGCAGGCTGCTGGGTCAGAAGGTGAAAGAGGCTTCCTTTACAGAAAAGCCATCCTCAGCACTGGCTTGAAGACACAAATATATCTACAAGGAATATGTACTGGGCATGTTTGAGCACACAGGTATTCAAACAATATTACTGAATTGAATACAGGTATATATTCATGTCCATTCTTTTTTAAGGAAACTAGAAGAATAATTTTAATGAACTGATACATTTTGTTTTTTACAATTCTTATCCAAAACTTCTATCTGGGGAACTATTCAATTTCATTTTGTTCTAATAAGTGGATGAATGAAGCTCAGATTAACTGTCATTTCCCTCTAATTATTATTCATTACAGATTTCTGAGAAAAATTTCAAAAGGCCATGCTTACACAATGTTGAATGCCAACTTTAGAAATTATTAATTCAGCAAATCCAAATAAACTTCCAATCAAGAAGAACTGAAGTGAATTCATAATATGTCTAAATATTGACCTTTGTTCTTCAACTTTTGGGTGTTTCAATAGCAAGATAAGGAAATATCAACCAGGGATTAAAATCCCAATGTTGTGACCATTACACATTGTGACGTGTGATGGTACAGATGGATATGGAAATAGTGAGCACAAATTAATCTGCCTTATCAAATCCTTCCTCTCATATCTCAGCTGGAGGAATTTCAGTTTTAATATCTATCAACAATGAATATTCTTTCCCTCTTTGTACTAAAGGAACATTTATTATATAATACTCTGTTTCACTCTAATGTGTATTCTGACTACACTAAATATAAGATGTTACAACTCTTACTGACATACCACATAACCCAGAGTGTCACACAATCCCTGAGAAAGAGTCAACCAGATACTGAAACACTGCAAGTGTGGTTTTCTTTTATGACTAGAAAGGATGTCTGAAAGGTATTATATAATTCACTGAATTTACATTCCTACGCTCTACACCTCCTGGGTATGAAATGATTTATACATGTTTTATTCTAAGATCAGATATACCAGAATCACTTGAATTGCCCATTTGTTTTCTAAAGGACTTTCCAGCTCCTAAAATAAGCTGCTCTTCCTTTGCTTCTCTGATATTTATAGGTTATTTATAGCACTTCCCAAACTTGTTTGCTTGCTTAAACCCAGAATCTCATGTGACCAGTACATTTTTTTTCTGTAATTAATACCTTACAAATCCTGTGCATTCTGTGTGAAGTACACTTTTACCAACATAAATGAGATCTAATTAAGGAGCAGCCATGTCTTTATTAAGCATGGTTGACGCAAAGAAAAGGTCATCATTTTACTCATTTTGCTTTCTGAAATGTAAGAACCTATCACTAATAATTGATCCATCAATAGGTAGACACAAATTCCTTACAAGGGTGTCACTGCAAGTTTGCTGATGCTCATGACTGAATCTATCTCCTGAGACAAGGCAAAGATAAAAAAAAAAGGGGGAATCATTTTCTAAAGAAAGGAAATAAGTGGACAGAAACACTCCAGCATGGTCAAATCTGCCTTCTTGTCACAGTAATAAAGACATAAGAGAAAGAACAAGTTAATAGGAATAACAATATTAAAAATAAATTATTCAGAATAATGCATTTTTGGGCAATCTCATCCAACTCTCACTTTAAAGGTGATAGAACTGAGAATAAGAGCAACCAAAACTGGCAACTGATATTCCTGAGACTAGAACCCAAGCACCCTGATTTCTAGCCCAATGTTATACCCATGCAAAGATCCTTCTTCCATTATAGTTTGGGCAAAGCTGACCCTGGTTCAAAGAGAAAGGTTTGATATCAACATAAAGCAATGAACCTGACTTCAAGAGCAGTCAAGGGTCAATAAGGGGAATAAATGATTCTAAGGCTTACAAGATTTGGCCAAGAGTAAATTGGAGGGAATTTTCCTCAGCCATGGATAGGAGTGTGTTCTTGCCATCTGTGGCAGCATGGATAGACCTGGATGGTGTTGTGCTGGGTGGAGTATATCAGACCAAGACAGATGCAATGAGATTTTTCTTATATGTGGAATCTAAGAACAAAATAAACAAACAAAACAGAAACAAACTCAAAAAAAAAAAAACAATAGTGAATTGGAGGGGAGTGAGGTTATCTGAGCCGAAGCAAGTTTGTACCACAAGGCAGTGAATATCCTGAGTGGCAACTAAGTCTCCATAATGCCACCAGGCTGATAGATCATCTAATGATTTTTTCCAAATAATTGGGCTATATAAAAATGTCCCACTTTTTATAGTCAGACTTTGATTGCGCAATCTCACTTCTGGAAATTGAACCTAGAGAGATAAATGAGAAAACATCCATACATAAAGATGCTCACTGAATCACTCTAACAGTGAAAAACTCTAAGCAACCTAAATGTTAACCGGGAGGAAATTAGTTAAATAAATGTTGGCAACTTTATGGCATTTTGTTATGGCATTTTTTAAATATAATTTTTTTTTCAGTTACAGTTGACATAGACATACAATAATATATTAATTTTAGGTATATAAAAAAGTCTCATTTTTCATTAATTCTTTAGTACCTGCCTATACATTTCTTTTATGCAAAAGAATTTATTCTGCACTTGGAATTAAGACTCCAAATTCCAATGGCAGGTAGATTGTTTAGATAGATATTGATCTAGGTGCTCCTCGACTGTTGCTATGAAGGCAGTTGGAAAATGCACACTCTTTGTTATACAAAGCAATACTTGTAGTTTTAGAACTGCTTACAACGCCAGTGGTAGGTTGAAAGGGTTTTTTGGATAAATCTGATGATTTTGTCAAAGAAAGTTCTTCACCTTTGTATGATAGAAAGTATGTCAAGATGTTTGCACCTCCCAGGCAGCACATATAAACCATGAAAACATTGTAAAGAGAAGTTGCAGAAGAAATAACGATGTAATAGAGGCAGGTAGCTTGATTTGTATCAGGTCAAAGACACTGCTGCTATCCCACCCACCTAGACCCTTACCGACTCACTGAACTGCCCCTCCACTCCCAACTGCCGATCCCTGCATCCCTTTGCTTGAAAACTTTGTCTGGTTGCTGGAGTCAACTCTTCCCAAAGATGCTACTGGCTGGAATTGCTGAGGAATTAATGCCCTGGGAGCAGCCCTTGACCACTCACTGAGAAAGGAAGTGGATAAATACCCGAGCCCTCTAGTCCTTGGTTGGAGTTAACTCTGGGACAGATTTCTACACTGGCTGGTAGAGATCCCCAGCAGGATTAAGTTTTCAAGTCAGTAGTGACTGGCTTGATGTCACGCCCTTTACAAAATGTCTCCCCCTCTCACTTCCCCCACTCCCTGACCAGTGTTTCCTGGAATCACCCCCTAAATAAACTACTTGTACTTGAATCCTTGATTTTGGTCTGCTTCTCAGGGAACACAAGTCAGACAATATGACTTGACCCACATCTCCTCTTAGATTCATTCCCCTTGAGTAGGGTTAGTAGCAAGGGGTGCGCACCATGAGGGCCTGAGTTCTTCCTGAGTGCTCTCTCACTCATGAGTTTTCTGAGTTCCAGTTGGGTGAATGTGATCCACTTCTGCATCCCTTCCCACTTGGCATATCTGCTGCCAGGATCAGAGAGTATTGGGGTAAACGTGACATTTTCCTCATGCTCAGCAAAACAGGAAGTTCATTAAATTTGGTATAAATCTTTGCCTTTAAGTGCCAGTTGGTGATTTATTTTCTCCTTCTGTTTAGATTTTTTAGAGCATAGGTGCCAACCTCTGGAATCCAATCCAAAACCCCAAGCGTAGTCCTGTTGATAAGTCAACAAAAGCCCTGTTTGCACAACGCAAGCTAAATGCAAATCCCTTATCCTTGAGAGCGAGTCTAATGATCATTTTTCAATGTTATGAAAGGTGCCATGTCAAAGCATCTCACTAATTCTCACCTGGGCTTCTAAAAAACATCTTCTGGCTGCCTTCCTTGAAAGAAAATCCACAGATAAATAAAACCTCTAAAGGAACACCATGGCGGCAAACACATCTGAGGGGAGAGAAAATTGCTTCAGGATGCAATTGGCGGGTATATTCCACTCTTATCACTACATTGCATTTGGAACTGCAGCACAGTTCCTTAGTATGTGCTTCTTCATCTACTAAGGGGTTTTAACATGGTTCTTACATGGGATCTTAGAGAAACCTACATAGCATTGCTAAGACATTGTTAACTTCCACTTGTTATTACTGCGATTTGGGCCTGTGACTGAATCCATGTGATCCTCTGTTTCCTTAATTTAGGATTGCGAAAAGGATTAAAGACATTCATCTGTTTGTTCATTCATCCAAGAAATATTTATTGAGCTTCTACTCTGTGCCAGAATTGGGCTAAACTTGGGAATATACAGGTGAACCAAAGCATTTTGGCCAACAAAAAGAAGGTGAGTGGTTATGAAGCAGTGAAAACAAAGAGACGGAGAAAAGAATGAGGTTGACAACGTTGGCATGCGCCAAGCCACGCCAGGCCTCCAAGCCTGGGATAAGGGGGTTTGGTCTTTATACAAATAGCTTCTGGAAACCATGAAAGGGAAACCGTTAAGCAAGGGAATGAGTGGCATGGGAATAAATTAGGGAGCAAGAAGAGAATGGATGAGGTAAGAAATAATAACATAAGGCACCTAGATCAGTGTGGCACAGGGTAGGATTCAACAAATATAAGCTCTTTCCTCTCTGCTTTACTCTCTATCCCTCAGAAGCAAGAGTTATCATCCTGCCTTTAACCACCTTCTCTAAGGCAATATTACCTGGTAACTGTTAAGTTGTCACCTAACTCCATGATCCAATTATACACATAGGGGCAAAGATCATTTATTCTTGGCAGGAGGAAATTGGGAATTAAATTTTATGAGCTAACGTAGAAAAGCCTTCTGTTTGACAAGAATCATCATAAAATTGTTACACATTTCATATTAATGCATACAAGTATAGAAAAGCACAAAAGACGTTATGGGATTTGGAAATCATATTATATGATCAAAGACAGTGCAAATGATTGGGCAAGAGTGAAAGAAATACGCCTGCATAAATATAAGGTATGTGTCCCTGAAAAGTCCTTGACAAGTTGGTTAAATCCTTTTTTGGTAAATAGAATAAGTATCTGAAAGTGCAAGGGCAGTTATTAGGTATAGGTATTGTTCATGAGCTTTTAGTTATAAGACTTAGCATGGAAAATGTTGGCATGTATAGATTGGTAAAGATAAAGGCATTTAAACGACTGACTGACTGAACAAAGATATTTCTGTTGAACACATATCATTAAAATATACAACAGATGGACAAAGACAGTAGTATGTCACCATTAAAGAACTTCAAGGATACCAGAAGACTGAATAATAATGGTGCTTTAAAAACAAAAATTTTAAAGGCTCCCAGAGGCTTTTGTTTGCTATATTTAGATCGAGAAAAACAAGGAAATGATAAGCCCATTACTGGGTATAAACTTAATAATCTATCAAGAAGAATAGTCTTACAATTGGGTTTATGAAAGAGAGAATCATAATCCTAAATTGATGGAATGCTAAGAAATTATCCAGAGTTTGAAATGGGAACGAAAGAACTGGCAGATGAAATAACAGAGCTATTTTTGATAATTAAAAAAAAAAAAACTATCATGAGAACTGTCAGAAGGCTAGAGAGAAGTAAAAGTAAATGTTGCCATATATTTAAAAGACTTATTAGGCTGTATTCTAGAAATAATAAGCAAAGGAATTTGTGTTTGATTTCTAGAAAAAATTCTAGAAATGATTTCTGAGCTCTTAATAAGAGGTCAGTATCAGGAGCCAAACTATGTTCACTAGAAACAAGAACTTCCCCATGGCTGTTAATTTCTCATTGTGTTACCAAAGAAGGAGATCAAGACCACAAGAGAGTCACTGGATTTACTGCCGGGAGACATGGACAACTTACTAAAAGAGTATTGTGCCAGGTACCTCCAAATGGAAAAGGTTCACTGCAGATGTAAAATAAGGATAAATTCCTCATTGCATTCAATCACATTCAGGCACTCCATCTGCTTTGGATTCAGGTTTTCAGCTGGATTTTATTTGAGTGTGGGTGGTCAAATCTACGAATAAAGTTCTTCATGCAAATTAGATAATGCATAGTAAGAAGTTGCTAACCTGTCAACTATGAGACAAATGCCATTTCATACCATTATTCTTATTAAAATTTAATGCTATCTTTTCTAATAAGTGAACAATGTTACCATGATTTTCTGGATAAAGGTAAAGCTTAGTGACTTGTAGAAAAGCAATTGTGTTTGGAATTAGCTAAGTAATAATCATCTTATTAGTGCTATACTGATACTGCCAGGAGAATGAAGTTAAATTTCTATGATGAACATTGAGGAAAGCACCCATCCCTTTTGCAAGAGTTTTAGCTTGGCCAGGAAACTAGATAGCTTTGCTTTGACAGGGATGGTGGAGGCTGCATTCTTGTCCATGAGCTCCATTCCAACATGGCCCCGGGGAAGCTGTGCACAGCGGAGCCCTTCCATCATCTGCACTATATGTACACTTGGCCAGGCTGTGTAAACTTTGACATGTGGGTGTCAATCTTTCTCATATTTGCAGATGGCTTTATCAGAGCGTGATTAGTTTCCAGAACAAATTTGAGCAAAAGAAAACATTACCTACAGTATGTAAGCCAACAGACCAGCTAGTTTTCAGATTTGTCTATTTACATGGGCACTGGATGTTTTGCTAAGGCTCTCTAAAACTGATGGTAATTGAACAGTGCCAGTGTGTTAGTGGAAGCTGATGAGTTGTAAAGGTTTTATAAACAACCAGGGTGGATTTGGCCACAGCCTTTCTAGTAATGTTTGTTAATCTCCCTGAGCAAGTGTGCACCTAACACAATGTAAATACTCCAGAATTTGGAGGTGTCAATAGTGTAACTTTTACTGTTTGTAAAATCATTCTTTGATATCATCAGTAAGTTTACTGAATGTCCCATGGCCAAATATAATAAAACCTTAAGTAAGCGCTTGCAGAGAAATAAGGGAAAACATGTGTTTTATTTTTACCCCACTGCATGTTTGTTAAAGGATCACCATAGACAGATAAATACAATGGTGGCTGTGCCTGTGTGTAGATTTCTGTTTGGCTTCCAGCAAAGACTAGTTTTATTTCACTCAGAGAAAGAGAAGTATCTGTTTAAAATTATTAGATGGCTTACTGTAGAACTTCCAGGGAACATCTTTATGGGCTACAAATTATCAACATCTAAGGCAAAGTTTCTTTAAGATTTATGTCAATTAAAATTGCGAGTGTGGGTTTAGGCAATAATAGCCGTGTTCAGGTATAGAAATTCCTGTGCATACATCTGTTTGTAGGAGTGGCTGTGATTTCAAATGATGTCAAATGTCTGATGAAACCAATTATTTCTGGGCACACTTGGGAACCACTAGAGGGCCTACCCATTTGCAAGAGTTTTCTGGAGAAGGAGGAAAAATCCTTCTGAATGTCACAGAAAAATTTTTGCAAGTTTTCCCGTGTGTGTGTGTGTGTGTGTGTGTGTGTGTGTGTGTGTAACCTTAGTGACCATTCCCCCACCCAAAGCACACCCTCCCCGTTGTTGATATGCATAGAAACTTTGGGAATCTGCAGTGGGTGCATAAAACAAGACCACAGCCCTCAGGGTTAATAACCAGTCCCTTTGCCTGCTGTATTGATGGACGGCAGATGAAATGAAGCTGCACTGACATTTTAAAAAGGAATTTGTGAACCACAGATATGAGCATGACTGGTGCAGCGTAGCAGCACATAAAATCAATACAAATAACCCAAACCTTAATACCTTGATCCGGAGAAGAGTCTAGCTTTATCAGACACTGGGAGGGGAGTAGCCCAAGGCCACCTGCGTGGTGCATGCTATTGACTTGCTGCTCCCAGAGGCATTAAGCCAAGCACAATTAGGAGACTTCTTTTTTTTTTTTTTTTTCTTTTTTTGAGGCATTTCTTTCCTCAGAATTTTCTGGGGACATGTGTGCCAGAATAAAAAAAAAAAAAAATCTTTGTAAAGCATCCTTCCAGCAGCATTGATTTTTTTATGTTGTTATTGCAAAAACTAAGACTTATGTTTTGTTTTTCTCTCCACATTTTACAAGTTGTCTCTGTTTTTCAGTGTGTTAAAATAGTCTGAAGACGTACACTGCTTTTCTCTCTGTGTGTGGTTTCTAAAGGCTGGGCAGGCGCCTTCCATTTTGTGAGCTCATAATTATACTCTCATTGTTCTCTGTGGGAAGGAATCATCTTTTCTGCTTCGTGGCATAAAACTCTAAGTTTGTGCAGTTAGCCATAACAATCAATGGGAGCTAAGACCCAGCATTATATAGGGGTGGGACGCTATTGATTGCAATATTAAAATTTTCCTCTTTGCATAATTACATTTAAAAGAATGGTCTAAAAATAACCCTATAACCAATTTCCTTTGGAAAGGGTATTTTTGAAGAATATCTGTTCTATTTTCTTGTTTTACTTCCTCTTGATATGTGATGGCGAAGAGTGACTTCATTTTTCAAAACTGTGAGAACTCAGAGTTAACAATGTTTTAGATTTTACAAGGTATATACAATGAGCACATGAAATACGAGGGGGAGCACAATTTTTTCAAGCACATTTTTTTAGCGATTTTTCTTGTGTGCAGCCCTTGTTAGGTTTTATTTGGAAGGAAATAGAAGGCCCAGTAAGCACTAGATATACCAGTGTGTAGACTATTCTTAATGTCGGGGTGGAAAACTGACCATCTTCTGAAATCACTCAGTCTCCTTTTTCTAGCTAGAAGTATTATTAACTAAGCAACCTCATTTATGATAAGCAAAGACTTGGCTTACCAAAATAGAGCAGTCTTTAAGTAGCAGGGGGCTACATCTCTCACAAAACAGAAAAATTAAAACTACGAGAATTTATTTTCTCAGTCACATTATTCAATGCTTGGAGGTAAAGCCAACAACTGGTCTTGCGAGGCCTGTGTGAATAGGAGAAGAGGATGAACTCTTCTCTATTATTAATTATTTACTTTTTTAAAGGATAACCCTCTGCCTTATAATTATACAATGTGGGATGTGTGGGCACAAGCGGCTTCTGTCTGTAACACTGTCTTGATGAACTGTGAGGAGATGGAAGACAAATGGTCCAAATACTTGATAATGGCTTGTCCTTAGGGCCAAGTACACCCCAGTCCTGGCCTGAATTGGACTTTCTCCCTTGCCCTCATCTGCCCCAGACAAGCCAGGTGCGAAAGTCCTAAAGCTGAAAGATCTCAGGGTTCTGAAACCTGCTGGGTCCTGTGCAAATGCATGTGTGAACTCGGGGCCCTGCAAGGTGAAAGTCACAGCCACATGGAGTGGCATTTGTTAATGTGTGTACAGAGTAACTCTGTTTGTTTGTAGGTCCTTAGTAGACGGGTGTCTAATGTTGACTTTTTGAGGCTAAAATTGTTTGAATTTTCTATCCCAACTCTAAGCCACCTTACAGACGGCTCTTTTTTTCCCATGCTGTTTGTACATTCATTATCTTTTAAAATGTCTTGAAGTAGTAAACAATTCGACAATTCTTCCTCCTTCCACCCAGTGTCAAGAAGAATGGGGTTCCAGACCGCCAAGGGCAGTGTCAGATGCTGTCGCATGCAGATTGCCCTGGTAGTAAATATTTGGAGCTTTGGGGCAATTATTCCCACACATTGTACAGTCTTATAAATCCTTAGTTAAAGGCAAATCAGATATTTAGAGAAAAACACATGGCCCAAGACAGGTTTATAAGACTGCATTTTTACTAATATAATCTACACAGACTCTGATTTTTTTGGTTAATAAATTGTTATGAAGGAAGAAATGGATAAGATTAGAAATAGAGCCTCTCTGTATGTTTATGAATGTGCATGTGCATGTGTGTTTTCTGTAACTTCAACAAATTCCTAAAAGTCACACTGCATTTTTCTTTAGTTCAAGTAAAGGGGTTCGTTATTTTCTACTTAGGAGAAAGATAAAATCATTTCATTTCAGCCACCTTATTTCCAATCTTCGTGCATGAAGAAATGAAAGCACATCTCTATTCCTTTCACTTAGGATGGGGGTCGGAAAGGCACAGGGACAGGGGTGTATATCCATCTGGCTCCTTGACATTCTTCCAGGGAGAATTCCCCTTTGTTCCTACAGGCAAGCGAGTTAAAGAAGGCTTGTAATGACTACACTGTCAGGTTAATTTAAATGCAGGGCCGTCCCGGCCTGTCAGCTTAAGGAGCATCCGTCTCTTTCTGGGCTCTTGCGGAGGCTCCTGAGAGCCCCTTATTGTGTCAGTTAAAAAGCCAGGCGCTTTTCGGCCTATTTTTGTGTAGAGGCAGTCTAGAACAGGTCCTGGCGCATTTCAGCCTTGGTTTTGTACATGAGTGTGTGTCTTTCCTTGGGGGTTATAGGTTAGAAACTACACTGGCTTGACTTTTATACTATCTTGACAGAAAAATGCTTACGGCAAAGAAGTAGTTGCTCTGTGGAGGATGTCAAATGCCCAGTAGTGAATGGAGTAGGGTCCGCATGGCCTAGGATGAGAGACATTAGAGCACAGGAGTGAGGTATATGTGGCAACCTGAATAGCACCCAGCACTATCTCCAGGTGAAGGTGGAAATCGAAACCATTGCTAAGTATGAGAATGATCCTTTTTGGGGGCTAACGTGAGTTTTCAGGAGGCAGAGCACTGCATTATAACAAGGGCTGTGTGTGATCACCCTTGTCAGGCCTCAGCTAGAGTTTATGGTATTCAAAGTGAGAGCCATATCTGGACAAGGACTTTGAGGTCCAGGACTTGGTGTTGGAAGAACTAGGTTCAAATCCCCATCTTCAAATATCTGAGCAAGGACTTGGCAAGTTGCTTGGGTTCTATGAATATCCTCCTTTAAACATCCTAGGAGTAATCTCCTACTTTGTCAGGCTGTAGTGACCGTCTGCGAGCTAATGGGTAGAAAAGCAAATGATAAATTGCCAAGTTTGTGAAAAAATATAATGGTTTGATATTCAAGAAAGAAGAAGACATCATAAGTTATAAACGTCTAACCACATATACCAAAAACTAATATAATATTGAATGGCAACTATTATCGAAAAAAAAATTTTAGGAAAAGAAAGAAAACTGGCTATCAAATGTGTTACCTATGATTGGAAGGCATTGGAAGGAAAGTGCTTGGTCAAGGGAAGGAACAAGGTAAAAAGTATGCAAGCCATTTTTTCTCAGAAGTGTTATCAAGGCTCATTTAGGGAGTCTCTGACTAAAAAGTCAGAGACGCTGTCTGACGAGAAGAAACTGATGGCACTTGCTGCGGTTTGCAAATAGGCAAGTCTCTAAGTCTAGCGAAGGATCATGGGAAAGACCACCTTTCACCCATACCTCATAAGTAATATTGGAAATTAGTGTCAATCTGGCAGGTTGGGTTCTCTGGGAAGCAGACACTCAGAGGGAGTTAAGTGTGCAAAGTGTTTAATTAGGGGAGAACAATGTAAAAGGAGAAGGGGAGGAAGCAAGTGGAGGGTCAGTGCAGACCACAATGCAGACCTGGCCAAGTCTACACCCTTTAAAAGAATTGCACAGTAAGCAGATGTTGCTAAACCTTTGTTCCTCTGTCTTGCTCTGTCATTGGCCAGGGGCCACCACAGAAGAGCTCAAAAGCTGAGGTGTGCCTGGAGGCTGTCAGCTAACTCCGTCCTCATACCTGGGAGAGTCCTTACTTACAGGGGAAATGAGTGGTGTATGTCTGCTGCACTGACAGACACCCCTGGTCCATCCTCACCCCTTAAGGCTCACAGAAGTCAACACTTTGGAAAAAAACTTCTGCGGAGGACTTGATCCCTTTGCTGTTTTCACTGTCCTATGTATAAAGATGTGCATAATCAAATATTTGTTTTAAGAGTTGGATTAGATATATCTGACGAACTCTTGAAAAAACTGTCTTGCTTCTTTTTGTAACACATGAGAATTGTATAATCTATTTTGAGAGTTTCCCTTTTTGTACTCACTGTCAGGAGCCTGACAACTCCAGGGAATTTTAGCCTACATTTTTGATAGAGTATCCATGATTTTTGAACTTTCATTTAATGTTTTTATTCACTGTATTTTATATTTAGTCTTCATAAATGCTTTTCTGGAAGTGTGGAAATATACAATATAAATATAGATATGGATATAGATATCTATTGTTCCAGTGAATCATCCAGCTAATTCTGTTTTATTTTGGACACATATTCTGATCTAGTCAATTCTGCTTTTTGTTTTGCTTTCCTGATCCCCTCTTTCCTTTACACACATTTTGTCAGGCTGGGTCTGCCTCTGCATCTGCACCATCAATCTATGAAGCTTACTTCAACTCAGATGTATCACCAGACAGAAACAAAAAGCCCTTCTTGGCATATTCTCTCTGCAGTTTCTCTCTGAGTCATCACAGCACAGAGCTCTGCACAGAGACGTGGCTTCTCATTTGGGTCCCACCCTTTATGAGCTGACCCTCAGGGGAGCCACTGAGCTGAGATTTCTCCGTATCTCTGCTTTACCTGCATAATTAACACCAGTTTGGACGAGGCATGCGTATTGGCTTCAATTACAAGAGGGAGCACCTTTCACTTTTAATCGATTACCTCACTCTGGAAAGAATGGCACACACTGTTGCTACCTACACTTTGAACTGCAGTGATCACCGAGGTTAATATCAGGTAGTGTCTCTCAGACTCTTGAACACAGGTCTTGAACATTAAATCTCTATCTCATACCCCAAGGAAATCAAAAGCCCTCTGATACATCCATACATTCGTGAAGGGCATATGTTCTTAAGGGCAACTCTGCCTCCAGGTTCCAGCTCCAAGCTTTTTCTTTGTTTCTAAATTTTATCCCAATCTGGTGACATGTCCCTCTTTGTCTACCAGGTCTGACAATTAAGTTCGCAAACTTGTTGCGAAATGTTGCTAACATTTTTATTTTTTATATCAGAGGGATTATTTATTATGAATTTGTACCAACTGGACAAATAGTTAACCAACTTTACTATGTGGAAGTGTTGAAATAGGCTGCATGAGAAACTTAGACGACCTGAACTTTTCACCAACAATTCACGGCTCTTGCGTCACAACAATGCACCAGCTCACAGGGCACTGTCTGTGAGAGAGTTTTTAGCCAGTAAACAAGTAACTGTATTGGAACACTCTCCCTACTCACCTGATCGGGTCCCAATGACTTCTTTCTTTACCCAAAGATAAAGGAAATATGAAAGGAAGACATTTTGATGACATTCAGCACTTCAAGGGTAATATAATGACAGCTCTGATGGCCATTCTAGAAAAAAGAGTTCCGAAATTGCTTTGAAGGGTGAACTAGGCCCTGGCTTCGGTGCACAGCTTCCCAAAGGGAGTACTTCGAAGGTGACTGTACTGATATTCAGCAATGAGGTATGTAGCACTTTTTCTAGGATGAGTTCGCGAACTTAATTGTCCACTTTTAAAATCCACTGACATAAAGCACTTGATAATGAATTAGATGTCAATGAATATCTGAGCATCTAATGGGGGGAGGGCAGTCATATTGTGCCCAACACTAAGCAAATTAAAGTGATATTTTAGCCATTGATCTTATAGTATCACTGATTCTCATGATCCTATTCCTCATGTGGTAGCCAGCTTTCTGCCATCTGATTAGTTCATTTCTCCTTCTCTTGTATATAGTCCTAGAAGTCCATCATTCTATTGTATAAGGAAATTCAATAATTTCCAGCTCTGAACTTGCATACACCATCATATTTGGCAGGAATGAACCCGTAGAATTTCCATTTAATCCAATGAATTTAATAGATGGTGATTGTGAGATAAATGACACTTTTTCCTAGTATATGGGTATATGATGTAGGCAATCACAGGACTTGACTTGAAAGTTCTTCTTGCCCTGAAATATATCCCATCCTATGCAACCCTCCAAGCCAGTGTAGGGACAGAGTCCCAGAGAACAGTTTCCAGGCTCTCGGCCTCACATAGAAAGGTGCTGGCTCAGGTAGTAAATGGCCATCAACTGTGATTGGATGGCCATCAGCTGTGGCTAGTTGGCCGTCAGCTGTAACCAGTGAGCCACTGGCCACTAATATAACTGCCGTGGCTATTCTAGCAGAAAAAATGGGGGCTAGCAAGAAGATGGTGGCTGAGCTGGCAAGCGCGGATTGCAGTTAGCACGGCAGATTGCGGCTAGCAAGTGGGGTTGGTTGGTTGACAGAGACAAGCGGATGGCAGATTGCAGATCGCGTGGCTCCTGCTTCCTATGTCTCCAACCCAGCCACCAGCGAGACTATAGTGGTATGACTCCGCTATCTATGGCTCCGTGGGTGTTCCTATTTGGCCTCATCATGTCCTGCGTTCTTATGTGGGGAGCGGGACTAGAGACCCCACATTACACCCCGCATGACAGCCAGTATTCAAGTGCAGTGTATGCTTAGTTACCAGCAATGGAAGGCTAACAACATTTTAAAAATAATTTGGTATTTGCTAGTGCTTAAAAGAGCCGGGGGATGCTTCCCTGGCTTTGGGGGGTTGGAGTTGGGCACTTTTGTGCCATTACACAAGAGACTCTTAATTTGCAAACAACCCCTCCTGTATTTCCACGGCCAAAAGAAGCCTCATCACAGGCCAAAGGAAGTCAGTGATCACAGAATGCCAGTGACAGGCAGGTCAGGGTGAAATCAAATGTATCCCATCTGCCCACGCCCTGCCCGCACCCCTTCATACACAGGGCTTCCTTACCTGTCCCTTTGTTTTTATTTCTGAAGCTAGCCTGTCCTTCCATGCTCTCCTTGACTTTGCCATCCACCCTTAACACAGCTTAAGGCAATTTCTTCTGTAAATGCCCACATCAGATACTTTCTACAGGAGTCAAGCAAGAATTCACAGTAAGAAATGTATATCGACCCATCGCATCAACAGTCAATATAAGACTGGAGCCTCAGACTCTAAGATGGTGAGAGTGAATCCCTCCTAAGGAGAAGATTTATAGAGAATTTTTAAAATTCTGTTTTCATCTATCTGTTTTCATCTATTTTTTACAACAAAAGTTTTCTTCAAGAACATTTTTTTTATCAAAAAGAAAGTGAAAACAATAATTTATATTTAAAATGAGGCACCATGTTTCCCCAAAAATAAGACCAGGTCTTATATTAATTTTTGCTGCCAAAGGGGCAATTTTTGCTCCGTTAGGGCTTATGTTCATGGGATGCCATCCTGAAAAATCATGCTAGGGCTTATTTTCCAGTTAGGTCTTATTTTCGGGGAAACACGATACATGGAGAAGTCACATGATAGGCTTGCCCACGTGAGGGGGTAGAGAGGCCTGCTGATTTGTCTTTTAGACTATATATGACTTTTAAAAATCAAATTAGTTGTTAGCATTTAGCAATCAATATATTTTGCGCATGTAGCTGACATGCTTCCTTCTCTTGGAAACTCCCATGAGGTACATCAACATGGCCCAGGTGTCAAAGCCCCAGTGGCCAGGCCTTGTTCCACTGTGCAATTTACATTGTCACCTGGCGTGGAGCATTTAGTTATTTAAATAAGGGTGTGGGGAGCCAATTTCATCATCCACCTCCTTCGGGCGGGGGACTGTGTCGCTTCCATCAGACACCCCCAATGGGAGGTGAGGGGAGAAGCGCATGTTGGGCCTGCCGGGTTTACTTGTTTTCGAGTGGGCAGGTGGCTGTTTGCAAGGAGGAGCTCGCTGGGCCAGCATGACGTGAATGGCTGGTAAAGGAGTTTTACCAGATCATTTAGAGGAGAAAGGAGTAGACCCCGTGTGTGGGCCCGACCAGTTTAAATAAGAATCCAACGTCTCAGTGCTTATCAAAAGCAAGCCAAGCCTCTGGGCTCTTTTCAAGGCTGTGGATCTCAGTCTGCATCCAGGACCTTTCCTGGGGATTAAATGAAACTTAAACCTGCTAAATAAACATAGGCACAAAAAATCATTGGGAGTTGTTCACCTGGCATCAATCATCGCTGCCACAGTGTTTCTCTTCCTGACAGCTTACTGTAGGGAGGGATCTCTGAGCACTCGGGAACAAAGGTGAGAGAGAAAGAAAGGAAAATAGCAACAGAAAAGAAAATCTTCACATTGCAAGCTCAGGAAGGAAATTAAATGAAGGGAAACAGTTATCAACAGGAAGGTAAGTCCAAAATCAGGAGAGAGGTTTTTGTACTGGACTTTACAATGGGCTTTCCTTTTAACTCAGTGGAATAAAATGCTTCACTTCACTGAGCAATCTCTGTAGCAAATATTGCCCTAAACATTTCATTCATTTGTTCATTCATTCACACCTTCATTTATCCATTCATGCATTCAACAATGTATTCCAAGTACTGGGGATACAATGGTGAACAAAGCAAAACCCCTGCTAAAGGAAGGAAACAGAAAAGAAACAAGTGAACATGTGTGCTTCTGTGACATCTTTCAATTCCAACAGCCGACAACATTCAGGCCTCCAGAGATCAGGGTGACCTGCAGGGCAGATCTGAGTTCCAGAAAATTAGTACCTCAAAGAATAATCTCAGTGTTTGGATGACAGATGTTGGTGGATAGACACCCCAACTCCATCTCCTCAGGTGGGACAATCTGAGGCCCTTAGCAGGATGGGGCCGGGTTATCCAGATCATCGTATCTGAGGCTGGCAAACCTGTTGGCCTCCTTCCTTTCCCTTCACTGCCTCATTTCCCTTTCCCTTCCTGGGGCTTCTTAGCATCATGTCCCAAATAAACACCCTGTCCTCATATCTTTGTTTCAGAGTCTACTTTTAGGGAAACCAAATCCCAGGAACCCCCAAAGTGCTAACTGATATTCATTCTTCCGGATTCAAATTAGAAGTTACATCTTGCTGGAATATGTCCTTGATCTCCCAGCCCCCAACTCCTTCCCACAACACACAGGTTGTGTCAGGAGTCTTTTCAACAGGCTCCCTCAACACATAGAAGATGCTCAATGCTGTTTATTAACAAAGTCAAATGATACATCCCTAGATAACCAGTAAATTCAAGGAGTGAGACCTGAGACTACCCCCAGGTCTTTGGCAGAAACTTCTCTCCAGCTCAAATCTTCCCTGGCCTCACTTTCTGATTGCGGTCACCCCTCTTTTACAGGACATATCGATTAATGCTCTTGGGGGACAGTCCTATTGACAATTTGATTCTTCTCAGAAAAGCACAGCAAAAACAACCTTTCAAATTTAGGCCAGTGTCCGTTGCTCAATATTAGCTGTTTTTCCTGGAAATATCTGTTGGGGAGGGTATGTTAACTACCAATAGGGATCATTTCCGAAACAACAGTGGACACATGAACTCAAGCATGCAATGGACAGTGAACCCCAAGCTTTAAGAGTCAAGCCTTGTGTTTCAGCATTTGGTCCTGTCCATGATGAAGATATTTTCTTTTCCCCAAGGGACTTCTACTGGCAAAGTAGCTTCCCCAAGTTTAAAAGCAGCAGTAAGTCACATCTCTCCAATTCAAAGAACAAAAGTACTTAAAATAGATCTTCATTTGTCTGAACTTGAAGTTATTTCTCCTGCAAACAAAGCAGATTAATTTCTTGGCCTGAACCCAAAGTAAATGGACCTGTGTTCATTACATTTTAAGGTAAATGTGTCTCTTGCAAATCTGCACTAGTTCAATAGTAGCAAAAAGAGGATAAGCCATTGAGAGATTCATTAATTATTTTCAGAAGACATCTCTACCAGGAGGTCCATCTAGTGAGCAGTGCCAGCATGTTCCCCAGGAACTAAAACCATGCTAACATAGATTTATTTCCTGGAAACAAACCAGAACAAGAAAAAATATTCCACAATGAAAATCTAAGGTGTAACTTCTGGGATTTTTGGAAAAAGAAACATGTCCTGATGGCCATATTTCTCAAGACCATTGGAGAAGAACTCCTAGGCCTCTGTTAAATGTCAAAAGGGGGTTCAGACACTCTAAACAGACAGGTGGGGAACAGAACTAGCAAAGTCATTTGCCAAATTATCTCGCCATACTGAACTTCCCATTTAGATGAAGAGGTGAGATCAAGACAACAGGAGCCTGAGTGTCCCCAGGTTCACTTGTTTTCTATGGCACATGGCTGTTTAAAATGAGACATCAGTGTTCTGAGGCAGGATGGATAGTCCACTAATAAATTTCTTTTTCTTTAGCTTCATGATGCTGCTTTAGACAAATTTCAATAGTATAGTTAGTAATTGAACTCACAGCACTGGTGAGTACACACATCTACACAGTCATGAAGGCTGTGAAATAATAGTCCAAAGACAGGAGGAAGAGGAATTATAAAAGAAGAGAATGGGAATGGGAATATAGTACTAGGCCCCATTGTGTGACGTAGGGTCCAGGCAAAAGCTGGAAACTGTTGTAAGTGAGAGTCTCAGGCAGGTGTTCAGAACAGCTGTCTTGCACACAAAGCAAGCTCATATGAAAGCCACTGTGTTTACTGTATAATTATATTTACCTTTAATGTCTTCGGAGCATTATTCACATGCTCCATTATTACCCAGTGAACATTTTATTTTACATAATAAGGAGTTGATTCTTCATTCTCTCCCTACTGAGCATCAATAAACTTTTCCAGAATTTGAAAAACTGGTGAAGTTACTGGGTCAAATGCTGACATTTTCTAAACTATTGAGTAAATGATATGAGAAGGCTAATGAAGCTTGGGCTGTTTCCCATCTGATTCCATGTCGCATTTTAGTCAATAAAGCACTGAACCGATTTCAAGTTTAATATGGCAGAGGGAGACACTGGGCAGATCAGTGGTCAAGGGGTTCTTCATGTTACATGGTACCAGACTGACCAGGCCCCACCCTTTAAAAATAATCACAATGGAATAACCCCTCCTTTATTTAATAAGGAAATTTTGTAAGCATAAAAATATGACAAGTTTTCTGGAGGTCACATTGCAACTAACCTTGAAGAAATTACCACTTAATGAGGCTTTGGTGAGGCATCAAAAAAGAATATCCACAATTATCTGAAAAGCTATTATAACAGCCCTTCCTTTCCTAACAACAATCTGTAAAAAGACAGCTTTTCTTCAAATACTTCAACCCACATAATATAACACAATAGATTGAATGCGGAAGCAGATATGGAAATCCAGTTGCTTTTATTAAGCCAGATATTAAGGAGATCTGCAAAAAGGTAGAAAATGTCACTCTTCTCCTTAAATGTTTTTGTTTAGGAAAATATAGTTATTTTTATTTAAAAAATGTTATCCATGTTAGCATTTAATGGGCTTATTATTGTTATTTCAATGTGAATTAATAAATAAATGTGTTTTATATCTTCTCAGTTTCAAGTTCTAATCTGGTAAATATCACCATCAACTGCTGATATCTAAGTTCTTATCCAACTTAGCTTTATAGTGAAAGGTGGAATTTTTGATCTACCAAGATCTGTCTGTCAGTTCCAATCACAGAAAAGTGAAGATCTTGAGGAAATCTTCAAGGAATTTCTACACCAGTCTGTCAATCAAGCTCCAAACTTAGTCCCTTGACAAAACGTTTCCATGGGCTCAGCCAAGTCCATACAGTGGGGTGAAGGCTTAGTCTTCGTATCCCTTCTCCCAAGCAGCCCCTCTCCTTTTAAGGAAGGAGATTAGGTGACTGTATCAGAGAGGGGCAGGCACATGTCAAATCCCAAGGACAAGCTTCCTGTGTGGTCTGTCTCCTCACACAGGATTTCTGTAACACCTTATACATATAAGGGCTGCCCAAAGAAGCAAAGAGCAAGTCACATCTCTAGCCCTACTCTGCAGGAACTAATGAAGAAATGAAACCTTGCCAGGATTTGCCTTTCAGATACTATCTGCATCTCTTTGGATTCCTTGAGATGAGTGAGTTGGAGCTGGAGAATATGCTGGCAGGATGCTCCAAGAGCCCCACTGTCATGCCCTGCAAGAAGGAGAACACAATTTATTTGCTCATCTGCAAATACTAGAGTGATCCCATCACTAATTCCTCCACTGATTTCTCAAATTTTTAAAAGATCAACACTTTAAATCCACTTGTCATCTCTTTGCTCTGCGGCTGCAGCTCCTTCCTGGAGTAAGCGAAAGTTTTCTATACATAATTTTGTATATCTAATGTGGACAAAGAGCAGAGGCTCTTGAGAGGTCCCCAACTGCAGAAAAGATGCTCAAATTTTAAAATTCCAGAACACTTGATAATCATAACCTAAAAATGCAGTCAACAGTGGAGTTGACAGCTTGGCTGTTAGAGTTGGTCAACTTTGCCAAGACATAGTATTAAATTCCTAACACTTGGTCATGCCAAGAACCTACTTGCCTTACCAAGTCTTGCTTTAAAACACTCCCCGGGAAAATGGCTAAAAGGGACTAAGCCAAGTAGAAGATGACACCCACCTTTCCTTATGATTCCTGAAGAATACCTCACAATCTGTTTTGCATCACATAATAAATAACATCTTTAAAGCCCTTTGCTGCTTTGATTCTCAGCCAAAGCCTGCATACTACTATCTACATGATGTTTTATTATATTTCAGATTTGCATGTTTATAACGCATTTAAATTATATGTAAAATGATATAGATGATTTGCTGATTTTAAAGGAAAATAGTAAAAGTAAAAAAAGTCATTTCTGTTCCTGATACCACAATGCTTCATTAATCATACCATTTTTTCTTTATAAATTGAAGAATGCATTTATTCATTAGTTCAACAAAATTCAAAGCATCTTCTAAGTCTTGGAATTGAAGAATTTGAAAGAAATATTTCAAAATGCAAGTCATAGGAATAGGACAGAAAAAGAACACTTAACAAACATAAAATGATGTTGTATGAGGTAGCTAGTTTTTTTAAATGCATCCACTTTTTACAGATGATTTTTAAAAAGAGTTTCAGTGATTTGTCCAATGTTACACTTAAGTTTTCCAAGAAACGAAAAAAATAAAAATAAAAATAAAAAATTGAACAATGTCTCCCCCACTGCTGGTCAACAAATAGATAAATATTTAATAAATATTAGTTTCTTTCCATTTTCTCTAAATTCAGATCCTGGTCATTTTCCTCAAAATTTTTTTTGTTCTGCCTTTGGTTGTCACATAGAGTTGAGTATTTATGATGAAATAGACCCACGGACTCGGTCACAGAGCAAAAAGATGACGAATACTTCTGGCTCCAAGTGAGTACAGCTGATGAATGACTCCCAGCTCCTGGGGACTGTGCTTAAACGGATACACATGCCTCAGGTGGTTAAGGAGAGATCTATTTCTATACAGGGAACTGCCATAAATCAGAAGGAGATAAAAGCATTTAAAAACAGCAAAGCAGGCAACATTTTTTTGAGTAATTGAGCCTAGTTTTAGAAAACAAGAAATGTCTATGTCAGTCCTTGCCTGTCAAACATTATTCTCTGTTTGGTTAAGCTATACAAACACCAGGACTCTGACATAAGGAAGACTTTTCTTCTCGTACGTGGTGCATAAATGTCTTTAATCTTTTGAGTTAGGAATTTATTGGTTGAGTCTTCATTGCTAAATTCAGCAAAGCTCTGAAATGGTTTTATCTCCAAAAAGGAATAGAGAAGGAGGTGGCAGAGAAGGGTCAGTGAGGCTTAAACCAGAACCCTACCCTGCCCCATGCCCCAAAAAAGTGTTTTCCTGGCAC
Source organism: Rhinolophus ferrumequinum (assembly GCF_004115265.2). Lineage (NCBI taxonomy): Eukaryota > Metazoa > Chordata > Mammalia > Chiroptera > Rhinolophidae > Rhinolophus > Rhinolophus ferrumequinum. Next base: position 42,870,706 of record NC_046306.1, read on the forward strand.
AAGAGAGTAGTTAAGGGTCCAGCTGACCTTCAGCCAGCTAACCTCTGGGCCCGGGTGAATGGGTCTTAGGTCAGCAAAGGGTAAAGGAACTTCGGTTGAGCTGACCAGTTGCAAATGAAGGTTCTTTCTTGGGATTTCAACAACAACAACAAACCAAACCTGCCACATCATAGGTAAGCCTCACAGCTGTGCTCTGGCCTCTTGCTCTGGTTCTTCTTTTGTTTTGTCCTTTCCACACTGCCTTGGTCAAGGCCAGGTAGCAGCCTGGCATTTGCCCCAAGGTCAGCCCATGAACTGGGAGATAGCCAACTGTCCTCTCATTTGTGGGGTGTAGAAAAACAAGCAAGAAGTGCTTCATGAGTTCATTGGGAAACAGAGAGAGTATATAGAAGAAGCAGAGCTGCTGTTTCTGATTTCAGTTGGATTCCCTCTCCATTTTCCTGCTTCCAATCCCTGTTCTTACATCTGTTTTTCCAGCTCCATGAAAAGATCTCACACAGAATATCTCCAGAAGGCAGTTGGACTTACAGTTTTGCTTGATTGTTTCAACAAGAAGGGTAATATTTTAAAGTTTAAAATATGTGAAAAGATCTTAACTGCCAGGACTCTTGAAATTAGCATTTTTTTCTGGGAATTTTCAAAGGATAACTGTCTGCAACATGTAAACCAAAGGACTTTTAGAAAATGGTATATTAGTTTGCTAGGGCTGCTGTAACTAGTACCATAAACCAGGTGACTTAAGCAATAGAAATTTAATGTCTCACAGTTTGAGAGGCCAGAAGTCTGAGCTCAAGGTGTGGGCAGAGTTAGTTCCTTCTGAGGGCCATGAGTTCATGGTCTGTACCATGCCTCCCTGCGAGCTTCTGGTAGTTTTCTGGCGATCTTTGGCATTCCTTGGCTTAAACATGCATCACCCCAATCTCTGCCTTCATGTTCACATGGTGTTCTTCCTGTGTGTTGTCATATTGGATTAGAGGCCCACCCTACTCCAGTATGATCTCATGTTAACTAGATGCATCTATAAAGCCCCTATTTCCAAATATGAATACAATCTGAGATATTAGGAGTTAGGATTTTGATATATGAATTTGGGGGAGACACAATGCAATCTCTTCACTCCCTAACAGTGGATATGTTGGTGTGTTTATGTGTGTGCCAAGCAGTTCAATCTTCCTTACCAGATTGTCAGTTATAGATATAACTTGACCACGTGTTATGTGTGTAACAGTGGACAGAATAGTGGACAGTGTGCTAGAAGGGAAGTGAGTGACAAGGCATCCTGGTTTACCTGAGACTGAGAGGGTTCCTTGATGTGGAACTTTTATGCTAAAGTCAAGAAAGTCCAGGAGAAACCAGGACAAGTTGATCACCTTCAAGGGAAAACGTACCTATCACAGAAAACATTCACAGAAATCATCAGTTCATGCCATATGCACAAGTCTACTGTCAAATTTAGACCTGTGATTGGAGGAATGTTGATAGACTCAGGATTTGGAGGCACCTTGAAGACGTTTTGGAGAGGCTCAGAGGGGCAGAGATGCATGTCTGTGGCTGTCTCTCACACAGAACACCACACATGTGTGTGTCTAGGGAAGGGCAGTGTTCCTGGCCTCATCAGCTTCTCAAAGATACCAGTGAACAAAAATGTTCTTTATAAGGAAGTTTAAAAGTGACAAAGAACTTTTTTTTAAGTAGTCATCATCTAGAGAAAAAAAGAATTATATTTAAAGATAGTTAAAGATTTCTAGAATAATATAGACAGCTGTATAGAAAATATAGAAGGAAGGACATACAGACTTAGATTAATTTAATAAGTTGTTTCAGATTGTATGTTAAGTTAGAGAATTATATAGAACTTATAAAGAACTATGTGTAAAGAAAGACTTTTACTAGTTGTATAGAGAAAGTCATAGAAACATATATAGGGCGATTTAGAATATTATATTGAAAATTTTATAAATTGTACAGAGACAGTTATAGGAAGAGCTGTAGAGATATAAGGGTGCCCTAAAAGCTAAAGGGACTCACAGAAGAAAATTATGTAAGATTTTATAAATGCTGACTAGATTGAATAAATGAATGAGTAGAGGAATGTATTAATGAGTGACTATATTCACAAGTTTGTTCAGAACACTGGGTCGAATTTACCCAGGTCTTGAACAGCTTGAACCCTGGAGTTAGAAAACCTGGGTTTGAACCCACCACTGTGCACAGCTGAGGCTCTGACCTGGTGTTCTGCAAAGTTTTGTGTGACATGTGCTTCTGCCACTGAGGGACAGAGCAGGTGATCATCCACTGGCACTGTCCTCTGGCCAACAGCAGTTCCGCAGGGATGTTAAGTGTTCCCTCTCCTTCTTCCAGGCTGTGCATTTGTGGGTGACTGGAAGCCGAACCTGAGACAAGGACTTGATGCCTATAATTATTTGAGAGGTGATCCCAGGAAGCTGGAGTGCGGGAAGAACGACAGTGAGACAGAAGAAGAGAGAAAGCAATACAGGATGTGTGAGCACTGCACTGGTTACTGCTCAGGCAACTGGAGCTTCACCTCCCAGGATCCTCTGAGGAACAGTGTGGCATGTGCCTCACATCAGTCCTCCAAAGGGATCCTTATGGATAGCCCTGGGGCGTTAGCTTCCCCAAACTTTGGGGCTTCCTTGCCAACAGCTTAGTGACAGAAGCCCTGGGTGGAGAGAGGCACCAGCACGACCAAGCCCCAAGGAGACGAGCCTGTAGTTTCAATTGGCGCCCACCACCACTCTCCCATCCCTGCGGCCCTGATGAAGAGCTCTGATCTCCTCTGTCCCTCCACACTCTTCTCATGTCCTCCACTGCCTCTCCTCCCTGTGCCCTAGTACCTCTACTCACTTTCTCAGATGTCCCAGGTGTCCTCACTTCCCACAGATGAGCCCCAAACTCCTAACTGCCAGCTGAACCCTTCCTGATGTGGAGCCAGCTCATCTCACCAACTCCCACCTTCTTTTTTCCCAGAACGCGGGTGGTGCATGCCTTTCTTCCATGGCTGGCCTTCCTGATTTGACGCCACCATCAAAACAATTACCCTCACTTGCACAGTCTTTCCCACCCCTCAGAGGAGGAGTTCTCTGACAATGCCTACCTGTTTCTCAGACACCACCCACCTCTCCCATTAAGCCTCCAGGATCCTCGTCCACCTCACACACACACACACACACACACACACACACACCCCCCACATATACACACACCACATATACACATGCACTCACATACCACTCGCTCCACATATGCTCATACACACATACACCCACACCCACACTCATCACACATCATACACACTACCACAAACTTGTGCATGTATAGACCGCACTACACACACACACCACATCACACATGTACCATGCTACACACATACTCCACCCACCAAACACAAATACCACATACACCTCACACCCCACACACACATGCCACTCACACACAATACACCCAACACACATATCACATACAATATACATACACCATCTACCGCACACATATCATACCACCACCATCACTATTACAACCTATGTACACATATACCACAGTACATATACACATACCACCCTACACACACACACACACACACACCTCACACCCCACACATTCAATACAATACACACATCCAACACTACACACATATATGCCACCCTATGTACACACACTGCATATCCTCACACATACCACACACACATAACAATACACACATCACACACACTTATATCACACATTCCATGTACCACCACCACCATCACAATCTCAGCCTGTACACACACATAGTACAGTATACACACACACCACACAAACAACATACCTCCACCTAACACACCCCCACAAACATAAACATACAACACATACACACACACCACCCACTATATACACACATACGAGGTCAGATTATTAAGTTCGCGAACTCATCCTAGAAAAAATGCTGCATACCTCATTGCTGAATATCACTATGGTCACCTTTGAAGTACTACCCTTAGGAAGCTATGTGCTGAAGCCAGGGCCTAGTTCACCCTTCAAAGCAATTTTGGAACTCTTTTTCTGGAATGGACCTCAGAGGTGTCGTCGTATTACCCTTGATATCCTGAATGTCATCAAAATGACTTCCTTTCAATATTTCATTTATCTTCAGGTAAATAAAGAAGTCATTGAGGCCTGATCAGGTGAGTAGGGAGGCTGTTCTAATACAGTTATTTGTTTACTAGCTAAAAAAATCCCTCATAGACAGTGCCGTGTGGACTAGTGCATTGTTGTGATGCAAGAGCTATGAATTGTTGGCAAGAAGTTCAGGTCGTCTCACTTTTTCATGCAGACTTTTCAGCACTTCCAAATAGTAAACTTGGTTAACTGTTTGTCTAGTTGGTACAAATTCATGATGAATAATACCTCTGATATAAAAAAAGGTTAATAACATCGTTGTAACAAGTTGGCAAACCTAATTGTCAGACCTCGTACATACTTGTATACACACACCTCACCAACTCCCCCACACACACGTACACACACACCTCTAGCTCCCTCCTCTGTGTTCTGAGTGTTTTAGTTATAGTTCTGTTGATTGTCACCACATATGGCATTGTGTTATAGTTATTTCCAATCCCTCCCAACTTTTTCTTATTTGGTGCTTAAGCAGATTCTATGTCTGATTAATTTCTGTTTCCCATAAGCAAATTACTGTCGCATGCACAGTGAACATTTGGTGAATTAAACTGAATACAATAAAATTGTAGTTAATTTAACAGGCGGAGGGCATAGAATGAATAAATGCACAGCAGTGGGGACTCCTTAGGCCATTAAGGAAGGTGAGCTGGCATTTTCTTAACTCTATGATGGCAAAGACTCATTATCTAACTGACTGAATACCGACATGTGACACACATCCTAACTTGCAGGAAACGAACATCTGTGTTGGGTCTTGCATCTCAAAGGTCTGTTATGATGGCAGCAGTAGAGGACCTGGAAGGGGAATTCAACCGCAGGTGGGGAGGCTGTGTCTGCTGACATCTAGACAAGCTAGGTCAAGGGCTTGAGCTTCAACTGGAAATTGTGGGGCCACTACAGGTCTTAGAGCTGAGGTGCACTATGACTAAGACTGCACTTTGCTAATGGACCATTAGGTGTATTTGTGTGGAAAAATCTTCACATTTTGCAAATAAGCCAGGTGTATGTTTGCCTCATCAGAAATTCCACACACAGCTTGATGTGCTCACAAATTCACAATTCAGAATTAATTGGATTTTAGGCCATGCATTTAGGTCAGATCTTCCAGACACTCCATTTCATGTGGTGAAAAAAAACTAAGTCAATTTTCCCTCTGCCAGACCTTCGGCTTTCATCTCACAGTCCTGGCTGAGCTGTCCCTCTGCATGCAGGGAAGGAAGACAACCTTTAAAGGCATTCTCATTATTTCTCAGGGAGATGTCATTAAGTACTGTAAACATGTCCTGAATGAGTCCATGTCACAAAGACTGCAAAGTGTTTATAGAATAAAAACCTATAAGCACCAAAGTGAGATAAAACATGGGAGGGGGAGAGAAAGAGGGAAAGAAAGAAAGAAAGAAAGAAAGAAAGAAAGAAAGAAAGAAAGAAAGAAAGAAAGAAAGAAGGAAGGAAGGAAGGAAGGAAGGAAGGAAGGAAGGAAGGAAGGAAGGAAGGAAGGAAGGAAGGAAGGAAGGAAGGAAGGAAGGAAGAGGAAATGTCTTTTTAAACAACAAGTTGAGTTAAAGGTGTGGACTATAAGGTAAATTCGGCCCTAAAAGTTTGATCACAGAGGAATACTGGGATGGAATCCACCTGGTCCAAGGGCCTGCCCTCTGTTCCCAAGATCCTGGCAGACATCGCTAATCACTAATCGATCACACCCATCTTGCTCTCTGAATTTACAACTGGCAGATGTTGCTAATCAATCACACTCATCTTCCCCTTTGAATTCATACATGGCCTCAGAATTCTTGGCAACAAAACAGTCCAATCAAGCAGTTTAAATTACAGTTTAAACTTACTGATGTTTCTGTTTGTGAAGGACTCAGATATCCTTATCTGGAGTCTGTGATACTGTACTATTACAAGAAGGATGATTGGCCAAGATGAGATGAACACAGTTGTCTTATTTGTTATTTTACTCTGCATTGGTGTTTACAGTCAAGTTAAGAAAACAGGAAATTCAGAAGTCTGCATTGATTTTAATCCCCAAGAGCTGACACTGAATACACAGGCCCAAGGACAACGTCTGGAATACGAGGTACATGAAATTGAAGAGGACCAGTGTGTTCATTTCCAAGGAGGAATGGCAGTATCAAGGCTCTCCTTTGGGGATCTGCCTTCGGCTACCAGAAACCATTTGCCCTGCTCATGCAGTCAGCAGCAGGGCCTGGGAGTTTACGTTCCCCTGGTGCAGGCCTTAACTGTGGATCGACAGTATTAAAGCACAGCCACCTTGCCTTGGGGTGGAAAATTATTTTTTTTTAAATTTTTTAAATAGGGGAATATTGGGGAATAGTGCGTTTTTCCAGGGCCCATCAGCTCCAAGTCATTGTCCTTCAATCTAGTTGTAGAGGGCGCAGCTCAACTCCAAGTCCAGTTACCATTTTCAATCTTAGTTGCAGGGGATGCAGCACACCATCCCATGTGGGAATTGAACCGGCAACCTTGTTGTTAAGAGCTTGCGCTCTAACCAACTGAGCCATCTGGCCGCCCCTCCTGCAGCTCAGTGGCAGCTTTCGTTTTCAGTCTAGTTATAGAGGGCACAGCTCATTGGCCTATGTGGGAATCGAACCACCAATCCTGTTGTTAAAAGCTCATGCTCTAACTAACTGAGCCATCGGGCCGCCTGGGATGGGAAAATTCTGAGGTGCACATTATTTTTCCAGAGTCCCTGCAGAGTCAGGTCCAACCTTTGAGATCATACACCTGCTTGGCTTCCTCTCATCCTGCCTTACTTCTCCCCCTTCCTCACCATCCCTTAATACATTGTTATCTGCATATGAATTTTCATCTTGGGCACAGAAATAGCTATGATAATAAGCTCATACAGGCACAATGCAAACCTCACCTGTGTTTCATTACTCTAAGTTGTGACAGACCCGCTCTTGGGACTCTACTTGACCTTGTCTTTCAGAGTGTGCCTGGCTAGGTCTTTACCCTGAAGAACAAGGGGCTGGAATAGCTGGGACAGATCCTCTCCCTTGGTAAGGACGCACATTAAGCCTCACAAGCAAGGAACTACATGCAGACTTCATGCTAGGGAGACCTAGGAAAAATGTTGCCACATTGGCTGACAGAAAACCACTAAAGACTATTCAAAATCGCCCAAGGAGGAAACATGAATAGAAACTATAGGGGACCACCTATGTCTGGTAGGAATTTTTAGAAAAATGTTTAGGTGTATGTGGGGACAGAGCCAGGAGTACAGTTTCCAGGCTCTCACCCTGATGTGGAAAGGTGCTCACTCAGGTAGTAAATGGCCATCAACTGTGATTGGATGGTCATCAGCTGTAGCTAGTTGGCCGTCAGCTGTAACCAGTGAGCCATTGGCCACTAATATAACTGCCGTGTCTACGCTAGCGGCAAATGGGGGCTAGCAAGAAGATGGTGGCTGAGATAGCAAGAGCGGATTGCAGTTAGCACGGAGGATTGCAGCTAGCAAGTGGGGTTGGTTGGCAGAGAGGTGGATGGCAGGTTGCAGATCGTGTGGCTCCTGCTTTCTGTGTGTCCAACCCAGCTGCCAGCGAGTATATAGTGGTATGACTCCCCTATCTATGGCTCTGTGGGTGTTCTGTTTTGGCCTCACTATGTCCTGCGTTCTTATGTGGTGAGCGGGAGCTGAGACCCTGCATGACATCCTGCATGTCAGTGTATAAAAATATTTGCTGAAGAAACTGAGAAATTAAAGCAAACTTAACATTAAAAATTACAGTAGAATTTTTTTGTAATCTTCTTTCATTTAATCATGAATACTAGTCTGTGGGGACAGAGCCCCAGAGAGCAGTTTCCAGGCTCTCGGCCTCATGTGGAAAGGTGCTAGCTCGGGTAGTAGATGGCCATCAGCTGTGGCTGGTTGGCCATCAGCTGTAACCATTGAGCCATTGGCCACTAATATAACTGCTGCGGCTACAGAGGGAAGTGGAGGAGAGAGGAAGAGAGAGGAGGAGACTGAAGGAGAGTGGAGGAGAGTCGGTCGGTTGGCAGCAAAGCGGACAGCAGGTCGCACGTCGTGTAAACCCAGCCACCAGCGAGACCATAGTGGTATGACTCCCCTACCTATGGCTCCGTGGGTGTTCCTTTTTGGCCTCACCATTTCCTGCGTTCTTTGTGGGGAGCGGGAGCTGAGACCCCGCAGGCCGCCCCGCGTGACAACTGGTCCAGCGAGCAGAGTCCCTTGCACGACATAGTCACAGTTAGCATTTGTGAAACTACTAGTTAATTTACAAAGTAGTTTTGCTTATTTTACTTATTGTATTTCGCAAATGTAATCATTTGTTCTGGTTTTAAATAAACAGGAAGAACTTTTGCACATCGGTATTAGTTGATTCAAATCAATAACGTTAGGAGACTATGGTCTATTTAAAAGGGCATTATTCAAAACAATCTTTGTAAATTTTACACTGGAGACTGTGATACTTCTTAAAAAGATTCAAACTTTCAGTGCTCTTCATTTGTTTGAAACACTTTAAAGTCAAGCAGAAAAGACAAATGAGAGAAATGGGTAAAACCATCTGCAGTCAAAATTACAATGTGACACGGAGACAATAGGATCTGATGCTCTGAAGCCAGTGCAGGAAGGAAATCCATGTTTCATGGAAGGACCACATACAGAGTAAGTGAGCATTCAAAACACACTAGCATTGAAAGTGTATCATCTAGGGCCGACCCGGTGGCTCAGGCGGTTTGAGCTCTGTGCTCCTAATGTCGATTCCCACATGGGCCAGTGGGCTCTCAACCACAAGGTTGCTTGTTCTACTCCTCGAATCCCATAAGGGATGGTGGACTCCACCCCCTGTAACTAAGATTGAACACGGCACCTTGAGCTGAGCTGCCACTGAACTCCCGAAAGGCTCAGTTGGTTGGAGCACATCCTTTCAACCACAAGGTTGCCGGTTCCACTCCCTCCAAGGAATGGTGGGTTGCGCCCCCTGCAACTAACAATGGCAACTGGACCTGGAGCTGAGCTGCGCCCTCCACAACTAAGATTGAATGGACAACAACTTGACTTGGAAAAAGTCCTGGAACACTGTTCTCCAATAAAGTCCTGTTCCCTTTCCCCAATAAAAAAATCTTAAAAAAAATTTAAAAAGTGTATCATCTACTTGGATTCGTACTTACATTTTGTTGCATTCATTTATGAAACAGTGGTCTCATTCACAGGATATTATTTACATATTCATAGGATATTATTCAGATTTTCATTTCTTTCCTACTCTTGGCCTCTGCTCCAAATGCAGCCTGTACCTACAATACACATGACCTTATTCAAGATTTCTCAGATCCCTCTGTCTGAGTCAGGTTTCCCCTTACCTACTCTGGACAGAAAGCAGTGTCCCTGCTGCTCTGGTTACTAATGGAGCATCAGACCATGAGAAAACCCTATCTTTTCCATCTTCACTAGCTTTACAGTGCCCAGAAGTGTTTTTCTCACAGTTAGAACTTGAAACTCTGAACTGAAAAGACCTGCCCCAAAATTTAGATATGAGAAAAACTGGAGGTTATACAACTGGTCCCTCCCTGCTGGCCAATATTGATGCTGGACCATGGCGCCCCAACATATGACATGTGGCATTTACTCCAAACTCTTGCTTTTCAAAACTGCAGTGCATGTGCAGTAATCACAAGTTCTGAGGTCAGCAATGTTTAGTCTTTCTTGGAGTTCGCTGTGTCTTATTTTCCATCTGGAACACAGCACTTGACATCAGAGCTAAGATTCTTCACCTGGAGTCCATCACCTGGGAACTCCTAAAATTGAATGCATTTTTTTTCTTTGCAAGAAGTATGTGCAACTTTCAGCAGATTCTGAAAGAGGTCTGTATTTGTTTTACAGACCTAATGCTACTGCAACAAATAACCACACACTTAGTGGATTAAAACAAAAATTTCTTTTCTGACATTTCTGTAAGTTAGAGGTCCAGCATGGGTCTCACAAGGCTAACATTGAGATATGGCAGAGTTGTTCTCCATTCTGGAAGCTCTGGGAGTGAGGGGAGCATTTCCTTAGGAGAATCTATTTCCTTGCCCATTCCAGCTTCTAGAGGAAGCCTATGTTCCTTGGCTCATGGCGCTCGCTGTTCATCCATCTTCAAAGCCAGCAATGGAGGGATGGGAAGGGGGTGGTTGAATCCTTCCTCTGTGCCCATCTTCTGTAGTCATGTTTTCCTCTGAACTCTCCTTTTCTGCCTCCCTCTTCCACTTTTAAGGACCCTTGTGATTTCATTGGGCTCCCACAAACACTTTCCTAAAGAAAACAAACCAAAACGGGTGTAATAAAATGTCATGTATACTCATTCCTCAATATTTCATCAACATGTCATTCATAAATTGTTTATTGAGCATCTACTATATACCAGTCAGTGTACTTAGATGGTAGGATACTTTTTTATAAATAATTATAAATAAGAGAGGTGTGGGACAACAACCATACTGATTTGCCCAAAACAGGGGTTTCCCAAGATGCAGAATTTTCAGTGTTAAACTCAGGACAGTTCAGGTTTAAGGGGAGTTGGTCACTCCAGGTGTGGTCTCTGCTGTGAAGAGTTTGTTTGCAACCCAGTGAGAGACATGAACAAACCGCAGTTGAGCAGATTTTGCAAGTTGCCATATGTGCTTTAAAGAGAAAAGGGGCTGAAATAGAGATGAACAGAATGGGTAGCACACCTTCCCCTGCCAGCACCCCTTTGGGATAACATTGATTGTGCTCCAAATGCATGCCAGATGCTGGCTAAGTGCTACACACATAATCTTGTTTAAACCTCACAACACCTGCATGAAGTGAGGACAATTATTGCCTGCAGTTTGCAGAGGAGGAAACAGAGAAAGAGAAGTAACTTGACTAACATCACACAACAACTGCCCCAGAAACCAACCCTGACACAAGGAATCATGAGCAAGCAATTTATTAAGAAAATGCTCCCAGGAGAAACCTGTAAGTGAGTCTGGGGAGCAGGATGAGAAAGGGCAAGGAGACAACAAGGATGAGATTCCAGGAAAAGTTCCAGAGAGGGCGGCTTCATCCTCATCAGGCAAGGGCACTGTTGGGTGTAAGTCACCCTTCCATTTCCCCTGACAGGTAGTGGAGTTCATTCTCTCACACCCTTAGTTGGCTGGCTATGGGCCACTGAAGGTATATAAAACTTCCAGACACTTCTGGCTCACTTTGTTTTACAGGCAAACTAGCTCCTGCTCAAAGACTGGCTGCCAAAGAAGAGTCACAGGTGTGGGCTTTTGAAAGCAGAAGCACCAAGGCTGGGAGAGAGGAGACTGACAAGGTAGCTGAGGTGGTCTAAGTGGAGTGTCAGAAGCATCCACTTTCACTAGTAAGACATAAGGTAGACTGTGAACCTCACCTAGCAAGTTCCAAAGCAAAGATTCTAAACTTCTCTTCCATTCTGTCCATTTTCACATTCATACACATTTTCTTAAAATCTAAGATTTATGGGATTTTTTTCAGAATTTTTCTTTTGCAAGTATACTTTCTATGCACCAGGATTGTTGACACAAATATTAAAACTTAAATTGTGTTACCATTGAGAATCAACAATCAGCATCATGGCATGTACTTTATTCCTTTACTCATTTTCTTCTGACACTTGACTTGTAATAACAAAGGACTAATTATAATGTCATTGATAAAATTATTAAGATCAAATACAAGTTTCTGCCTGGATATCAGTGATTTTTAAAATGGCTTTTAGGCCATCATAATCCACCTTAGAATTTTCATATTCGTATAGACTGTAGTTATGTCAGTGCATTTGTGTAAATGGAAGACTAGGAAGCAGCATTGTGTCTTTTCAGAATTAAAGGCCTTCAAACATCAGAACCAACTCTTATTCACTGCAAATGTGATGTTTCAGTGTGACCTTGTGTGGGGACAGAGCCAGGAGTGCAGTTTCCAGGCTCTCGGCCTCATGTGGAAAGGTGCTGGCTCAGCTAGTAAATGGCCATCAACTGTGATCAAATGGCCATCAGCTGTGGCTAGTTGGCCGTCAGCTGTAACCATTGAGCCATTGGCCACTAATATAACTGCTGCGGCTAGGCTAGCAGAAAATGAGGGCTAGCAAGAAGATGGTGGCTGGCAAGAGCGGATTGCAGTTAGGACGGCAGGTTGCAGACAGTGTGACTCCTGCTTCCTGTGTCTCCAACCCAGCTACCAGCGAGAGTATGGTGGTGTAACTCCCCTATCTATGGCTCCATGGGTGTTCCTTTTTGGCCTCACCCTATCCTACGTTCTTATGTGGGGAGCGGGACCAGAGACCCCGCCTGACACTCTGCATGACATCTTGGCTCTTTACTACTAGAGAGAACAAGATCCTTTATGGGCTCCAGACAGAAAACGCAGTTAATAACCTCTTGTAGACTAGCACTTGTATGTTTGCATGCACTGCAGAGATGTACTTTGCTCATAGTATCATTTATTTAAATGTTATTTAAATGAAATTAATATATAAATGGTGATAGACTGTTGTTTCTGAATTTTATGCTAGACATAGTAAAAAAGTAATATAATCATCAAAAAGTCTGAAAGAAGAAATGGGTTGTCTAAATGGTAATTAAGAATCACTGACTTCTCTTGTAATTGTGTGTGTGTGTGTGTTGTGTGTTTGGAATAAGCCATTCCCAAACCCAAAAATAAACAAACACAAAAATAATTGTTCAAACCTGTCAAACATTTATGTATTTGTATTACTTAGGACTAGGTTTGACTGCAAGAAACAGAATCCACAACGGATGACTGAAACAAAAAAGTTTATTTCTCTCAGACATAAAATCCAGATTCTGTTCCATAAATTCCTTACAGCTCACTAATCAACTATTTATAAGTTATAAATAGCCTTCATGATCCAAGATGGCAAACCATATTCACTTTTCAGGCAGGAGGCTGGATTCATTGTTTTTGAAGGAAGGATCCTCAAAGCAAGCAGACACACAATACTTCTACTCTATTTTATTGGCCTGACCTTGGTCACATGGCAATACCTAGCCCAAGGGGAGGCTGGGAAATGTAATCTTTTATATGGGTAGCCAAGGACCCTACTGATTGAAAACTGGATATATATTTCTGTGGACAATGGGTGAATGGATCTCAAAGACTAAAAATCCTCTGCCACAAGCATTTATGGTAATTTCTAAGATGTCAATATGGCTAATTTCAATATGGAGTATTCCTGTTTCTTTTAGCCCTCATCTTGCTTATTCCAGGGTGAGAATTAAATCTGAAGTCAATTTAATTGTAATGTTGAACAAAGTCCTTTTGGAACTTGTGAAATCAACCTGTGGTAACACCAGGTCTTTCTAGCAGGACCAGATTCTGTAAAGGATAATTTTATTGCTTTAGGGGCAGAAAGCCTGCTCACATCCAATGACTTATCCTTGTGGAGACATAAAAGCCCTGCCTTCTCGCCCCACCCTGAGTCAGCACTGAAAAGTTGTCCCACCTTCAGAACTGCCAGGGGTTGTCTGAGGCTTCCTTGAGCCTACCTTAGAGCTCGTCACCCCGCTCTGCCTACCCCGCCTACCCTTTCAAAAGTATTTCACAGTAAACCTGTGTGCACTAGTCTCCAATTCAGAGGCTGCTCCCGGGGGAGAGGAACAAAATAAATGACCAGCTGAAATCCATACTGGATCACTCTCCAATCAGATCTCTTGCACTTGTCAACTGTCTTTGCGGTTCTCAGCCTGCCATGTCAGTCAGTAAACATCTCTCTGCTTCTGATAGAGGTTGGCTCTGTTCAGCCCTTCTCTCCCATCTTGGGAGTCCTTCTGGACACTCCAGGAACCCTCTTTGTGGGAGCAGATGCTCATGTGGTCATTATAATCTTTAGAGAGAATATACTATAGCAAGGAGAGTGGGAATCTGACTACCTGAGTCCTATCTCTGCTCTGTCATATCCAGACAGTGTGATGCTGACTGAGCCAATTTCCTCCTCTCTAAGATGAGAATCACACCCTGGCTTCTCAGGGTTATTAAATGAAATAAGCTAATTTGTTTAAACCACCAGTTTTTCAATGCCTTCCTGCCCACTTCCTGTTTACCCCAGGCTAATGTAGAATTTACTTGCCCAAATGGTCAAGGACATGTTTTGACTTTCTTATTGAACCTTGCAAAGTTCAGGGGATCCTCAAAAGAAATATTCAAAACAGCCTCACTACATTGGGACCTCTTATATTTCTGGTGGTGGCCAGCCTTTTCCTCTAGTTCATGGCCACTCTGCCACAGTGCGTATCTGTTAGAATTAAATTTCTGACCTTGCATGCCTACTCCAGTTGCTGCAAAGTGCTGGATCATTATTTCACCTTTTCCTCCAGTCCCAGCATTTCTTCTCAGCTCATAAAAACATAGAGGTTTAATGTGCTCATTCCGAGAACATCAACCAAACCACTGGTGTAAAATCTACTCAGCTGGAAAACTTGAGAATAGCAGGTTAGAGCAGTGGTTCTCAAAGTAGTGTCCCTTCACCTGAAGGAACATCAGCATCAGCTGGAAACTTGGCAGAAATGTGAATTCTGGGGCCCCACCCAGACCTACTGAATCAGAAACTGAGAGCCAGACTTAATAATCTATGTTTTAACCAGCCCTTAAGAGGAATACTGTAAGTTTGAGAGTCACCGCTGAGGGGGGTCCCAAAAGGTATAGACAGGAGGGCTTTCCTTGACTCCTGCACTAGCATCAAATCCCACTCCCCCCAACCCCATATGCAAGTGGGCATTTAGGAGCTTACCTGAACAAAAACAGGTTTTCTAATATTGGTCCTCTGCATTTAGAAAAGAAAAAACAAAATGATTGTTAAACTTTTAAGCCACATCACCTGGAAATGACTCCAGCTGCTGACGGTGGCTCTGACCACACTGCAGGCAATAAAGGGTTGGCTAACCTGCCTTTATTTGCTTTCTGCTCAAGATAAACATTTATCACTGGGTGTATTGATTGACACCGTATCACTTCCCTCCGTATACTTTCACAGAGGGAACAGGCTCCCCTTGGGAATGCAAACCTTTGTGAAGCTCAAGAGATGCCAAGTACTCCTAGGACTATGAAGCACTGTGAGCTTTACGAAGGCGTGGGAGCTCCTCTGCCAAGGAGAGGCCTGTAACCGTACTCCAGAGTTGGTTTAAGTATTAGCGATGCTCTTCCTATGGGAGACAATCAAGGAACAAAATGGTTGCTACAGAGTGACGGTAGGATGCACAAGGGCTCTAGAAAGTGGTATTGCTTCAGTGCAGAATCCCTACTAAAAATGTCTACATTATTCATGGCCTGGAAAGTAGGTTGCAAATAAACCTTGCATTTCTTGAAATTTTGCTTTTTGTTTGTTTGTTTTTTGCTTTTTCTACTTTTGCCAATGATGAAAAGACAGGGCTAGAGAAAAATCAGCAATATTGGCTTGATTTACAATTTATAAAAGATATTAATGAATAACTGTGGTCCATGAGTATTTTAATATTTGAGAATGTCTTATTTCCTATCTAAAAGTGGGTGGGGTACAAGTTATGAATAAATGGATTAATATGGATTGATTCACCACCAACTCTTTCTCTGATCTTTTGGCTTTGTTGATAACCATTCCTATAACTAATAATGTGGCTTTAGAGTCTATATAACTGGTAAATTAAATTATCTATATTTTAAAATCATATGCATCCTGAGGAGAGCATTTTTATTAGTTAAACATAGTCTGAAGTGTTAGTTCCATATTCATATTGTATTCATACAGTTCCATATTGTGACTACCTTAACCTATTGTTTTTAAAACAAATTATTGTGACAATAAATTTAACAGTTTCTTATTTGCTATCTATTTTGGTTCTGGAGAGAACCTTGGCAGTCTGTCTGTTCTTTAAGGGAGCTAATGTGGAAGAAAGACATTGGGGCTGCACCTATGAGTCCAAGAAGAGCCAGTGGGTGACATTAGGATCATTGGCTGCAATTGTTTCTTCATATATTTCTGTAGATTATAACTTAAAAAATTTTTAATGGTTTTTTAGAAACTAAAAACTTTGAGAGTCATCCTTCTTTTTGAAAACTTGGAAAAGGCTTTTTTTAACCTTTTATTTTGAGATAATGAGATAATTGTAGATTTATACACAGTTGTAAGAAATAATACAGAGATTCCATGTACCCTTTAACAAATGGTAACACCTTGTAAAATTATTGTACAATATCACAGCCAGGATATTGACATTAATAGAGTCAAAATATAAAACATCTCCATCATAAGGATCCTTCATGTAGTTTTTTTTATAGCAAAACCTATCTTTTCCTTCTTGCTGGTTCCTTAACCCTTGGCAACCATTAATCTATTCTCCATGTCTATAATTTTGTCATTTCAAGAATGTTTTATAAATGGAATCACACATTATGCAATGTTTGGAAATTGAATTTTTTCCCTTCAGCACAATTCTCTGGACTTCATCCAGGTTATTGCATGTATCACTGTTTTGCTTTTTTTATTGCTAAGTAGTGTTCCAACATATGGATGTACCTCACTTTATTTAACAATTCACTCATTAAAGGACATCTGGGTTGTTTTGTTTTGGGTTTTGGCTGTTATGACTAAAGCTGCTGTAAATATCTGTGCATAAATTTTTGTGTGAACATGTCTTCATTCCTCTGAGATAAATGTCCAGGAGTGTACTTGCTGGGTCATATGGTATTAGCACGTTTAGTTTTTAAAGAAACGGTTGAATTGTTTTCCAGAGTGACTGTAGCATTTTACCTTCCCACCAGAAATCTAACAGTGATTCAGTTTCTCTGCATGCTGGCCAGTATTTGGTATTGTCACTATTCCTCACTGTGGTTTTAATTTGCATTTCTCTAATGGCTAATGATTTCCCTAATTCCTAATTAATTTTCATGTGCTTATTTGCAATCTGTATATCTTCTTCAGTGAAACACCCATTTTTTAATAGGATTTTTTTTTTTTTTTTTTTTTTTTTACTATTGAGTTTTCAGATTCTTTACTAGTATTCTATATACTAGTCTTTGGATAAGTAGTTTGAAGTTGTTTATCCCAGTCTGTAGCTTGTCATTTCACCCTTTTAACAGGGTCTTTCACAAAACAAAAGTTTTTAATTTTGATAAGTCCAATTTATAATTTTTTTTCTTTTATGGATCATGTTTTGCATGCCAAGCTAAGAAGTCTTTGCCTCATCCTAAATCCCTAAGATTTTATCTTATGTTTTCTTCCAAAAGTTTTATAGTTTTACATTTTCACTTAAGCCCATACATAATCCATTTTGAGTTAATTTTTGTCTAAGGTTGGAAATACGTCAAGGTTCACATTTTGCCTATGAATGTCCAATTATTTCAGTACCATTTGTTGAAAAAGCTATATTTCTTCCACTGAATAACTTTTGCAACTTTGTCAAAAATCTTTTGGGCATACTTTTGTGGGTTTATGTTCAGGTTTTCTATTCTGTCCAATGATCTATGTGTCCATCTCTCTGCCAGTTCCACACAGTCTTGATTTTGTGGCTACAAATAATTCTTCAAATCTAATAAACTGATTCCTTCTACTTTATTCTTCTTTTTCAAAATCGTTTAAGCTATTTTTAGTCCCTTTACCTTTCATATAAATTTTAGAAAAATCTTGCTTATATCTATAAAAAAAAATCTTGCTGCGATTTTGGTAGAAATGTTATTAAAACTGTATGTGAATTTGGAGAGGACTGACATCTTTACCATGTTGAGTCTTCCAATCCATGAATGTGTAGTCTGTATTTATTTAGATAGTCATCAATTTCTTTCATCAGCATTACATAGTTGTCAGCATACAAATCCTGTAATGTTTTGTTAGATTCATACCTAAGCATTTTTCTTTTTTTGAACAATTTTTAATTGTATGATATTTTAATTTTGCTGCCCGTGTACATAAAAATACAATTAATTTTTGTGTGGTTATCTTCTGTCCTGCAAATTTGTTCTAGGAGAATTTTTGTAGATTCCTTGAGCTTTTCTATGTAGATAATCATGCCATCTGCAAATAGAGACAGTTTTATTTCTTTCTTTCTGATCTATAAGCCTTTTATTTACTTTTATTACCTTATTGCACATGCTAGAAATTTTAGCATTATGTTGAATAAGAGCAAAGAAAATGGATGTCCTTATCTCATTTCCAATCTTAATGGAAAGCATTCAGTATTTCACCATTAAGTATAATGTTAGATATAGACTTCTGTAAATGGTCTTTATCAAGTGAGGATGTGCTCCTCTATTTTTATTTTTCTGAGAGTTTATGATGAATGGGTGTTGAATTTTGTCAACTTTTTTTTTTCTGGGTAGATTTATATGATCATGTGTTTTTTCTTCTTTAGCCTGTTAATATGATGAGTTACACTGATTGATTTTATAAATCATTAACAGCCTTCCATCCCTGGAATAAATCCCATTTGGTCATGGTATATAATTATTTTTATATATTACTATATTCTAGTTGCTAATATTTTGTTAAGGATTTTTTTTGGTCTATATTCATGAGGGATTTTGGTCCAAAGTTTTCTTTTTGAAATGTTTGTCTGGTTTTCGTATCAGGTAATACTAGCTTCATATTATTGAATTAAAAAGTGTTTCCTCTCTTCTATTTTCTAAAAGAGACTATATATAGCATTGGTGTGAATTCTTCTTTACATATTTATTTATGTATATTTTTGGTAGCACTCTCCAGTGAAACCATCTGTGACTAGAGGTTTCTTTGGAGGGAATTATTAAATTACAGATTTAATTTCCTTCATAGTTATAAGGGTATTCAAATGATCTATTTCCTATTGAGTGAACTGTGGTAGTTTGTGTTTTTCAAGAAATTGTTCCATTTCATTTAAATTATCAAATTTATATATGTCAAGCTGTTTATACTGATTTCTTTATTATCCTTTTGCTGTCTGCATGGTCTACAGTGCTATCATTTGTTTCATTCCTGGTGTTAGTAATTTGTATCTTTTCTTTCAGTTGTCAGTCTTGCTAGAAGTTTATCAGTTTTATGATCTCTTCAGTGAATCAGCTCTTTGTTTCATTGATTTTCTCTATTGTTTTCTGTTTCAAATTTCATTGATTACTTATTAGTTTCTTACTTCTGCTTGCTTTGGACTTGTTTCCTCTTCTTTTTCTAGGTTTTTGAGGTGGGAGCTCATATTATTGATTTGAGACTAACTCTTTTATAATATGAAAGTTTAATGCTATAAATTTTCCTCTCGGTACTGCTTTAGCTCTCTACCACAAACATTCATATGTTATTTTAATTTTTATTCAGTTCAAAATTTTTTTACTGGAGACTTCCTGTTTGAGCCATGTATTATTTAGGAGCATGTTGTTTAGTTTCCAAGTGTTTGGAGATTTTCCTGTTATTATTTTGTTATTGACATCTACATTCCATTGTGGCCAGAGAACACACTCTGTATGCTATCAATTCTTATAAAGTTTTTGAGATTCGTTTTGCGGCCCAGAAGATAGTCAAAATTGGTTTATGTTCCATGGCAGGTTGAAAATAACATGTATTCTGCTGTTGTAAGGTAGATGTTGATAAGAGCCTGTGGGTCGATGGTGGCATTCAGTTCTCTCTTTTTGTTGGTCACTCTAGCTGAAGGTTTATTGATTTTGTTGATCTATTACATTTATCTCCACTATAATCCTAATTTTTCCATCATTCTAATTGCTTTAGATTTAATTTGCTATTCTTTAGATTATTGATTTGAGATCTTTATCCTTTTTTAATATAGATAAACACTGAAAATTTTGCATCTTTTCCAAATCACTCAATATTTGAAGGCAAAATAAAGGTTTATATATAGATAGGTTTCAGCCCGTGATCTGAGATTTCATATATCCCTTACAGCTTGGTTTTCTCTAAATGTGCAGATCAATACTTGTTTCAACTGCTGAAGCAAGAAATTAATGTCTGTACTTTTTTGTAATTATTTATAAATTTTTGTATAATTAGAATGGCTAGAAGGAAAAATTCAATTTCTGTTATATGCTACTAAGTTCTGCCTTCTAAATATAGCCTCCCTTAGAATCATGAAATCTCTAGTAAAGTATGCAGGTGAAGGTGTCATCCTATTCAGTCTTGGATTTCCACTCTCTTCTAAATACCTCATGTTTCTCTTGTTCTTTTCTCCCCAGTACTGATGAGTCACCTGTTATTTATTTGTTCATTCAAACCTTCATTCATTTATAAATTCACTGACTCATTCACTGGACAAACTTACAAAGTTTCTACTACAGCAGGTCCTGGTATGTGAAGACACATGAAATAACCCAAAACTTGACCTGAGAAGCTCATTGTCCATGAGTATCCCATATGACAAATCAGCAATCAAGCCTGGAAACATAGGCATCTTGCCATTGATATACTAGTTACTCCTCCACTGCAGGACCATATTTGGTCCAAGGTTGCCTGGACTACAGGGTATAAAAATAAAAGAGAGCCTTTTATTTTTTAGAAAAACTAAGCAGAACACATCTATTTAAGTCATTGCAGAACCCTTTAGGACAGTCACTTTGAAAGACTAAGCTATTGGTGTTCAAATGGTTTAGGAGCTTGTAGCACACCCGGTTAGTGCCTCTCCCATATCCTCTTGGCCCACCCCAGGAGTCACATGCCAAAGGATCAGAATATGCACGAGGCTTCCACACTCTCTCTCCCTGAAGGAATTTTCCAGCACAGGAGTGTGTTTCAGTGCATTTGGGGCACTCTGGAAGTTCTGATGTGCTAACATCATAGAAGTTAAACATGGAAGGGATTTAGTGAATCAATACCCAGCTTCTCACTCCTAGCAGGATGATTCTGAGGCATATTACAGTCTCTCAGAAACTTCCTAGTTTACTTGAACCCTAATTGTCCATCATTTGTGTTTTAAAATAACATGTATACATACAGGTAACTCCCATATAACAGGGCACTTCTATAACATGGTTTTGCTACAACACGGTTTGAGAATTGGGGGAAACCTTTGTACAACATAGCATCCTAGAAAATGCTTTCACTCTAACATGGTTTGAGAATTAGAGAAATCCCCGAACAACACAAACAACACAGAGCATAATAAGAGCTTTTAAGAGCAAAAAATAGCTCATTCAAAATTAGGGAAGTCCCCGAGCAATATGGAATGTAATAAGAAATTTTAAGAGCAAAGGATACCTCATTTGAAATTTTTCATTCGAGCATGGATATCGTATCAGATTTGACTGCAAAATTTTAAAATTTATTAGGATTTTAAATCCATTTTGTTTGTGGAGTATTAAGTTCAGAGGATGAAGATATCTTGTCAAAAAGAAAATGCCCTCGGTTAATGGTGCTTAATAGTGATGACGAAGAAAACATTATTTAGTACATACATATTAATATGTATACTTTTGGTGAAAATTGCTTTAATAAAGATATTTCTATAAAAATATAATAGTATGATTTTTTTAATTTTTGGAAACTAACCCCCTTTTTGGTACTAGTTCTTTGTTTCGTATAACATGGATTCGCATAACATGGCATTTAGGAATCTAACGGCCACGTTATACGGGGATTATCTGTACACACCTATATATGCATATATTATTCCCTAGAAAAATATCCTGGTGAACACTCGAGGATTGAGACATAGCGATGGGAGGGAGACTAACTTGTTTTTTCTTGGGGTATTAGAGTGTCTGGATTTTAATCCCAACCTTGTAACTGGCTGTCTGACCTTGGGCAAGTTAACCTCTCTGTAAATTGAGGATAATAACAGCATATATCTTATGGTTCATTGTAAGGATCATATGAGTAAATATATGAAAAGTGCTTAGAATAATGTCTGGCACATAGTAAGCATCATAAAAAGGTGATTATTATTTCTATGTATTTTCTTTCTGTTTCTTTGAACTGTGTATCATATTTATGCACTGAATTTCTAAAAAAATAAATAACTTGAAAACTTCAATAGACACATGAAAGAGTAGTTTTCTGATAAAAATTAATCAATAATTAATATTTAAGCCACAATTGCATTTTATCAGTGGGTACTATAGGATACTTTATCCATACTCATAACTTTAGAGTTTAAAGAATGCAATTTAATCTTTTTATATTGTTAAATAACATACAGGGGAAGAAACACCTTTGCAAATATACCATTAGCTGATTTTTTCATTTCAACCCCATAAGAATGTTCCTTTGTGCCACTTTCGCAATTGTGCTCCTCATAATCATTTATTTCTAGTTTGGCTACTAAAGTGTTTTTATTTAACCATGATTCTTATATTTTAAGTAATTTAGGCAACAGTGATGCCACCTAGCTGTAAGCAATTTTTAAGAGAAAACCAATTATTTTTCAGCTGAGAAATAATTAATTTTCCACTCAAAGTGTTTGGTGTCATTGTAATCCACACTGGGTGCCTATATTCAGAGGTAACCAAGTCTCCCCTGCAGCTGAGGCCTGTAACCATACCATCTTCATCTAAAAAACTCAAAGCTTAGGAACGAAGTGGAAGTGTGCAGAACAAACACTCTCACAAGCCCCCAACGAACACACCAATAAATTACCATGTTTCTCAGAAAATAAGACCTACCCTGAAAGTAAGCCCCAGTTAAGATCGTCAGCCAGATGGATGCATTTAGTACATTATGACAATGTTCCAGAAGAAGATGACATGACTGTATTTGAATAAATGTAGATTGCTGTACATGAAAAAATAAGACATCCCCTGGAAATATGCCCTAATGCGTCTTTGGGAGCAAAAATTAATATAAGACCAGGTCTTATTTTTGGGGAAATATGGTACAGTAACCTGGTTAGGTCATTTGGGGCTGAGGCTGCTCCCATTTATTCTGTGGTCAGCATAAACTGGATGAGGAAAGCAGCACCCCACACAGCACAGCTGTTTGAGTAGATGGACATTTGCCAACTATGAACTGCATTCTGGTAGAAAGACCTCACAGGGTAGTAAGTTGGGTGTTTTGTTTTGTTTTGTTCTTTTTTGTTTTGTTTTTCCCTTTAAGTAGGAATCCAGCAGAATGCTATATTTAAATATTAAACATTGGTAATCGTTTCAGCAGTATTGTTAGTTTGGATAAAATGTCTTTCCTATTGCAGCTAATTGCTTTCATATCTGCAAACTGATATATTCTTTGTAGACATTTATGCTGTCTTCTTTTTATAATGTTATTTCATTTTCTGTTCATTTCTGGTGTTGACTCAAAGGGCCTTTATCACCTCGTGCTGATAATCTGTGCTTTATGGCTGCTGGTGTGATTGGGAGCAGCATGCAATAATACACACATATAAATATTTGAACAGGAAAAAGAAAGTCTGTCTGATGTAGGCCAAGGAAGAAATGCTTTTAAACAAATAATGCCACTAGAGGGACCTTGACTCTAAACTAAGACTCCGCAAGGTGACTCTCTCCTTGCACTACTTGAAAGGTGGGTACTAGTGCTATGGCAGATTGCAAAGAGCCAAGTCATCCCAGGCCCCAGGGCATAGGGTGCCCAGCAGGGTCCACTCTGGCAGTCTACGACTTGCTGGTCAGGATCACTAAAATCATCCCTCTGATAAGAATAAATTTGCTCTTCCTTGGAGTTAAAGACCTGAGAGGTTTTAATCACTTTACCCCGGCTTCGCTGTCTGGTCACCACACGTTATCGTATGGTTCAAAACAAGATGCTGCGTCTCCCTTTCCCATTTTTGCGTGGGGTGGGGGCTTTCCCCCCTTTTCTGCATCTCTTGTGAGCAATTAAAAATGAGTGTAAAGTGACATGCGACTTAGAAAGTAAGCACCAGGAAGCAAAACTGGAGACAAACAGAGCAGCTAATTTTGCCAGGCATAGCTGGTGCTGGCCGCGGTTGTCCCTGACAGCAGGGCTGACTCCCGAACCACCTGTGTTTGCTCACTAGCTTTCCCCAATCTGCGAGAAAATGGCCAGGGCCGGTCACATGGCAGCCAGATAGGCTAGGCACCATGGGAATACAAAAGCCAGAGCTTTTAGCAGAGTTAATCATTAATGCGCCTTTTCTTTGTCCCATTCAGGAGTGCTGACAGGGCTTTGATAGCCCATATTTGCCATCAGGCGGCTGCAGTCACAGCCAGGTACTAATGAGCTCACTGGCTCGAAGAGCCTGATTTGGACCTGGACACTGCCCTCCACCTGTATCCTGTTCCCTGAACACACCCCCTCGCCCCAGGTTGTGCCCCAGTCCCTCTGGGGCCTGTTATTGAATACCCACCCAGCTGGAGTCCTGCTTGTCTCTGCGTATTTTCTGCCTGAAACCAACGCAGCAAGCTAGGAGATGAGTAATCAGGAAAGCCCTGACTCTCCCTTCCCCATGTGTTATCTTTCCCCCAACCAGAAGAAAAAAAAAAAAAGATATACTGAATATGTATTTGTTGTTTGTTTTAATATGGACCAAGGATGGACTACTTTGGTATAACAGCAAAGTGGTATTATCTTCTCAAAACTTAGCTTAGAAATTTACCATGGGTATATTCTGATTTTTCCTTCTCAGCAACTAAAACGCAGGTGTCGCTGGCAGATTTTTTTTTTTTTAATTGAAAACCCCACCTTAACAGACTTCACAGTAAGTAACTCGCATGTCAACAGACTGGAGTTAGGGTAAATGGGAACCACATGAAAACTACCTTGCTACCTGTCCTTTTATCTGACTCTGTGAAGCTGCTTCCCTCCAAGGAACAAGATATCCAAAGCCCCTAAATCCATGCTTTTACCTCCAGCTTGCTGAAAATGTTCTTTGGGTTTGTGCAGCCATGTTTCTGTCAGCCCCTTGGCATAAACTGGCTGTTAAGATATAAATCATAACTGTCCCATTGTCCTTTAAGAATAGTTGAAAACAAGCAAATAAAAAGTACATATTTGAAGGCTGATTTACAAACTGACAGAAATTTTAAACTTTTTAGCCATTAAAGAGCAGAGTTTTTTTCTAGGAACTGAGCACGTGAAA
This sequence comes from Rhinolophus ferrumequinum, assembly GCF_004115265.2. Taxonomy (NCBI): domain Eukaryota; kingdom Metazoa; phylum Chordata; class Mammalia; order Chiroptera; family Rhinolophidae; genus Rhinolophus; species Rhinolophus ferrumequinum. The sequence goes on from NC_046306.1 coordinate 42,895,852, forward strand.
ATTTTGCTGACTGCTTGCTGATTGTGTATGAAGACATTGTCAGTAAAGACATTACACTCAAAACATGGCACTGCCAGGTGGTCCTATATCTCCCCTTGGCCAAAGTCAAAATGCCTTTAAAGATTTTATCTAATTGATCTTTAAAACATCTAGGGCATACTGGATGATGACAAATTTTATTGCCATCTATTTTTAACAGATGAGGAAGTGAAAGATGACTAATTTGCTTCATTGTCTTGAAACTGTAACAACAGACAGATTATTAGAATCCCAGAAGGATTAGATTGTGTGACCAGTGTTTTAGGATAGACTAGCTGCTTTTTATTGTATCCTGTGACCTGCAGCCTAGTTTTGTTATTGTTGTTGTTGTTGTTGTTTTGTTTTGTTTTTTTAAGGAGGGCACAGCTCAGAGTGGCTCATGTGGGAATCAAAATGGCAACCTTGGTGCCATCGGCACCACGCTCTAACCAACTGAGCTAACTGGCCACCCCAAGCAGCCTGGTTTTATTCTTAAGAATGTTGTTTAACCTCTCTTAAGTTTACTGTTCACCTACTGTGTACTATAGAACACTTAGCTCTGGAGGGAATAAAAATGGAGACAATATGGCTCCCACCACTGAGAAGCAGCTCAAGAGATAAGACGCGCACCACAAATAAAATACAGCACCAGAAGAAAATGTGTGCTGCATTTAAATGCCACAGGATGAAATGCCTAAGTCCTTACATCCTGGTAGAGCTTTGCCCCAGGTATGAAGACTCTTCACAAGGAGGAAAAGCTGGTGATTTCAGAATGCCTGAATGTTAGAATGTGGAAAGCATCCAATTCAAATAATGTTATCAGTTTTAACATAATGAGTAGGGTATGTGGTATGATCAGCCTTTACTTTTTAAAATGCTCTTCATACAGGGAGCAAAACCAAGTGTGTACCCTACATTATCCGTCTCATCACAGGTTCACAAACCACAGATGTGTGTATAAGGTTAGAGCTGACTCTACTATTAAAAAAAATCCATTTTTGTTCCTCTGCCATGTGCAGTTGTTCTAGAATATGATCTTTGGCTTTCAAAGGGGGCAAAGTTGTTGGCTTAAGCACACATTCAATCAAATATATTTCAATGCACGCAAGGGACTAACAGAAAATATTCTGTTATTTTTCAGGGCAAAATTATCTGAATGACTCCTTAAGATTTAACCAGAAATTAAATGGACATTTGGGGCAGATAATGGGGGTTAAATTGATATATTGATAATGATGTATTGATATTAATTGATATTGGCATTCTCCTGGAATTGTTTAAGTGGATTAAATCAAGAGAGAAAGATGGATCTGTGTTGTATGTAGTCTCATTTCCTGGGGAGACAACAGAAATCTTAATTTAAGACACCACTTAATGTAGCCCCTAAGTCAAGAATTTGAGTGCAGATTTTTTTTAATGTGATCACAGGTAACAGGGTGAGGGAAAGGTGAAGTGAGACAGGGAAGAGAGGACAGACAATAAAGGGTGTGTTAATGATCACACACCACTGTGAATGACTGGAGCTTAACCCCATAGAGCGCCCACTGAAAAACTGCACAGAACCCACTCCAGGATTGTCCAACTAAGGGGACGGGAATGTGGGTTATTTAAACATCAACTCCCGTCTTTCATTGTTCACCAGTTCTTCCTGGGGGATGTAAACTCTCTAGCACTTTGACCACCCCACACACTGGGGAACACACTCTTCTGTTCCAAGAATACCTTTGCACAGAGGAAACATCTGATATATGGGGGAACTGTCTGCAAGTGACCCTTAATGGGCCAAGGGGATATGGGCAAGGCATGTACAGCACTGGCCACACAGACTTCACTGAGGCAACAGTGGAGGCCACAGTGGAGGGAAGGGAAAGGAGGCTTATACTTGGGACCAATTGAGGTCAACACAGCTTAGAAGCAGAGCGCTAATCATGGAAACCTCTAAACATTGGGTAATAAGATAATAAAGTTATTCTTAGATCAACCACAGTTCTCCCTTGTACCTTCTGTTTGCAGTACAAGCATACTCTACCATGGAGGGACAGGCTTCAAAAGACCTAGAGGCCGCAGGTTTCCAATGGGTTTATGTTAAATGTGTAAGAAATCCATAGTCAGCTCTGGGAGATTCCATTGCAAAGGGTGTGCATGTGCTCATGTGGGCCACATGGCTTCTTGTTGGAGCTCATCTTCCCAGTAGCTTGGGGAGCTCATTTGGGTTGGCTGTGGTCATATTGGAATGAAGAACAAGCGCATTTATATGTTCATATCCTTAGGAGGTTTAAAATCCTGTTCTTCTCTTTGCACAAAGTCATTTTCATACATTCCATTCAGTGAAGCCATGTCCCTTACCGTATAGCAACGGTTCCCAAAGTGTGGACCCTGCACCAGCAGCAGCAACATCACTGAGGAACTTACTAGAAATAGAACTTTTCAGACTGTTCCCAAGACCTACTCTTTCCAAAACTCTTGCAGTGGGTCCAGGAATCTGTGTTTTGTCAAGCTCACTGGGAGATCCTGAGGCATGCTGAAGTGTAAGAACCACTCGTGGGCCTGCTCCAGGACACTCCACTTTGAGAATCTCTGCCTCCACCTCCTGTTCTCCCACTATTCTCACTTTTATATATAGTATCCCACCATATTCCTCAGTTTCAAATGATATTCAAAGATACAGTAACAATGACAGCTTTCCAGAAGGAGGGGAGATTATCCTGATTGTATTGAACACGATCCTAATTTTTTTTTTCAATGAAACTGTGAAATATATCTATCTGGGAAACACAGGCATTTAGGATGTCCCATATCTGAGTCTAATAACCTAAGGCTTTTGAAACTGGTTCTCTCTAAGTCTGTTTCTCACAGGATGGTATTTTCTTCTTTATGTCCTCTCTGGACCAATCTAGAGTACAAGATAAGAGTCAAGAGAAGTTGTTCTTCGTGTGGAGTGGCATGGAATTGCACCAAATTCAGTGATGTGCTCAGAACAGGAAGGAGGGAGATGATGTCAAAATTGCAGGAACTGACCCTGCCGTTCTGCCCCACAGACAGCACCCTCGCCCCCAGTGAAGTGAATGGGGACCTGCATTTTCCTGATTACCCTCCCTAGGCCTCTCAGGATGTAAATATCTCACCCCTGGGTTTTGGAAGTGTGTTTGTCTACACAATGGCCCCTAAATGCAACCTGGTGCTCCAATTCAACTGAATACCTATTATCTACCCTGACTAAAGGTAATACTAGCCCCGTGGACCCACTGAAAGGAACATGCTAAAAATCCCTTCTGATGGGATTTTTAAGTATAAATTTGAATACACAGGTTTTGCTTCTGTGAGAAGCAGACACTGAAATGGAAACTAACAGGAATTTATTAGAGAGCGAGATCTACACTTGGGAGAGGGAAAGGAAGGATGCAGATCGGGTAGAGGGAGTCCAAAAAAAAGCCTTAGCTGTCCCCATGGGAAGTTCTGGATCTGGGTTGGTCTTCAGAGTTTTTCCCACTTGGGGCAAGGAGGTGGGGTCTTTACCTCATTGTTAATCTGGCACAGGGTAGCAGATCCCCTTGGAAAGGGGTCTTGGCCTAGGACCAGACAGTGTTTATCAGCCCTAGAGTAATGTTTCAAACATAAAACACATACTCTGAATAATTTCATGCCACATTTAGCTTTGAAAGTTTATCTATAATGGACCCTTATGATAAACCTAAAACCATTAACCCATTCATAACACCACACATAAAACAGCCCAAGTGTTCATCAGCAGGTGAATAGAGAAACTGTGGTATAGCCATACAATGGAATATTATTTGGCAATGAAAAAGAATGAACTGATAATTACATGTAGTAACATGGATGAATCTCAAAAATGTGACAGAAATCAGGCTCAAAAGCCTACATACTGTATGATTCCACTGATATGACGTTCTACAACAGGAAAAACTAACCTATGATAAAAATTTAAAGAACAGCAGTGCCTTGGGAAGGGAGGCAAAACAAGATTAAGAAGGTATAAGAGGGACCTTTCTGGGGTGATAGAAATGTTCAATCTTACCAGAGACTTGGCTTACACAGATGTCTACATTTATCAAAATTCAGTGAATGGTAAATGCAAGGTTAGTACATTTCAGTATATGTAAATTTTTACTTGAAAAAAAACTGCAAACGAATATTGAACTCTAGTCATAATAAAATGCATGCTAATATGGCTAGGAGTGAAATGCCAAGATCTGTACAACTTACTTTGAAATGTATCAAAAACAATGTCTGGCATGGGTAGAAGGATGTGTGAGAAAATAACTAAAGGGAACTGTTAACAATTACAGAATCTGGATGGTGCACATGTTTGTGTTCACTGAACAATTCATTCAATCTTTCTTTGCATTTGAAATTTTTTATTACATAATCCTAGGGAAAAAAAAATTCATTAAAAGTAAGTTTGCACCTTTCTCATTCCTCACCCTACTCTTCTTGCTTAGTGATCACAATCCCTGAGCCATAATGGCAAAAACACTCTTCTTCTACGCAAGACTCTTTGGAGCCTTTTACATGAGTGAGGGGAGAATTTCACAATTACTTTGGAAGGACATAATTAAATGGCACTGTTTGGTTTGTACCACAACCAAGTTTGCATTTATTTAAAATGTGCTGGGTTATTTCCTAAAGCTCAATCATGGAAAGCCAGTAAAAGTAGAGAGGTTATTCCATAATTTCTGGACAAGTAGAGTGTGCTTCTCTCTGCCTCCGGTGATGAGAATGCTTAGTGGAGAAAGCTCATGGACTGTTCCACACCTTGAATTAAAACAATCTTCATTTGGCTTCCGGTCAAGATGGTGGATTATATAAACACTGTGCTCATCACCTCCCATGACCACATCAAAATTACAACTAAACTACCGAAAAACTATCATTAAGAATCACCTGAAGTCGGGGCTGGCCTGGTGGCTCAGGCAGTTGGAGCTCCGTGTTCCTAATGCCGAAGGCTGCCGGTTTGATTCCCACATGGGCCAGTGGGCTCTCCACCACAAGGTTGTTGGTTCAACCCTTCGAATCCTGCAAGGGATGGTAGATTCTGCCCCCTGCAACTAAGATTGAACACGGCACCTTGAGCTGAGCTGCCGCTAAGCTCCCAGATGGCTCAGTTGATTGGAGTGCATCCTCTCAAACACAAGGTTCCAGTTCGACTCCCTCAAGGGATGGTGGGCTGCGCCCCGGCAACTGACAATGGCAACTGGACCTGGAGCTGAGCTGCGCCCTCTATAACTACAATTGAAAGTTCAACAACTTGACTTGGAAAAAATCCTGGAAGTATACACATTGTTCCTCAATAAAGTCTTGTTCCCCTTCCCCAATAAAATCTTTAAAAAAAAAAAAAAAAAAAAAAAGAATCACCTGAAGTCTACCTGAGCAGGAGTCCTATAACTAAGGATATACAAAAGAGGCCACATCAAGACTCCTAAGAGGGGCAGAGATGCAGAGCAGGCTGTTCCCACACCGACATGTGGCAGTTAAAAATTGGGAGGGATATCTGGACTGTTTTGGTCTCTGGTGAGAAGCGAGGGATCCTAGACCCACCAGGCTCCTGAGCCCAGAGTTCCAGTGCTGGGAAGAGAAGTCCTCACAACTCTTGTCTCTGAAAGCCAGTGAAGAATGTGGCAGAGTGAGATGGAGGGCTTCTGGACACCCAGGTGTTCCTCTTAAAGGGACCATGCATGGACTTACTCCCTGATGGATTCACTCACTCTGGCTCCAGCACTGAGATAGTAGCTCAAAAGGTGCCAGTGACATACGGGAAGAACTGAATTGTCTGCATTCAAGGTGAGGGCTGGAGGGGCAGCTTTCTCCCAAACAGAAGTAATTGTTCCTTTGTTGAGCCCTAACCTCCCCACCCCCACCCCCAGCATGCAGACACAGGCGTGCACCATATCTTAGTCTCATTGACCTGGCTAACATCATTTGCCCTCCCTGATGATTCCCTGAGATCCCATCCCTCCCAACTTGTGGGTCCACCCAAATCACTTCTAGGGGTTTTGCCACACAAATGACCTGTCTTGGTTCATGCTGCAGTGTGGGGACAGAGCCCCAGAGAGCAGTTTCCAGGCTTTCGGCCTCATGTGGAAAGGTGCTGGCTCGGGTAGTAGATAGCCATCAGCTGTGGCTGGTTGGCCGTCAGCTGTAACCATTGAGCCATTGGCCACTGATATAACTGCCGCGGCTACGGAGGGAAGTCGAGGAGAATAGAGGAGAGTGGAGGAGAGTTGAGGAGAGTGGGTCGGTTGGCAGCAAAGCAGACAGCAGGTTGCTCGTTGTGTGAACCCAGCCTCCAGTGAGACCATAGTGGTATGACTTTCCTACCTATGGCTCCATGGGTTTCCTTTTTGGCCTAGCCATATCCTGCGTTCTTATGTGGGGAGCAGGAGCAGAGACCCCGTAGGCCGCTCCGCATGACAAATGGCGCAGCAAGCAGGGTACAGTGCCGGCAAAAGCTCTCCGAAGGGCGATGGAGCAGTTTGTGCATATGAACACTCAGTCTCAGGAAGACCAGGAGGAGCAGCTGCCGGAAAGCTGGACCCTGTGGAGGGGTGGAAAGACGTGGATGGTTCCCCAACCAGCATAGGCCGGAGAAAGCGAAGGTCGTTGCGGCTATGTGGGCTGGGAAGTGCTTGTTGAGGCCCTCACCCCCAGGTTGGGGAGGATTGGAGCCCTCGCTCTGTGGAGTGGGCACACATTGTGAGGCTAACACATAGTCCTGGCGAATGACTGTGGACTATGGGGAATTGCCTTCCATTCCTAATTTAATGGACTGCTTGACTGTTTGCTTGGGAATGTACCACCATGTAGTGGAACTGGAGGATGTTTGCTTCCTGTGTCTTGACCGGCGACCATTGAGAATATGTAAGAACCTTACTGTGAGTCGCTGTTGTTTCAGTACGGTACCCTGAGAGGCCTAGAGAGACTGGCAGTGCCCTGAGAGGCCCTGACTGTGTCCAGGGGGTCTGGTTGTACCCAGAGAGAGTGGCAGTGCCCTGAGAACCCTGGCTGAGCCCAGGAAGTCTGGCTGTGCCCAGAAGGACTGGTGGTGCCCTGAGAAGCCCTGGCTGTGTCCAGAGAGACTGGCTGTGTCCAGGATATTGCATTCACTTCCAGGCTCCTCGCACAGGGCCCCTCACGGAAGACACTTGTCACATAGATTGTGAGGCAAGACCCTGTAGGGTTGGAATGTGTGGGACAGACCCAGGAGTGCAGTTTCCAGGCTCTTGGCCTCACGTGGAAAGGTGCTGGCTCAGGTAGTAAATGGCTATCAACTGCGATTGGATGGCCATCATCTGTGGCTAGTTGGCCGTCAGCTGTAACCAGTGAGCCATTGGCCACTAATATAACTGCCGTGTCTACGCTAGCAGAAAATAGGGGCTAGCAAGAAGATGGTGGCTGAGGTAGCAAGTGCGGATTGCAGTTAGCACAGCGGATTGCAGCTAGCAAATGGGGTTGGTTGGCAGAGAGAAGTGGACGGCAGGTTGTGGATCATGTGGCTCCTGCTTCCTGTGTCTCCAACCCAGCCGCCAGTGAGAATATAGTGGTATGACTCCCCTATCTATGGCTCCGTGGGTGTTCCTTTTTGGCCTCACCATATCCTGCGTTCTTATGTGGGGAGTGGGACCAGAGACGCTGCGTGACTCCCTGCATGACATGCAGACTTTCCTAAAATCTCTAAAAGGTTCACAAGTCCCAAACAAGAAGCATTTGTCCTCAGCATGCCCCAAACATCTTTCATTAGGGGCAGCTGGCCTTGGTTCACAGTTTAACCTCTGCCAGGCACATCCAAGCCCAGCACAAGTGGCAAACATCACTAGATCACTTTGTAGCTTATACCAAGTGGTCCTGGGCAGGGCACAGGCAACTGCAAACCTTGACCTGAAACAGAGCCCCTCCCGGGAGCCCCCAACATCCACATACCTGGTAGCCAGTTTCAGATCACACCAGATCACCACCCAACCACCTCCACAGACAACACTCCCAAAGAGCAGACTGGGCAGGCACTAGCGTCCTGCTAAAGCGAATCCTGTTCTGTAAAGTCAGGCCCTGCACAATAGCTCCCCACTGTACTCCAGGCCAGACCTCACAACTAATCAGCCTGAGGGTTAATTCCTTCCACTGATGTGAAAATAGCAATGAAACCTCAACTACAATAGGAGGGCACACACAATCCATGCAACACATGTGGAGCACCTGAGTCAGGTGAGCAGGGATACTGTGCCACTGGGCCTCACAGGACACCTACTATATAAGGCCACTGTACTAAAACTGAGAGACATAGCAGCTCTACATCATACATAGAAACAAACACAGGAGGCAGCCAAAATGGGGATACAAAGAAACATGTTCCAAATGAAAGAACAGAACTAAGCTCCAGGAAAAGAACTAAACAAGATGGAGACAAGCAATCTAACATATACAGAGTTTAAAACACTGGTTATAAGGATGCTCAATGATCTCAGTAAGAACTTCAATAAAAAGATAGGAAACATAAAAATGGAGATAGAAAACATTAAAAAAAGAACAATCAAAAATGAAGAATACAATAACTGAAATAAAGAATGGATTAGAGGGAATCAACAGTAGATTAGATGAAGCAGAGGATCAAATCACCGATTTGGAAGATAAGGTAGCGGAAAACACCCAATCAGAACAGCAAAAACAAAAAGGAACTCCGCACACACACAATGAGGATAGTTTAAGGGGCTTCTGGGACAATATCAAGCATACCAACATTCGCATCTTAGGAGTACCAGAAGGAGAAAAGAGAGAGCAAGAAATTTAGAACCTATTTAAAGAAATAATAACTGAAAACTTCCCTAACCCAATGAAGGAAATAGATCTATAAGCCCAAGAAGTGCAGAGAGTCCCAAATAATAAGAACCCAAAAAGGCTCATACCAAGACCCACCATAATTAAAATACTAAAGGTTAAAGACAAAGAGAGGGTGTGAGGACAGAGCCAGGAGTGCAGTTTCCAGGCTCTCGCCCTTACCTGGAAAGGTGCTTACTCGGGTAGTAAATGGCCATCAACTGTAATTGAATGGCCATCGGCTGTGGTTAGTTGGCCGTCAGCTGTAACCAGTGAGCCACTGGCCACTAATACAACTGCTGTGGCTACGCTAGCAGAAAAACGGGGGGCCTAGCAAGAAGATGGTGGCTGAGCTAGCAAGAACAGATTGCAGTTAGCACGGCGGATTGCAGCTAGCAAGTGGGGTTGGTTGGTTGGCAGAGAAGTGGCCAGCAGATTGCAGATCATGTGGCTTCTGATTCCTGTGTCTCCATCCCAGCCACCATCGAGAATATAATGGTATGACTCCCCTATCTATGGCTCTGTGGGTGGTTTTTTTTGGCCACACTATATCGTGTGTTCTTATGTGGGGAGCAGGAGATGAGACACCACCTGACACCCTGCATGACAGAGGGTCATAAAAACAGCAAAAGAAAAGCAGTTAGTTATCTACAAGGGAGCTCCCAGAAGACTGTCAGCTGTTTTCTCAACAGAAACTTTGCAGGCCAGACAAGATCAGCATGAAGTATTCAAAGTGATGTAAAGCACAGACCCGTAACGAAGACTAATCTACCCCCAGCAAAGCTATCATTTAGACTCAAAGGGCAGATACAGAGCTTCCCAGACAAGAAAAAGCTAAAGGGGTTCATCAACACCAACCCAGTATTACAAGAAATGTTAATGAGACTTCTCTAAGAAGACAAAGGGAAAAAAGGTAAAAAATATGAATAATAAAATAGCAATAACTATAGATCTATCAATAATTACTTCAAATGTAAATTGATTAAATGTGCTAATCAAAAGATATCGGGTAGCTAAGTGGATAAGAAAGCAAAATCCTTACATATGCTGCCTACAAGAAACTCACTTCAGATCGAAAGACACACAAAGACTGAAAATAAAGGAATGGAAAAAAAATATTTTTCATGAAAATGGAAAGAAACAAACAACAACATCAAACAAAGCAGGGGGAGCAATACTTATAACAGACGAAATAAATTAAAACAAAAACTATAACAAGAGACAAAGAAGAACCCAGTAATCCCACTTCTGGGTATTTATCTGAAGAAACCCAAAACACTACTGCAAGGAGACATGTGCATCCATATGTTCATTGCAGCATTATTTACAACAGCTAAGACATGGAGGCAACCTGGGTGTCCATCAATGGATGAATAGCTGAAGAAGAGGTGGTACATATATACAATGGAATATTAGTCAGCCATAAAAAAAGAATGAAATTGTGCCATCTGCAACAACATGGATGGACCTAGAGAGTATTGTACTGAGTGGAGCAAGTCAGACAGAGAAAGACAAATGTCATATGTTTTCACTTATATGGGGAATCTAAAGAACAAAGTAAATGAATAAACAAAACAGAGAAACAAATTCATAGATATAGAGAACAATCTGGTGGTTGCCATGGGAGGGGGTTGAGGGATATGTGGAAAAGTGGAAGGGATTAAGAAGTACAAATTGGTAGTTACAAAATAGTCATGGGGATCTAAGGGCTAAGGGATATAGTCAATAATATTGTAATAACTGTATATAGTGTCAGATGGGTACTAGATTTACCAGGGTGATTACTTCATAAGTTATATAAATATCTAATCACTATGTTGTACACCTGAAACTAATATATTATTGTAATACGTGGGAACCGCAATTGAAAAATAAAATAATATTTAAAAATAAATTAAATAAATACAACCATCTTCATTTATTATGAATTAAATATTTATTTATGTTCCATTCAAATTCATATGTTGAAACCCTTACCCCCAAGGTGATAATATTTAGGTGGGGCCTTTGGGAGATAATTAGGTTTCGATAAGGTTATGAGGGTAGGGCCCCAATGGTGTGATTAATGCCCACATAAGAAGAGATCAAAGAGCTCGCTTGCTCTCTCTGCCCTGCCTCTTTGTCTCTCTGCCATGTGAAGATACCACAAGCCAGGAAGAGAGCTCTCACCAGACACAGAATCTCCCAGCACCTTGATCTTGGACTTCACAGGCTACAGAACTGTGAGAAATATACATGTGTTATTTAAGCCACCTGGTCTATGGTACTTTTCTGTAACAGCCCAAGCTGACTAATGCACTATTGTTTAGAATGAACTGCCAAGATTTAAGCTCATTGTAAAACCAGGTTTCACTAAATGGCCTTAAAGTTTCTTACTGTTTAGCCCCATTGGTAAATTACCCAACAACTTCATTCTCTGGTTCTGTAAGGTGTTGGTGTGAATACATTGCCCGAGGTGACATCTACTACGGACAAGGCAGAAAGGGACAGGAGGGACAAAAGGATCCAGGTCCAGTATCATGGAGGTGATGCTGGTCCGTTGGTTGCCAGAGATATTATAAGAGTAACGTTCAAAGGCCGCAGGCTGCAGCAAGCAATATGGAGAAAGGCCAGAACTAAGAGTGCCTTAGACAGAGGTTCACACAGGTGAGAAGGGGAGAAGGGATGCATTGGACGGACACGTCAGGGACCTTGGGAAGATGGCTAGGGAAACACGAAGGACGTGCTGAGAGTAAGAACTGATAATATTTATTGAGCTTTTACTGGTGCCAAGCACTACTCTATCAACTTTACACTTAATTCTTAAAGCTAACAAAAACTCTATGAAAGTGGTGTGATTATTACCTCCATTCAACAGAAAAGGAAACTGAGACTCACAGATGTAAGCACTGCTCAGCATCATAGCAACTATGTGCATTGAGTGGGGCTCTAACTCTGAGGCTAGTCCTCTTGGCCACACCACACGTGAGCTCCTCTCTTCTCCTCTGTTCCTCTGGTGGTAATGATGGCAACTAAATAGGGGTGTTCTGAGGATTCAGTAAAATGGGGTAATGGATGTGAACATGTGTTGTAAAATGAAAATCTCTCCACAAGCATTGGAAACTGTTTCAGTTATTTTTCTCATCTGTTCTAAAGAAGAGAGGTTGCTCTTTCATTGACTGATTGAGTGTCCCAGTGATGACACAGTGGAAGTTCCTCTATACCGAAGGGGAATAGATGGCTGTTGGTCACACAAATAGAGTCAAAGCCTCAGACATGCTAGGTAGCGTGAGTGATGACTTCACAGGCAGATAGCTCTAGTAATGAAATGCTGAGGATCTCTAAGAAACACCTGCCTACACAGAGGGGCCCCTGGCTGCTCCTCTTGCCATGTTTGTGTCCTCAGCTGCAGGAAGCTCCCAGTGATGATGCTTCATAACCTTGTTCATCTTTAGAGTGAGGTCATGGGTGCTATGCTTGGGTAAGCTAATGGGCACCACATTCTCTTGATTGCAGCAGCTGCCTTTCTCGTGTGGCCTCCTTGTCCTCATTTAAAATGTGCATGGTGTGAGTAGAGACAAGAGACAACACAAGCTGCTTAGAACACACCTGCTTCAGATCTTGCGTGCAAACCTACTTGTTCCCCGCCTCAACAAGGTACCAGGAGCCCTTTGTGTGCTCAGCAGATGTTTTGCCAATGCTGTTTTCACAGGCAAAGCTTTTTTCTCCCCCCCCCTTTTTATATATCAAGGACCCCCAAACAGCTGTCCCATGGGCTACTTGCTTCTAAGAACATATTTCCTCTGCAAACAGCAGCATGCATCTGAAACTGCCCTCAGACCTGATCCGCTTCCTCATTGTCCATCCCAGCTTCTTGCCTTGCCAAACAATTCCCCATGAGAACACCAGAGAAAGTAAAGCTGAAGATGTATTTTTGACCAAGTTCTTTAGCCTCCTGCAGCTAAACAGTGACCTTCATGAAATCCCAGCTAACTCAGCATGGGGAGCCTCTGCCTTCCCCTCCACATGGTGGTCCTGGTGCCTCAAAAAGTCATCCTTGACACTTAAAGAAACCAAGAGATATTCTAGGAAACTTGAATCACCTCAGTGTATTATAACGTCTTTGTCCTATACCTATAGTTGTCTTTTCTACCCACAAAAACTCTGCCTGTTTATAAGACCTTGGCATGAAAGTGTTTCCTCTGTGATCAGAGATGTCAGTAAAGCAAGAGGGCACAGGGTACCCAGACAGGGAATATTTCAGAAAAGGAGGAATACAAAGAGGCTGAGAAGATGTGTAAAGATGATGTGGAGAGGCCCCAAATCCATTACTCTTCTTATACCATTCTTGAAACAGCTGCTATTTTCCTCCTGCACCATGAACAAGCCTTCCTTTCTAGTCCCTATTTGGAGTTCTCGTTGCTTCTCTCCATCACTATCTACCTCAATCTGGCCCTGGGCCTTGATGCTCCCCTCTTACAGTCAATCAGCCAAGGAGTTTGGGCTATAGACCTAGGCTTGACAGCTCACTCAGTCCAAGGAAGCTTTCTTTCACTAGCATGGATGCTATCTATCATTGGCCAATTTGTAAAGGGTTAGTATGAAAAAAAAAAAAAAAAAAAAAAAAAAAAAAAATATATATATATATATATATGGACAAGATCACAATAATCCATTCTCAAATTTGGGAAGCCAACTCTAAAATCATGCTCTACAAATGGAGTGACTGTATTGTTGCTTGGGGATACAACAGACAGAACATAACAATTGCCTTTTACCTGGTGAACTGGACAAAGCACTGGACTTTGAATCAGGACACATGGGTTTGAGTTCCAGCTTTGTCAGTGACCAGTGTCTTGTCAAAGTCACCAACCTTTTCTCTTTAACTACCTAAAAATAATAGGCATACTTATAAAAGCCACCACTAATGCCACATATATGTTTTATTTAATCTTCGGAGGTATCTATGGTTCAGATGTGGAAACCAAGGGCACAAAGTGAAGGGATAGAGAAATAAGATATTTGGGAATCCAACATTCCCAGGGGAATCCTTCTATAGCCACACCCCAAGAAAGCATTGATTTGTCCAATAGAAACTACCTGTGGTCAGCTCAAGGCACTTGCCTTCAAGCCAACACTCTCCCACATCAAATGCCCTTAATGTGCTCTACTTATCCAAGGTAAGGACACACTCTCATGGCCCTGGATTTGCACTGTTCTATGAGAACCAGACTCCCTCCTGTTTCCATCATGCTTTGCTGCATGCCCAGCTGGTGCTCTGCACCATGTTCTCACCTTTTCCTATGGCTTTTCTCAGCAATAGCCCTGTCCTCCACCCCAACTCTGCTGTTTGGGGTAAGCAATTCTCCCGGTGCGACATATGTGTGGTGGTATGTATTATGCCAACATGGTTTGCCTGAAAATTATATTTTCCAGAATCCTCTCCCCTGTGTTGTTCTGGGTTAGAGGAATTTGCATAAGGTTTGGGCTCCAGAAACAAAGCAATGATTATTACTTTCAGAAGATTGCCAAGGGGTTGGATACAACGATGGACAGAGATACAAGTGCCCTGTGAAGTTTGGCTTGTCCTGATTCTCCTCTGCTGTGTGTCCAGCTCATCTTCCAGACTCTCAGCAAGCTGATCAAGAACTGAATTGAACATCCAGAGTGGTAGAGACACAAACAAAATGTCTTTTACATATCTTTCCCTAAACTCTTCCATCATGGTTCCTCTTATGTGGGCGTTGTGCTTGTCTTCTCCAATTGACAGGCTAGTAACACTTCTCTCACCTTCCAATTCCCAGTTCCAAATATTCAATCCCCCACTGACTCCCAGAAGTATAAACAGTCCAATTCTTACCATAAACCTCTTCTCCATTAACATTCGTTATAACCATGCTTCCTGTCCAATGCAAAATTTCTGAGGCACTCTTACCTCAGGCTTCCTGGAACCATGAAATAAGAAAAGAGTAAAGAACACCAAGGGAGATCATGGGTACAAAGAAATTTTATTCTTCTGGGTCATTTTTATGATAGAAAGCTTTATCTTGAGTTGTCACTACATTTTTCAAACTGCAGGAATCCTTTCATGAGATCAGCAGAGACATATCACCTTGTTTTCTGAAACCTTTAGGGTGATCAACCATGATAAAACAGAACTGGTGGCGGAAGCCCAAATCAGTCACTCCCCACAGCCGCTAATGATTTTTGACATTCATGCAGGTCTCTATAAATGTCAAAGGATGTTGAAAAATTCTAATACGATAATTACCATAAATTCATTCTAAATATGAAGTGTTGGGAAAAGAGATGGCCCATGGGAAATGAAGAAAGAGGAGTTGCAATGTCAAATGATCAAGAAGACACCTCTCCTGGGAAGTAAAGGGGTGGATTAGTAAGAGGAGAGGTGGGTCTGCTCTCTTGAAGTGTTGCTAGAAGCTATGCCAGGGTCTGGGTGGCTGTGCCTAAACTATCTTGGCTGTAAAGTCGTGTGTCAGGTGACAGATGGGATCCAACACTGCTGGGTGATATTACCTGGTGTAGAGGAGAGACCTGCACTGAGGGGATTGAGGAGCAAAAATCAGCAAACAAGAAGGAATTAAAATATCTCCTACCAGCAGGGAATGTAAGCCTTTTATAGTGGGCAGGCTGAGCAAGATTTTTTAAGTTTGTCCCAGAAGAACAAAGAAGTCATTCTTTTACTTTGTTATGCAGTGGGGTGGGAGAGGGGGCAGAGTGAAGAAACTTCTACTCAAAGGTAGCAGAAAACTAAGGCAGTTATTGAATTCAACAACCAACATTTGTCCTGTGTCTGCTTAGTGTGATGGCTGGAGAGACAGAGAAACCCAAAAGTGGCCTGTGGGATAAAGCCACATGTTGTCCCTCGCAGGACAGTGTGAGTGATGCTGAGAGCAAATGCCAGATGGGGGAGTAAACAAACTTCTGAAGAAAGAGGAGGCACTGAGGCAACAAGGAGAGCCCCAGGCTTAGATGGGGTGACACCAGTGAAGGCACAGAATATGAAAAGGGGCACGAAATGTTTGGGGAAACAAGAGTTTCTTTTGCCCAGCTCATACAGGCGAATGGAGGGAGATGAGACAAATTTAGAAGGCAAGGACCACAAGGTATGGGATGTATGGGTCATGCTACGGAGTTCAGACTTGGTCCTCAGGGCACAGGGCTCTGTCCAGGGACTATTTGTAACCCTTACAAGACCAGGTCTATTTTAGGAGGCCAGATTTGCTCAGAAGTGTTGATATAGAGAAAGAAGATCCTACTGTGGAAGAAAAAGGGGTGCTTTAATAAATCATAAATTCCTAACTGGACAGGTCATGGTGGGTATTCATGCTACAGTCCCATAACTTCTTTAACAAAAGGTTTTTAAGCAAGTCTTGTCCATTGTTCTTCTGCATCTAGGTTAAAACACCTTTGAGATGCCAGAAGTAATACTGCTCGAAGGCGTACTACCCTTAAGAAAGCACATAATCTTCTAATCTAATAACCACTTTGCTTTCTCCCACCCTCCTGTAATCTTCTTTATGTCAACTCCTTAATTTCAAATGCGTAAAAGAAGCTGCAAAACTTTTATTCCCTGGAATATTTGCGATCTTGCTCCCTAGCATATGTTATCAGTTTGGCTCAAATAAACTCATAAAAATTCTCTACAGGTTCGATTATTTATTATGCCGAAGCTACCAAGAATGGCTCCTGGTAGCTAACTAGGCTTACATTTAAAAACAGCCTAGTAGCCATTTCTGAACAGGAGCCTCTCATGCAAGTCATGCTTTGGGGAGAAGCCTGCAGTGAACTGCCTGTCTGCCTGCGCTGTGTTCCTGGTGCCTGAGCCAAACCTCATAAAGGAGTTCCTAGAATTCTCAATAGGACTGAGACTTTCTTTCCCCATCCAGTCAGAGTTGTGCAGCTGTATCTCCATTAGCATCTTCACCAACCAATCAGACTGGCTCCATTCCAACCAATCAGGACAGTGCTTTTTAGACCAATCAAACTGTGAGGATTTGGAGTCTTCATTTGCATGAGGACAGACCAATCAAGGACCAGAGACAGGGACTTCTCTGTATAAGTTAGCACCCCTCTGGTTCCGGGAGCCCACTTTCCCTTTCCCCAACTGTTTCTCCACTGGAGCTGAAACACCAAAGATGTCAGCTGAGCAGAGCAGGTGGAATGGACTGGAGTGGAGTGGAGCAGTGTTATCTAACTGGAGAGGAGTCTAACCCAAGGGCTGCCACACAGCCATGTTCTTCCACAGCCATGCTCTTCATCCACAGCCATCTGTATCATAATTGAGCTGTATCACAATTGAGCTGTTTGTGCTGAATAGAAGCCCCCAAATAGGGGGTTTCTGTTGGCACTGAATTGATGCCAACAACCATTCATTGATAGAAGTAATACCACAATTGTTTCATCCCCAAGCATTAAATTATACCTGGAAAATCTCGAGATTCAAAGTGTCATTTGGAATTTGGAATTTCCTTGGAAGCAGAGGTTCAGTCCTCAGAAATTTATGGAATATCTCTCCCTGCAGAGTCAGGAAAAGCAGAGGTGCTGGGAGCGCAGACCCAAGCTAGGAAAGTGGAGGTTCCAGATTCAAAGTAACGTAGGGATACTAGCATGAGACAGAGTTCTAGTGTGAGTGAGAGATTGTTTCAGAATTCAGCTTCAGTGAAACGGTAAGATATTTCAGATATCAATGATTATAAAACCCCACTGCAGATTTTACTGGAGCTCAGGTCTCCAGACCTGTGCTGTGACAGAAGCCACAGTGGCTAGTGGCTATCACACTGGACAGGGCAGATGTAGAACATTTCTGTCATCACAAAAACTTCTATTGGACAACGCTGCCCTAGACACTGACATTTTATATCATTACAAATAATATTAAGCAAACAAGTGTTTGAAATCACCTCCCCACACCCCATATTGCCTGCTGTTTTTCAATAAGCAGAAATTTAGAAATAGGGTAGTCTGGAAAACTTCTGGTATCTGGAGAGCGTCTTTTAATTAGCCAGTTTCATGTCCAGGTACCCAATCTCCTTTTCTTTCCTGGTTCATATATGTGGGTTACTGGTTTATATGTCTTACACGTGTGTACACGTGTGTGTGCACACACGATAAAGCAGTGTTTTATTTCCAGCTGCATCCTAGATGAAACTAAACCATCTCCATTAAACAGGCTAAAAAAATTTTCATAATCTCCGGTGAGGAGACTTAACTCACCACCAAGGCAGCACATAGTATTGAACATGCTAATGATCCTCCTGAGGCCATTGCAGACATTACCTTGTTTGTGTTCTGAACACAACAGAGTCGTAGCTTGTGAATTCTAAAGTAGATAGATAGAGCACAACTATGGTTAAAAGTAACCCCTGAAAAATCTCTGAAATTACCGTGAAAGATGACTAAATAGTGTCTTCGTATGTGCAACCCTTCCCGTTTCTCTTCCAGCATCAGAAAAATGGTTATCTCTTCTCACAAGCAGCTGATGAAGTATCGGCTGAAGTTCCTGTATTCATTTGTCCAAAACACAAGAATCTGAACAGTTGGCACCACAAGATGCTCACGGCTAGGAGAAACAGATATGATTTGAATCAAGAGAACAGCAAAGTTTGCAAGAAGCCCCTCTCGCCCAGTGGGATGGCAGCTGAGCAGAAGCAGGACCTGCTCGCTTGCTCTCAACCTAAGGAGTGTTGGTGTTGCATGCACATATGATGCGGTACCACAGTGTTGCTGTGCCAGCTATACAAGGTCTGACAATTAAGTCTGTGAACAAGTTTCAACAATGTTGTTAACCTTTTTGATATCAGAGGGATTCTTCATTATGAATTTGTACCAACTGGACGAACAGTTAACCAACTTTACTCTTTGAAAGAGCTGAAAAGGCTGCATGAAAAAGTTAGACGACCTGAACTTTTTGCCAACAATGCATGGCTCTTGCATCACAACAATGCACCAGCTCAACAGCACTGTCTGTGAGGGAGTTTTTAGCCAGTAAACAAACAACTGTATTGGAACACCCTCCTTACACACTTGATCTGCTTCCCAATGACTTCTTTCTTTACCCGAAGATAAAGCAAATATTGAAAGGAAGACATTTTAATGACATTCAGGACATCAAGGGTAATATGACAACAGCTCTGATGGCCATCCAGAAAGAGTTCCAAAATTGATTTGAAAGGTGGACTAGGTGCTGGCGTCAGTCCATAGCATCCCAAGGGGAGTACTTCAAAGGTGACTGTAGTGATATTCAGCAATGAGGTATGCAGCACTTTTCTAGGATGAGTTTGTGAACCTAATTGTCCAACCTCGTACATGTGTAAACACAATCACTGCCACACCACATACCACTGTCTTCCAGAGCCCAACTCCTGCCAGGCCAACGTACAAGAGTCTGGACCGCTGGGCTCCACATAGGCATCATCTCTACCTGCAGAGGTAGAGCTGCCCACTAATTCCCTCCTGCCACTGTCCTGCCCCTTGACAAATAGAGAGAGTATCTCTTTCTGAGGAAGACAGCAACACCATTCGGAGTCTCAAAAATATATGATGCCCTCTGTTCCAAGTGACAGAAAACAGAAGTGCTATCAAGTAGACATTGTAGGGAGCAAGAAAGTGGCAACAGCACTGAGCCTAGTGTTCTGGGGGCCAGGCACAAAGTTCTGGGTATCTTGGATGAGATGCCCAATCAAACAATTTAATTAAAAGTTTTCTTTTCCTGGTAGCATAAGCGAGGAGAGTGAGGGTCCAGAGGAAAGGGATGGAGAATGAAATCATTTCTGCAATTACTTTTTGCAGACTCTAGTGGTCTTCTATCAGAAATGGATCTATAGGGCTGCATTACATAATCCTAATGAACATAGGATTAAAAAAGAAACCAACAGTTCATTGTCTTAATGCTTCACAGTTAATGTAAAGATAAAGTAGCAATGTCAAAATATTTTCATATTTCCATCCAGATATTTGCTATCTAGAACAGCTACTGAGGACAGCTCAAGTTTAATAATTTTCTATTTATTTTGCGTTCCTGGGATGTGTATTAGAGGCCAGAAAACCTTTGCTTGGCTTCTTTTTTCTACATTCTTATTTTTATATTCTAGAAATAATTTTGAAACTGGAGTTGTAAATAGCATGCACACTCCATTGAGATGGAGCATGCTGGAGACCCCACCACTTGAAGACAGTTTGGCAGCAGCTTTTACTGTCCTTCCTTTGTCACTGAGGAAGACCGAGATTGCAGACAGATTGTTCTTCCATAGGTATCACTTGCAACTGTGCTCGATGCTGCAAATCAAAACTTTTTCAGACTGTGCAACCAATAAAATCGATGTTAAAAATTGTTTACTGACATACAATGAAAAGATAAGCATTAGATATAATGATTGCTTAGGATGGAGAGAAGAATGGGGGTGTAATATAGGGATAAAATGTAATAAACAAGAGAGGGCTCTTGTACAACCAGTGATGGAAATTATGATTAATTGAATACACACTGTACCAGGGGTAAAAACTGAAAAGGACAAATTGTTGGAACAATTATAGAATGCTACAAAATATCATATATCATGTGGCATGCATGGTACATACTGTAGGTGCAAATAGTTCAGAAAAGGGGAAGATTTGCAGATAGATTAGTGTCGAAAGTCTTTGTGGAGAAGGTGTGACCTTCACTGAGCCTTGAAAGGATGGAATTTCTACTGAGGCTTCAGGAGATTGGGGTCCAGGTCAATTTTGATTTACTTGTCATTGAATCTCCAGGGCTTGGCATTGTGCCTGCCAGTGCTTAGGCTTTGTTGGGAGTATATAAGCCAGGCATTCTTTGCCTCCAGAATGTCATGAGTGAAAACTTACAGAGACTGAAATTAGCATAGTATGGGAATGAAAGAAAAATGAGTTCAGTTCGCTCAATTACTCCAGCCAATGAAGGGAAGAAGAGACATAAATTAAAATGGGTTTTAGAAATTCATCTGTATGGTGTTTTCCTATGGTATGTAATTAATACATGCTGTATCTGTGTATAAACCCTCTGTCTTCCTTAGGCTCTTTTGTCAGCAGCCCAAAATGGAAAGGAAGCTTTTTGTCAAAGTTTATTTTGTCAAAAATAGTCAAGAGCTGTGAAATCAAGTATTCACATATTGACTTTTTAAAAAGTGGTTATTATTTTTGCACTGCCATCTCATTTCCTAATTATTATCTTGAATGGCCCTTTGAAATAGGAAGGAAATGGTGTGTTCATTCTAGCTGTGCTGAAGCTGAGGCATAGAGGGGGTTGTACAAGAGGATAGCCGGTGAGTCGGTAGAAGAGTTCCCGGTAGAAGCTATGGCTTCAGGGTTAGACTGGGTGCACCAGTAAGTCACATGAGACCTCAGTCAGTCAGTTATTCAGAGGCAGATTCAATGAACATCCCAGTATTTTTAACACTTGTTCTGAAGAATAACTGATGTACAATAAACTGCACGTATTTAAAGTATACAATTTGATAAGTTTTATCCTTGTCTTCTTTTTTGCTTTATTATTATACTTTCCCCCTCAGTTAGCTTAGTAGTTATATACTTGTTGTTTTCTTTAAATTTTTTAGTGGTTATCTATAGATGATACAGCAAAGTCTAATTTACTTGGTACTTATAAGTTCTTTCAGGATAATACAAGGATCTAGAACTCTGTGTTAACTTCTGCACCAATTTATATATTATTATTGCCATGTATTTTAACATTTATTTTAATCTCCAAAACTACTTTATGTCATCACTATTAATATAATTAACCATATATTTATCTTTTTTTTAATTACTATTCATTCTTTCCTGTATCCCTGAACTGCTTCTGGATCATTTCCCTTCTTATGAAAAATATACTTGTTCCATTTTATAGGAATCTGCTGTTAAATTTATTGTGTTTGAAAATGTCTTTACCTTCATTCATAAAGAGTTGTTTTGGGGGAAAGGCTGAGTATAGAATTCTGTTTGCAGCTATTGTTTTTTAGCAAATTTGTCATTCCACTGATTTCTGGTTTCCGTATTTTCTATTGAGAAGTTAATTGTCAGTTTAATAAAATTGTTGCTCCTTTGATAAAAAAAATGTTTGATGAAGTTGATATGATTTGAATTGTCGTCTAAGACCCCCAATTTAAATTTTTATATAATAAAAATAAATTTTTATATAATAAATAAAAATATAAAAAAATATATGTTAACCATAAAATAATCATATTATTTATTCTCTTTGATTTTATGATGAGTAAATGTTATAAATACAAACTAAGAACAAGTATATTAGCAAGTTATTAAACTAATAAAATATCTCCTTTTTGGATTGTATAGATTGAGGTCTGTGCATAACAATATATTTGAAAATAGGAGCATTTCTTTTTTCTTTTTTTTAAGTTTGAGAATACAGGGACAGTCCAACCTCACCATTTTACAGAAGAGGAAAATGGGGCCCAAAGAGAAGAAACACTAGGTCACAGACTAATTTAGCAGCAGAGCTAAGAGAGGTGTAGTATCTTCTCTTTTAGGATCCAATAAAAATTATACTTTAATCCACTGCTTCTCTCCCCCCAAGAAGCTCAGAAACAATTTGGATTTCAAATGCATTTCTCAAATTAAAGTACATTCTATGGTATAGCTAACCAAAAATCAATAAAATCTTAAAATAATAATAATAATAAATTCAAAGCTAATTGAGACACCAACTCTTCAAATGACATATAGACAAGCTGGTCGTGATCTGACTCCTGTCAGCCCAACACCAGGTCTCTACAGCACATGGTGACAGCCACTCCACTGACTCAGAGTAAACAGTTCAGCAGTGCTTTTCCGTGGAAGGGACCTACGCTGGCAGGCAGGGGTCAAGGTCCTCATCCCAGTTTCATCAATAACTCACCAGCCTCTAAGTTTTCCCAAACAAATTCTGATCTGGATTTAAAAAAGAAAACAAACAATTTTTTTTTTTTTAAATGAAATGAATGGGCCATGAGGGAAAGGGCCATTTTTCCTCCGAACAGGAGATAAGGGTACCTGGGAGTGACAAAGGGAAAAAGAAGAGAAATTAAAATAGCAGCAGTGGCTAATAAAGCTGTGTGTATAAACAGTTCTTTGGTATCCTTGTAGAAATCTAGTGCTACTGGTGGTTGCCTGCTTCCTCCAGCACGTGAAAGCGGTCAGGGGTCATTACCACAGCCCAGGTGGAGCCAGTACATCCGGCCTGTGGATTGCTTTGTGACTGAGGGACCTGTGAACCCCCCAGCCCTGCAAGCAACACGAGGTTAAAAACACCTAAGGAGTAAAAGGTGCTTTTTGGATCAGTAATTCTAGCTTCCTGAATTTTTACAACCACCAGACAAAGAAAGCAGAACAAAAACTGCTGCCTGCTCTGCAGGTCAGAGAAGTTATGGAACTTTCCTAAGGTCACATAGATAGCTGACAACAAAACAAGCCCCCAGCTCTCCCATGACCTGTGAGTGTTCTTTGCATACATCTACCATTTCAGAGGAGAAGCGCTAATTGGTAAGGAGCTCTTGGCATATCGACTTAATTAATTTATCTGCAGGCTAGAGAACTTGGGATACTTTAATCAAACAAACAAAGAAGCAATCAACAGAATAACCCCCATTTGAGAGGCAGGGTTTTCTCCATTCTTACTGACCTCTTTGTGACCACCCAGGTGGGCTCTGGGTACTACTGGCAACCTGCCTTGTGGGGTGTTGCTCTGCTCCTGTTTACTTGTTTTATCGAGACTGGGCAGTGTGTCAGTACCTTACAGGGCATTAATAAAGATAAGAGAAGCCATAGCTACCAAACAGAGTTTTCAGAAACGCTCCTCTGGTTTCCCTGGCTGCAAGGCTGCGTGCACAGACACACAGAGCCACTGGTGCAGGAAGTATTATTGCTATCTGATTATTGTCATTGTAATGTCTATTCAACTGCCCCTTTGTAAGTTCCTAGAGGGCAGGGAGCATGTCTTGGGATCCTTTTCATGAATTCATGCCTTCCTGCTTCCATTCACTTATCCTACACACATTTATTGAGTGCAGCCCTCACGGTGCCCGCCACAACACTGGGGACAGAGAAAATACATCACATCCTGTATGTCCTCAGCAGTGCAGCCCAACCCTGGATGCCAGCCCTCGTCCACCCTTCCAAGAATGGAGCCCCAAATTGGTCTCAGACTGCACCATCTACAGCAGCAATAGGACCACAAGGCTACAGGTGGCATTCCTCTGTCGACATCTTTATTCCATCCAAACTTCTATAGTATGCCCTTATTTCTTTCTAATAAAAACAACAATCTAATAAAGTCTACTTTTAAATCTACTTTTTGAAACCTAAAATTCTACTTTTCGCATCCTTGGATGCCCATTGGAATCACTTGGGGAACATTAAGATACTGACCCTGGGTCCCACGGACAGTGAATGTGATTTCATTAGCCTGGTCATTGGGAGTTTTCAAAACTCCCCAGATGATTCTTACCTGTGACTAAGATGAGAACCACCATTCAAATCCAAGGCAGAGGAGATAGTTGCAGGCTTATAAGGAGGGATTGCTTCCAGATATGTTTCTTGGTAAACCTGTCCGTGTATTTTGGACCCCAAGATCCCTGTCTTGACCTTAAACTTCCCACTTGCTCCCCTGTACCCAAGATCTTGCTGTGTTCCATGCCTTTCTGCCTGCTCTTGCATCAGGACGCCCCCCTTGGCTGGGGACTCAGAACACACTTCTATGCTCTCCAGTTCAATTAAGGCCTCAGAACTGTGGTCCACTATGGGGTAATTTACCTGGAAATGTGCTCATTCCCCAGACTTCCCAAAGGCTGGCTTTCTTAACTTTCTGGACTCCAGGACCTCACTCTCTTTTTGCCTGGAATTAAGACCTCTTTTCTACTCCCCTTACTGTCAGGTACATGCCTGCCACTCCTCCTCGTGGTGCCAAGGATGTCCTTTGGAAGAAGAACTCTATTGAATATCATAACTTGCAGCCATATGGTGGCTTTCAGGAGATGTGAGGAGAGTGTATGGAGGGGCCCACAGATCATTCCTGACAAACAGCAGAGAGTGCACACTCTTGTCCTTGACATTCATTCCCAAAGTCCTATGAACAAAAACCACTCCTGGAATGTGCAAATCAAAACCACAATGAGATACCACTTCACACCCACTGGGAGGCCCATAAATGTTTTAGAAAAAAGGAATATAAACATTGAGGAGGATGTGGAGAAATTGGAACTTGTACATGGCTGGTAGGAAAGTAAAATGGTGCAGCTGCTGTGGGGGCAGTTTTGCAGTTCCTAAAAAAATTTAATGTAGAATTACCATATGACTCAGCAATTCCATTCCAAGGTATATACCCAAAAGAACTGAAAACAAGGACTCAGATAAATACATGTACACACATGTCCATAGCAGCATTGTTCACCATAGCAAAAGGTAGAAAGAGTCCAGATGTCAGATGAAAGAATATATTCATGAATTAAATATATATATATATATAATTATTTATATATAATTGTATTACCAATTATATATATTATATAAATATATATTATTGTTTAGTGAACAATATATTATTGTAGTAAAATGTATTAATACAATATACATGTAACATTTAGGTTACCTTACAAAACATATAATATATATGAGGTCAGACAATTAGGCTTGCGAACTTGTTGCAATAATGTTGCTAACCTTTTTTGATATCAGAGAGATTATTCATTATGAATTTGTACCAACTGGACAAGTTAACCAAATTTACTATTTGGAAGTGCTGAAAAGGCTGCATGAAAAGTCAGACGACCTGAACTTTTCGCCAAAAATTCATGGCTCTCGCATCACGACAATGCACCAGCTCACATGGCACTGTCTGTGAGGGAGTTTTTAGCCAGTAAACAAATAACTGTATTGGAATACCCACTCTACTCACCTAATCTGGCCCCCAATAACTTCTGTCTTTACCCAAAGATAAAGGAAATATTGAAAGGAAGACATTTTGATGGCATTCAGGACATCAAAGGTAAAACGATGACAGCTCTGATGACCATTCCAGAAAAAGACTTCCAAAATTGATTTGAAGGGTGGAGTAGGTGCTGGTGTCATCCCATAGCTTCCCAAGGGGAGTACTTCAAAGGTGACTGTAGTGATATTCAGCAATAAGGTATGTAGCATTTTCTCTAGAATGAGTTCGCGAACCTAATTGTCAGACCTCGTACTAAAATTGAAATTGAAGAATGAGGTTAAAAGTATGAAGGAATTCCTCTTTCCTTGAGTCCCCAACAAGGACCACCAATGTGGCAAGAACACTCCCACAATTGTTTCTCTTTGCCTAGAGACTCTGAGAGTTAAAATCTGAAGAGGTCCCCCACCCCTCATCTTTGCTTCCCTTCCTGGCTTCATTGAAATTTTAGATTTAAGGACAAAATTTGCTGTGCTGCTTTTCTAAAGTAACTGTTTTGCTTTCCAAATTTTATCTGGAAGGACAATATGAGTATTTGAATCCCTTTACTTACCTTTACTTAGGTCTGTCTGTTCTAAAAACCTGTGCTTAGGACGTGCCCGTGAGAATGGAGAAAGAAAGATGGACCATCTAACCTGGCACTAAGGCATGGAAATAGACACATATGTTCCAAGGTCTCTAAACACAGAGATGTTTTCAACTTTATACTCTCATTTTGGAGTGCCCATGTATCTAACCCAGTGGTTGTCTCTTATCAAATCCAGTCCCTTTGAGAGATAAGAATTTCTGGTCCTGAGAGTCCAAGTGAGGGCTGGAGATAACACAGCTGGGTGTTGACTGGCGGCCAAACCTCAGTCTCCCCTCTGCTGGTGTAAGGGCTTGAAGGGTGACTTTCAAGGACAACTGCAAAGGGGATTCCCGGGGTTGCCATTGTGAACATGTGCCTGAGATAACTGTAATTATATAGATATCATGACATCTGGAAAAAGAAAATGGGGACATTTTACTTCTGAGTAGGACAAGGCAGAGCAGGAGAAATCAATTCTGAAAAGAGAATTTTGCTTTATAATTTTTATTTTTTTTTTTTACAAAATGAAAACCATGATTCAGTTTAGTTATCATCTCACACCTGTACTCTAAAATCAAATTGGCAGTTTTACAAGAAAATATATATGTAGAATCACATGAAATTCCAATATCTGACTATTTCATAGACATATGAAAACATTAAGTTCAAGTGGTTCAACCTCACACTTATGTAATATAACGAGTAAACTCCTGAAAGTGTGATATTTAAGCAGAAAAATCCTTTACTGAGCAATAAAAAATATATCAGAGAGAGAGTTTTTTAATTTAAGAACAATTAACCAAGATAGAAAATAAAATCAGCAATGGCGACATCTGAATGAATATTGAAATTCCTTTTAAAAGAAGAAAAATCAAGGAAAAATCAAATAAGCCAGGAAGGCTTTTCCACACATGATGATATGTAAGGTAATAGTTGGACAGAGACAAGATCCATATCCTCCTTTTAAAACTGGTCTCCTGCAGCATCCGCTCCTCGAAGGACAAACCATAATCGAGAGACTTGTGAAATTGATACAATGCAGTGAGGAGATTTCACTGGCTGGTGAGCAGACAGCAGACATGCTGAATGGGGCCAGGGTTCAGACAAAGGCTCCTGTTCAGTGGGAACAGGTATAAGACAGATGGTTTGTTAAACATTGCCAGCATACTTGAGCAGTGCCATTCAGCGGTCAGAGCCTGGATAATGGTCACAGGACATTGTGTAGCAGCGCGTTGGCTAATTTCAACCCAGCTAAAGCTATTGCTTATCTTTGTTGGTTTTGCAAAGATTAAGGCCATTTCTCTACTTTGAATGCACCACAGCTGCCCCGCAAAGCATTCCTGAAGTTTTGTCTGAATTCCCACTACTTCTCAGGACTTGACACATGCAAAGACTTGTTTTGCTCATATTTGGAGTTGTTTCTCCTCAAAAGATCTGGGCCACTCTGTACTCTTACTTCTGGGGGACACTCTGAAGGGGCAGTGGCCTTCTTAGTGAAATCTTCCCTGTGGGCTTCGAAGTGTGTCTGCTGTTGATTTATGTTTCCTATTAGGACTGATTCATTTGCTACTTTTGTGGAAAAGGGTTAACACCATCGTAAATTCCATCTGGTGAATCATGGGGAGGTGGTGGTGCAAATTAAACGTGTTTGCTTTCGGAAGGGGCCCTTGGCTTCTTATCTTTATGTACAGAAGCAAATTGAGCTCAACCTGGTCCCTGCAACCAATGGCAATGCACCTGGCCATCAGCTGGTGTGGCTGAGGCTCCAACCTGCTGCTTCTCTCCGCTGTTTTCAGACAAAGGAGAGGGTGTGTGGCTGATGCAGATGGAGCTGGCCCTGTGGTAGTGCCTACAGGCTCAACATAAGGAGTATGGCCATTAGCTGGGTACGTTAGGAAAAAGTGATGCCTTGATCAATTGGGTATTTCCACCAGTTCAGATAGCCTTATCTTCTTTTGTAGGTGGTGCATGGTTCACCCCAGCTCACTGAACAAGTGCTGCGTTTATTAATAGTTTACTCAGCCTCCTCTGCATAATTTAGATCATTTCCAGCTATAAAATTAAGATACTGTGCCCAGAAGATAAGCTCTAAAGTTAGCCTTTTTGACTACATCTACAGAAGCAAAGAAGCCAAGAAAGTTTATCCCTCTTCAGTCTCTCTCTCTCTCTCTCTCTCTCTCTCTCTCTCTCCCCCTCTATTTCTTTCCCTCTCCTAGGCCTCAGTGTCTGTACTTAGTATCAGGTGTTGTCATGTGGAATCACTCATTAGCAGCTAAGCACTACTGATTTAGTGAACAGCTAAGCACTGAAAATATATCCTGGGGAAATAAAAGACATTTCATTTCTAAAGAACTTTCCATTTAGAAATTGCAGAACCGGGGAAACCAGTGAGAAGTGACATGCTAAATTTTGTGTTACCATATTTTTGGAATTCAAGAAAGAAGGACAAATGCATGAAATGGGAAGCTCACCCTAAAATTCTTTATAACATTGAAAGGAATTTTGTACATCTCCTCAAATATAAATAATTGAAATAATAACACTCAGGCCATGACACATCATGTTCACACAAGGCCCACACAAGGCCACTTATATTATGATTTCCCCTTAATCCTCTGTCTGTGTTCTGGCTTCCCAACCACTCACTAGAATAGGCACCCACCTGAATGCGTTTCATACGCTGTGTGGGCCAATGGCAGATACCTGAAGGATGTGATACCATCTCCGCTGACAGGCATGTTTTGGGGAGTGGAAGTGCTTTTTTTGATTCATGTCAACTTCTTTCCTTTGATTCCTCTAGTCAAGGATTGCTATTTTTCTTTGTGCCATTGTCCATTTAATCTAGTTTTAAAGTGTGTGGGTGTATAGAACTCCATGCCCACCTTTGTCTTCTCATTTTTCAAAGAATCCAATTTTAGTGGAGATTGGGCTATTTCACTGATTTCTCATCTTATATTTTTTGTTCTGATTGCTTTGGTTTTATTCTATTTTCCTTCTCTCTTTTTTCCTAACATCTTTAATTATGCCCTTAGGTCTCTGGTTTTCAATATGCCTTGTTCACTATTAGTGTATTCAAAATTATGCAAAACTTTAAGTACTACTTTAGTTTAGCTATATGCAACAAAAGTTGACATGTGACACTTTGATTCTTGTTCATTTCTAAATATTTTGTAATATCTTTAAAATTTCCTGTAAATCCCAACGACTATGTCACATATGTTATATATAAATTTTTATCGTCCAGAGAGATGTTTAAAGCTTTCTTGTTGTTGTTACTGATTTCATATTTTACTGCATTATGATCAGAGTACAATCTGTATATCTGGATTATTTGGTAGTTATTGAAAATTCCTTTGTTCTGTGAGAATTTAAAATGAATACTCTCTGTAGGTGTATATTTGATACATATCTATTAGATCAGTGCTGTCCAATAGAAATATAATGCAAGCCACATATATAGTTTAATATTTTTCTGGAAAACTATATTAACAAAATAAAAATATGCAGGTGAAATTAATTTTAATTATATATTTTATTTAAACCAGTGTACCCAAAATGGCATAATTTCAACATATAATCAATATAAAAGTATTAATGAGCTATTTTACATTCTTTTCTTCTGTATTACATAATAGAAATCTGGGGTGAATTTTATACTTGGTATGCATCTCAATATAAATACTAAATTCATATCAGATAAACCTGATTTGCATTTAGATTTCATTTTAAAAGTGAAAGAGTAGATTCATGTATCCATGTTTTTCCAAATATACTTAAGAGGGTCCCAATGCTGTAATCAAATACAGTAGTCCCCCATTTTCCGCAGTTTCACTTTCTGCAGTTTCAGTTACCCTCCACCAGCCACTGTCCAAAAATATTAAATAGCTATTAAGCACTTGAAAGGTTGTGGCTATTAAGCACTTCAAATTGTGCTGGTCCAAACTGAGATGTGCTGTATGTAAAATACACACTAGATTTTGATGATTTAATATACAAAACAAGTAAAAATCTCATTAATATTTTTATATTGATTACACACTAACAAAATATTTGGATATATTAGATTAAATAAAATATTAAAATTAATTTTGCTTTTCTTTTATAGTTAAGTTATAAGAGTTCAAATGTGTAATTCACTCAGTACTTATCAAATATTATTTGTTAATATTATTAGCAAATATTATTTGTTCAATTAAAAGGGCATTTTAACAAGGTACCATGTTTCTAAGACATGTCATTTGCAAAGTCTTCTTAGACACCTAAGGTGATACTCAAGTAATTTCAAAGAAATTGTATCCATTTCATTGACTTATTCACTTGGGAAAAGGTACTGACCACATTCTGTGTGCTAGAGACTGCTCCTAGCATTCACCATTTCCTTGCTGTGGTGAGGTTATCTTTTTTTTATTTTTTATTGGGGAATATTGGAGAACAGTGTGTTTCTCCAGGGCCCATAAGCTCCAAGTAGTTGTGCTTCAATCTAGTTGTGGGGGGCGCAGCTCAGCTCTAAGTCCAGTCGCCGTTTTCAATCTTTAGTTGCAGGGGGCGCAGCCCACCATTCCATATGGGAATTAAACCAGCAACCTTGTTGTTGAGAGCTCGTGCTCTAACCAACTGAGCCACCCGGCCACCCCAAGGTTATCTTCTTGTGAGCAGAGATAGTCAGTGAGCAATAAAAATAAGAAATAAATGAATTTTAGTGCGTGCTCAAAGCCAATGGGTGCTATGAAAATAGAGAGAGGAAAGGAATGAGGGAGGTATGGGCAAATGAACTACCATTGTAAATTTAGTGTTTTCATTAAGAAAGTTATATTGGGGCTGGCACAGTGGCTCAGGTGGTTGGAGCCCCGTGCTCCTAACTCCAAGATCACCAGTTCGATTCCCACATGGACCAGTGTGCTGCGCCCTCTACAGCTAAGATTGTGAACAACAGCTCTCCCTGGAGCTGGGCTGCCTTGAGCAACCGGAGGTTGGCGTGGGCTGCCCCAGGCTGCTGCGGGCTGCCATGGGTGGCCGGCAGCCAGCATGAGCGGCCGGCAGCCTGCAGACCAGCGACTAACTGCCTCAGCCAGGGGGAACGCAAGGCTCAAAATACCAGCATGGGCCAGGGAGCTGTGTCCTACATAACTAGACTGAGAAACCACGGCTTGAACTGGAATGAGGGGAGATGGGAGAGGCAGAAGAAGGGGGCGGAAAAAAGGAAGTGATAAAAAAAGGAAGTGATATTGGAGCAACAACATGGAGGAGGTAAGGATGTTAACCATGCTGAAGGAGGGCATTCCAGATGGACCAGAGGCTGGTGGGACTGGAGCAGATGAGGAGGCTGAGGGGGAAGGAGGCGGTAGTCTCAGTGGGGTAGTGGGACTGAGCATGTAGGAATTTTTACTTTAATCTCAGTGAGATGAGGATATCATTGGTGAGTATGGAGGTGGGTGCGGCTTAAATCACCTTACATTTTTAGAGGATAACTGCCTGCTTTGTTGAAAATACACTGTAGATAGGCAAGGGTGAAAAAAAGGAACCAGTGAGAAAGCTGCTGCAATCATACAGGAGCAAGGTGATGTCAGAACACATTGGTAATACTGGGGGTGGTAGGAAGTGTCAGGATTCTAGATGTACTTTTGAGGTTGCACTAACAGGATATCTTGATGCATTGAATACATAAGGTGTAAAACAAAGAGAAGAGTCAATGATGACACCCAGCTTTTGAACTAAGCACCTGGAAGGATGCAACTATTGAGCACCCACTTTTTGTACCAAGCAGAATACAGAGGAAATACAGAAATCCAAACGCTTCCTGAACTTGGCGCCCACAGCAAACTGGCAAAAAGATACATGCATGTGAGATAGTACCTGTGTGACAGGACAAAGAATTACTGCTCTAACTTGTCTGCCAGGGGCAGGCAACTGAGTCTTCGATGAGGTTATTTGGGGATGTATACAAAAATTCATCAGACTAAAAGAACTAAAAAGGAATTCTAAGGTCAAGAAATAGCATGTGCAAAGCCCAATGTTGACAAAGAAGGTGGGTTATTTGGGGAATTGCAAGCAGAGTGTGGATAGTGGGTGGCTTGTGGGAGGAAGCCCAACATGAGAAGAGAGAATGAGAACAGGGGTCTACTCATGAGGATGTGTGCAAAGCTAAGGAGCTTCTGCAGGCAGTGGTGAGTGATCAGAAGTTTCTGGGCAGGACAGTACATGGTCAAATTTATGTTTTTGAAGAATGTCATATAACTCTATGAAGAATTGATGGGAGATAGGATAAATTTAAAACATATAGAGGAGTTAGGAAGCTTTAAATTTGCTCAAGGTTTTGTTGAGTATTTTAACTAGAGAGAATTTTGTGTAAAGGAAGGACTGATCGGAAAGATTGTCAGAGTTTTAATGCATAGGAATTGGTGACCAGTTGAAAGATGGGCTTTCAAATATAGAAAAAAGAGAATAAAAACAATCCCTTGGTTTCTGTTTTGGGAGTTTTGGGGTATAGTTGGGCTATTGTCATAAAGTGAGATGGGAAAAGTAGAAGGGAGAGAAACATGTTTCAAGCATGCAAACTTTGAGATTTATCTTAATTAGGGTCCCCCCAAAAGCTGACTCTGAAAGGATTCATTTGTAAGTAGTATATTTGGAAGGAGACCTCCTGAAAAAATTGTCGGGAAGTGGGGAAGCAAGACCAAAGGGAAGATATAAACATAGAATTACACAGGTCACTGTTTTGGGTTGGGGTTGTTGTCACCCCTGCAGGGCCCTCTGGGAGAAGCAAAGAGTATGCATCAGAATTGCTCCACCTAGGCTGCTGGGTATTTATTCACAGATTCTCAGGGAGCCATTGATTCCTGACTTCCTCTGAGGCAGGAGGTCTGAGAAAGCCTTCAGGCAGAAAGGAAGGTGGCTCCAGGAGGAAGCTCTGGGTGCCATGCCTCTGTGAATGGAAAGGCAGATACCAAGGGGATACATGTGGGGCACTGACAACATCACCTAAAGGTGCCTGTTGAGATGGACCTGCATGTGGAAATGCCAGTATAGCCACAGTAAATGCAAATATGAAGGTCCAAGGCAGGCAGGAGACAGTGCTTTAGGGGACTCCAACATTTGGTTTACATTAGCATAAACCTTTTCAAAGCTGTTTCTTTACCAAATATCCCTTGTAAGACACTGTGGGGACAGAGCCCCAAAAAGCAGTTTCCAGGCTCTCGTCCTCACATAGAAAGGTGCTGGCTCAGGTAGTAAATGGCCGTCGACTGTGATCAAATGGCCAGCAGCTGTGGCTAGTTGGCCGTCAGCTGTAACCAGTGAGCCATTGGGCACTAATATAACTGCCGTGGCTAAGCTAGCAGAAAATGGGGGCTAGCAAGAAGATGATGGCTGAGTCTGCAAGCGGCACAGTGAGGGTTGAGAATTGTGTGGCTCCTGTTTCTTGTTTCTCCAACCCAGCCGCCAGCGAGAGTATAGTGGTGTGACTCCCCTACCTATGGCTCCGTGGGTGTTCCTTTTTGGCCTAGCCATATCCTGCGTTCTTGTGTGGGGAGCAGGACCAGAGACCCCACAGACCCCGCAGGCCGCCCCGCATGACACATGGCGAAGTCGGCAGGATCCCCTGCACTACAGACACCTTCATTTGTAAGACTTACTAGTGTGTATCCTGTCTGCCTCTCTCCAGCAGAAGCAACTCACGTGAGGCTGAATTGAACTTGTGTGCCAACTCTCCATCTTTGATAAAATTCCACTGTACTGGACTAGAATCCATGGGATTTTATTTCTTCCTCTTCTGAGAGGGATATTTTTCTAAGATTTCATTTCTTAAAAGCAACTTCACTTTATTAAACAAGTATGTGTTCCAGTGATTGAGTCCAGGTTTCTAAAGAATAAACAATAAATTCTATCATGGACTAGTGTAATGAGCATTCCTAAATTTCAGTTGGAATTTTAGCTTTAAAAGAAAAGCTACAGGCTTTATTATAGGAAAAACAAAAACAAAAAACAAAGAACGAAGAAAGTTGGGAAACTCCTAT
Source organism: Rhinolophus ferrumequinum (assembly GCF_004115265.2). Lineage (NCBI taxonomy): Eukaryota > Metazoa > Chordata > Mammalia > Chiroptera > Rhinolophidae > Rhinolophus > Rhinolophus ferrumequinum. Next base: position 42,930,215 of record NC_046306.1, read on the forward strand.
GTTCTTTGTGGCAGAGACCAGTCGGATAGGAGGAGGTTTGGAAATGGAGTACTGAGTAGAAATTAGCTCTGGTCTATATTTTCCTTTGAGCCTTCTGTGTTCAACCCCACCTATCTGTTCAACCCCAGGCTGCCCCGGATCAGGAGCTTTCACAGTATTTTAACCATACACATTAAATTCCCAGTCTGCGTCCATAAGATTGCATATGACTAAGAACTATCTTCTAAAGATTATGAGTAGAGCCTTGGAACTATTATCAAGTTCAAATTCCATCTCTGTCCATCTAACAGTGGATCCCTGGATGGTTATTTGGCATTTCAAAATCTCAACTTCCTCATCTGTGAAGTGGCAATTAGACTCATCTCACAATTTTTTCAGGATCAGATGGGTTAGGGAATAAGAAACTGCCATGAATGATGAAAAGCCCTCAATAGTATTAAAGATTTAGTTCAGAATGACTTTCACTATTATCATAGTTCTAGAAAATTCTTAACCTTCCTATTGGTCTGGTTACAGTGTGTAGGCGATGGCCTGAAGGCCTATAGTATGAAAGGCAGACATCCACCTCTGGAGTCCCAGAGCACATGGCTCAGAATGACTCAAGCACTAGAGACCCTACTAGATTCTGTCTTCTAAGAAAAGCACTGGCCTATGGAGAGAACTTGAGCTCTAGATCCACTTGGACTTCTTACAACCATGTGACCCTGGGTGGGTTACTTCATCCCCCTATATGTGGGAAACAAATGAATTGGACAGGTCTAACTCCTCCAGCTCTGTGCATCCATAACCTGCACTTAAGAATCTAGCCTTGACCAACCCATACTCCAGTTTCTCTGGGTGACTAAGACACAGAGGTGATGGCAGCTTCATGAGACATTATCTTTCTAATGAAGGCTAAGGTCCTATCCTCAGAAGCATTCCAATTTTCTCAGCCTCTGAGCAGTTAACTCTAAGACCCTCACCTCCAACCTCCTCCTTTAGGTTTTCCATGTGTGTGTGTGTTGGGGTCGGGGTGGGGGTGAGGGGGCTCTTAAGGGCTTAGAAGAAATGGGCATCCTATGGGAATGCCAGGTCTCAATCTCAACAGGAGGTCCTTTAAACTAAACTAGGGTTGGCTTCATTTTCAATTTAGAGTGAAATTCCAGACTAGTAACCAAAGAAAATGGGTTAGGAATCCAATACTTCCATTGAATTCACGTCCCTGAGACCCTGCAATGGCAAGCACTGTGCTAGACACTGGAAGAAGTAAACAAACTTGAACACTGTAAAGCGAAGCACGTTTTTAAAATAAACACATTTAGGATATGACTAACAGGTGTCTTTATGTTTTCATCATTCTGCCTTCAATTTTAAGACACATTTCCTCCAACCCGCCTTGGCCCAGGAAAGCATATGCCATGTAGAACGATGGTGATTCTGGCAAGCATGATGAGTCAGGGACATATGGTGTCCCCAAGCTCTCTGTTTACTCTTATACCTGGGCAGATTAGGTAGCCAGAAGCACAGAATCAGCCTGAATGCCATCTGGTCATTCCCTGGTACAGGCTGAAGGTGACAAGCCGGACCCACATACCTTGATAGCTAGGTGAGGACTCGGATCATTCACAGTGGGAACTTCAAGCTGCAGACCTGCATAGAGCAAGGTTCTGATTGTACACACTGTCAGACCACCCTTTGTCTCTGTGTAAGGGTGAGCTGCGTTCTGCAGAAGGAAGACTGGCCTTGAGTGGTTGTGGATTTGGTTTATTTAGGGCTTTCATGTGGACCTCTTTCTGACCCCAAGATAGTAGGTGGCTGCTATCACTCCTTCCCCTGCTGTTCTGAGGCCCAGGAGTTGGTCTAGAAGTTGTAGGTATTCTGCATTTAAAGCTGGTGCTTTGTCAGTAGAAATTCCAGACTTTGGTCTCATGTCTTCCTGCTTTTAAGCTCTGGTTCTGAGATTGGGGGTAACTTTTTCGACCTCCGTAAGTTATCCTTTCTTTGTTTCTTGAATGACAATCCTCAGGGGGCTGTTGCCTAGGATGAATTTATCTGAGATAATCTATGTAAAGCACCTGGATTTAGGAGGAGTGCAATAAAAGTTGGTGCCCTCCTCTTTTCTCTGGGTTATCTGGTTTTATTCCCCTCTGCCAGAGATTCCTTGCTGAGCAGGAAGCTATTATGTAATTTGCCTGTAATCCTTATGATGAAATTAAATTCCCATCAAAATAATGTTGATGTCCCGTTGGCATGTCTAGGACACAGAAATAATGATGCAGTGAAATAAAGTTGAAAATACTGGCTGAAGGAAGAGGTTAGCAAGTCACAGTGTGAAGAGAGATAGACTGGCACTTGGGAGGCCTAAACCCTTCTCCATGAAGGGTAAAATTGCCCCTGACTCTCTGGGGAGCTGCTGGAATTTGTGGGCCTCAATGACACATGCTTTGGACAAAATTCTACCCAGTCTCCAGTATCCCAGGTTCACTTTTCTCTAATCCATCAGAAGTGACTGAACTTCCCTGTCCACAAGCCCTGTAAGGAGGCTGACTCGGCAGTGTATTTCATAACCTATCACATATGGGGAGCTTTTCATCATTAATCTTGAGACAAAAATATTAAGTTACAAGTTATGAAGTTCCAAATTATAAAGGTGTCTCCACTGGATTTCTACTGGCTTCCTGGGTTTTGTTATAGAATTTGTGTTTATTTCTGAGAAGAGTCATGTTGTCTTAAACAAAACAAAATCCTCTGCTTGGAATACTGTTCCATTTGCAGCCATCCACTGCTGGTTCATGCAAGCTTCTAGGTGCTGTTCCCATCACAGAATTTTTCCAGGTCTGTTATGGGGAAATAGTGACAACATCTGGCCAACTTCAGAGAAATCAATGAGGGCTGGATGGACGGACTTTGTTCGCCTATGGTATTACAATGAATATTTTCAGGCTTTAAGGAACTGACTGTCTAAAAATCAAATTCATTGATTTTTCCAAAGGGCAAGTACAAGCAGATGGTCCCATTAAAAAAGGTCTCCCTAATGGTTTTCCAACACTCATTCTTTTTTCTTTATGTTGAACAGCTGCTCTTCTGGAAGCTGAAGAAAAAAAAACAAACAGAAAAATACCCTAAGGTTGGCTACTGTGGAATATGCAGAAGGCAGAGGGCATTTTTCTGTAGAAAAAGCTAACCAGTTATGTAAGGCCATCTCCCAAACCTCATGCTCTGAGTGCAGCCATCTCCATGGGCTCCCATGCCTGCTATACCTTCTGGCTCTGACTCCTGGTATGTGTTTCCACACTAGCAAAGGTTTGCTATGACCAGGATAGCTCTGTCCATGTAAAATAAGAGTGACCCCAGAGTCCAAAATGACAACAAGGCTGGAGAAGTGCTGAACTAAATAAGCACAATCTTTCCTTACATGTACACCCATGGACGGGTGAAAAAAGACAGGACTTCAGAGTTAAAATGAGTGGGATCCAACCCTGGCTAGATAGCTTCTGAGATGAGGTGCTCTCTTCTGAGATGGCCATGCCACTTAATCTTTCTCAGGCTCAGTTTCTTCATCCATAAAACAGAATAATGATACCTGTGTTGGCAGTGGGATCAGTGCATGTTAAATGTGTTATTAGAGCAGGAATGGAAACAGTTGGCTTGCTCTTATGAGGAATAAAGAAAAGCAAGTTGGGGAAGTGCAACCTGTGAAATTTGATGACAATTCCTCCTGCTCCAGACCTCAGGACACTTTGCCATGTCAGATGAGGGCAGACACCCCACCTTTGGTGGCACTCTTGAGCACTGACCATTACATCCCCAAGGCAGGAAATTGAAATCTGGAGCATTGAAATCTGACATATTCTGGAGAAACCACCATTAAGGTTGAAGGCAAGGACTTTTGTCTTTGCTAGTCCCTGGCACAAGTCTTGGAGAGAATGACGTTGGTGATTACTTTTCCATAATGAACCTCTTACCGCCCAAACCTTCCAGGTTCTTCCTGGATTCTTCTTCCAAGGGAGACAACCCCGCACATATGTACAACCACTTTTTGGGTCTAACTGTTGTCCAAATTAGCCCTACTTTTACACACAAAGATAAATTGCGTCCTTAGAAAAGTGTTGGGATTATGTGGAGCTTTGAACTCCCTTTGTAGCTGGCTTTTAATCCTCACGATAGCATTTATGGTGACTGGACTACCGATGACACATGCCCCTACTGAAATATCCTGAAGAGGTCCAAAGTCACAGACAAGCAGAATCGAGAGCTAAATGGGCTGTAGAAAATCTGCAATAAATTAATTTGTTAATTAATTAAAGGGAGTCATTTCTGTAGGAGTGTGGCTCAGCTGAGAGCTCATCACTGCTATTGCAGTGAGACTTCTCTTGCTGTGTGATGTTAGGCAGCCCACCAGCCTCTCTGATTATATGTTTCCTCACCTATGAATACAGAAATAATACCTGATAACATTTGTTTTGGATATACCTTGAGAGTGTTCAGGATTCAGCAAGAAAATAGACCTGAAGGCATTTTCAAAAATACTACAACTTATAACATATTATAATAATAAACTGCCATGATTATTATGTCCGAGGAGCACTACCTGGCAGGTGACACATTTCTCTACCTACTGGTTAATTTCTGCTCAGCATCTTCAAAGACATACACTTGTGCCTAAAAGTTACCCTGAATCAGTATGTGGGTGTCCATTATAAAATTCTTTCAGCTTTTCTGTACGTTTGAAATGTTCCATAATAAATTGTTGGGACATTTTTAAAAATTACCTTAACTGAAAACTTCAGCCTTGCACTGCAGTGAAATTATAGTCTTCATTTTTTAAGGGGGGAAATGGCAGCATTATCAAAATACAAAACAAAGCAAAAAAGTCATAAATTCTGACCCAGTAAAACATGTTATAGTCCAGGATATTCATTACAGTCTTATTTATAACAGCACATCATTCTCCTCTCCGAAAAAAATGTTTGAATTTTCTATGGCACATTACCCTGAGGGAATGCTCTACAAGAATTAAAACACTAGGTAAAAAAGGATATAGGGACTTTATGCCTATTATAATGCTAAGTAAAACAAGCAACAGAGAGGCAGATTTTCATATACTTATGACAACAATGTTAAATCAAAAGGAAAAGGAAATCAGAAAGACTAGAAGCAGAGGCGGCTAAAAGATTGTGATAATTTAATAATGGAGCTAGGATTACAGAAACACTTTCCTTTATGCAAATTTTCCCTCTGATGTGGTTATATGACATTTATTTTTAAAATTTAAAACAAATTATTATTTTCATTTCGTGTAATTCTTTGATTTTGAAAAAAATAAATAGAGGTTTTTATACCCAGGGCCCTCTACTTGATACTGCTGGCAAGACCTGCTGGCAAAGACCATGCTTTGAAAGACCTCGTTGGGTTACTAAATGCATTGTTCAACTGTGGGGTCAGCTATGACTTTGAACGCAATAGTTGCCAAGTTAAGGAGAGCTTGCTGGGCAGTCCTACTTAACCATGGTTCAAGTCCATTATTTCATCCAGTATTTCTGCAAGGAGCCCATGTTACCAGACTTTGAAGATGGGTTCAAGAGCCTGTTTTCTCAGAACATGAAGTTTTTGTTGGAGACCACAGACTTGGAGTTAGGTAATGAGGTGTTCCAAAATGACCCCCAAAATCAACATGATCCCCCAGAAATGCGTCAGGAAGAGCTGGAGACCACCAGGCAAAGGCTGGGATGTTACTAACAAGGATACGGGGTACAGGCAGAACATTTATTTCAGAGATCAAGCCAGTGATCAGGCCAGCCATTGGTGAACCAGCCCTTTGCTTCCACTTAAGCTGCTTCTCACAAAAGAGGCATAATTGCCCTTTGTTCTTTGGTAGTGAGAGTCAGGTTCACATCTCAGAAGATCACATCTAAAGTTCCTGGTTTCCCAGCCAGGGCTGGGCGAGGCTGAGAGGTCAGAATTCAAGAGCAGCAGTGTGCTGTGCACTCTGTCAAGGTCGTAGACTTGGAAATCTGCCCCTGTGCTGTATCTGGGTTGCCAGAATTTCAGCTCTGGCCCCAGCCCTCCTGAGGAAGGGTCCTAGGTGCCCATTTTGTTTCAGAGAATGTTAGATTCTTTCCAGGACACTTAGCTCAATGAGTCAGCAAAAGTATTTCTTGAAGACCTTCCATATATAAAGAGCTAAAATGGTAAATATGGGTAAAATACATTCTGGCCCTCAAGGAATTCACAGAGGCACAGGCCATCCAATAATAATAACAATAAATGTTTGTTGGGCCTCTGTTCTATGGACTTTCCCTAAATTAACTCATTTAATCTCCACAACAGCTCTACGACATGGGTTCTACTATCACATGCATTTTATAAAGAAGGAAACTGAAGCACAGAGAAGCAATCATAGGCAGTCTGACTCCAGAAACTGCATTCCTAACTTCCCACACCCACCCCAAGGCTGTCTGTCATGCAGTGATGGATGTCATGAGGCATTACCTTTGGACAGGGAGGCTAGGGAATCTTTCCAGATGTTTTGGAAGTTTGTTTCTCCAATGAGGACTTTCCAGCATTGTCAGATTAAGGGTTCAGAGAATAAAAGTCTTCATTTATTTCAAAATCCATGAGTGACATTAAATAAAAAATATTTTTTTCATTATAAAAACAACATAAACTACAATTTTTTTTCTTAATCTAAACAGAGTATCTTTCTATAATCTCAGAGCCCTAAACCAGTGATATTTTGGGTGCTTTTTCTTCATCTGTCCCCCACATATTTAACAGTTGCATCAACAAGACATATAACAATTTGCTTCCCTTATGTTCCTGTCACTTAAATTCATAGCAGGTACAAAGTTGCTACATCATTTTTATATTTATCACATTAATGTATTCCTTCTAGTAGATATTCAATAATCAACTTGACCATTATCCTATTTCTGAGAACATTCTTTATTATAAATAACATTGTGATGGACATCTCTAGGTCTAAAGCATGTTTCATATATTATATTTTTTCCCAAGCTTGAATTCTCAGAGGTGGATTTATAGAATAAAAAGGTAGGAACATTTATAAAAAAATTTGATATGTGTTGTATATTATCCCCTAAATTGTACTACAAAGCTGAATGTTTTACTTGTCAGCATTTGATCATTTGTGAAAGAGAATTTTGAAAAATGAATTAAGTATATGAGTGGCCAGGAGTATAAGGTGAGTCCATGCTGAAGGAAGAGAGATTTTAAACGGAGCCGGTTCCCCTGGGCAGTATGGCCTGGAGACAAGCTAGGGGAGGCAGAGATGAATGAAGGACTTCCTCACACACAATTTGAAGAACATGGACTTGATTTTGGAGATAATGGGGATCCCCTCCTAAGGGCCAAACAGAGCCTGTAGGATCAGATTTGTGTATGAAAGATACCCATGTAAGTAAGGAAACAGCTGGTAGGGCGGGTGGTGATGAGAAGGGCGTATTCACAGAAGGCCAACAAAGGAGCAGGTGAGGGATGTGGGTTGTTAAGACTTGAATGTAACTGATCAGGAGAGAGGAATTCAGATGTCTCCCAGGTTCCTGGACTTGATGTCACCCAATTTAAAAAGGGCACACAAGACAAAGGGAAGGCTTAAAGACAGATATGGAAGGAGGTGATTAATTTAGCTAGAACCTGAGGCACTGAGAGTGCCTATTGGAGAATTACCAGGTGGACTATTAGAGAACTCTACATAAGGATCTGAGTCTAGGGGCGTCTTCTGGGAAAGGGGCTGTACTTGAACATCCCACTATTCTGGGCTAAGTGGAAGCTCTGTGAGTGAGGTGACCACCAGGGAGATGTGCTGAAGGGGGCAGAATGGAGAAGACCAACAGAAATGCAGACATTCAGAGAAAAGACAGATGATAGATTCAGAAAAGAGGGATGAGGATGCGGAGTGGTCTGAAAAATAGGAAGAGAATATGACATGGTGCAGCCAAGTCACAGGAGAATTTTTTTTAATATTTAAATATTTTTGTGACCTTAAGAAAAGTACAAAAGGAGGGAGAGGGGAGGAGTTAAACACAAATATTGCAGAGAGCAGCCACCATCCAAATAGGCCAAACACTATCTGATGATGACTTCATGACTCCCTGACTCTGTTTTCTCATGTGTAAAAATGGAAAACATTATTCTGTAATTTAAAAGTTTTTGAGAAGTATGATTAAAAAAAATTACGAGTGTTCAAATTGCCTGCAAGCCAGCCTTCCCAAAAATGTATTTTGTGGAACATTCCTTGAGATGTGAGTTGTGAGATGATGAGTTTTTGTGGTCTGATGGAACTAGGGTATATGATGTTAGAAAATATTAAGCAGGTTTCTCTGCTGCAACTCCTCTGAACCTTTAATGGACTCACATAGAGAGTGAGTTTTCAATAGAGGAGTATAGTATTTCCCAAACATATTCAGCTATGGAATGCTTTTCACAGAACACCAGGAGGGATTGGTGCCTACAAAACCCACCTTAGGAAACCCCGTACATTGGGTACAATGACACCCACCTTACCAAGCTAGCAGAATTGGGTGTCCCTGGCAGAATTTGTGATCAGTGATCATTAGTTCCTCTCCCACACTAGACAACGGAAGCAGGGGAGTTGTTCTAGAAAACTGAAGCTACAATGCATAAAGGAAATCTTAAGAGATATTCTGGGACCCTAGTTCTGTAGCCTTTTCTGAGAAGCAGCTGTGAAAGGGTTCAAGTGCCAGATCTTCTACGACTTCCTAGCTGTGTAATCTGGCAGTAATTCCTTAACCTCTCTGAGGAATGATGCAAGGATGAAATCAGATAATCTAGTGTGTGCTATTGGTTACCTCTTATAGTATAATGAATTACCCTAAAACTTAGTGGCTTAATGAACACACATTTATTGTTTATTATTTCATAGTTTCTGTTCATAGGAAACCAAGCCTGGCTTAGCTGGATTCTCAGTTTAGCTTGGTCTCTTATAAGACTGCAAATGAGACATTGGCCTAGACTGGGGTCTCATCTGGAAGTTTGACTGGAAACTGATCCACTTCTAAGCTCACATATGTGGTTGTTGGTTGGATTCAGTTCCTCTCTGGCTGTTAGCCAGAGGGCACACCTTCAGTTCCTTACCATGTGGGTCTCTCCAACATGCAGCTTGATCCATCAAAGCAAGAAGAGGGAGAGACCACTAACAAGGAGTCACAATCATTTGTAACTTAATCATGGAAGAGCCATTCCCTCACTGTGTCCATACTCTATTTGTCAGAAGCACATTATTCAAGGCGGGGAGATTATACAAGGCCATGAATACCAGGAGGGGAGGGGCTACTGGGGGTCTTCTTAGAGACTGGACGTCACATAAAAAGATGTATTTTTGTATTGTAATTTCCTATTTAATAGTTGGTTATTCTTACTTTTTATTAAAAATTCCTGCTAAAATTGATTAGTCAATGTCAGCTAATTATCACCTGAAAGAACCCAAACACATAAAAAACACTCTAATGCAAAATACTTTGAGATTATCTTAGACCATGAAGATCCAGAAAGCTGCTACTTCACTATTTTTACTCCTGAGAGTAATGTCCTTAGAATTATACTACTACCTATCTCTTTTTTTGAAAGACAAAGACAATGATAATTCATAATTTTAAGATTATACATAGTAGTAACTCATTTAATCCTCAGAACAATCTTGTGAATTAAGTTCTATTTTCTCGTTTTACAAATGAAGAACTGAGACACAAAGAGGTCACAGGACTGAACCAATTGTCCTGTAGCTTTTGAGTGGCAAATTGGGGATCCCAACAATCTCTGTGACCACACACTCCACCTTAACCTGTATTGTTTATAGCCTTGTAAGAGTGGGGTGCATTGTCTCTGGTCACTCAATGGGAATTAATTAAGGAGAAGCTAGCTTCCAGATAAACACTAGAGATTTGAGGTGGGGGAAGAATGGGAGGTGAGAGGATAATGGACAGATGCACTCCCACCTATCTTTGCTTTGGTCTTTGCATCCATTTAGCATATCTGTAGGTGTCAGTTAACCAAAGCTAACTGGTGTCCTGCTAGAAATTAGAGGGGATTAGGGTACTACTTACCCCCCAGTGAGCTCAAATTAATTTCTTGGCCTTTCTGAACCCCAAGGCAAAAAATAAGATACTTAAAATAAAAAATTTCTGGGAGCCTTTCCTGTGATCAAAAGTCCACAAATAAATAGGCCTGGGTGACCTTTAGAGGCAGGGTTGGGTAAGGAGGCATGGACCCAATCTGTAGAGATTACAATGGACCTTTTTACAGATTGATGATTTGTGTAAGTGTAGCACAAAGTTTGAAAACCTGACAACATACAAGCATGTTTCTGAGCTTGGGCAAGCCAGGACCCCACCACATGAGATTTTAAGAACATGAGATCAAATATGTTATCATGGGGTATCTGGTAGACCCTGGTGGTCCCCTCGCCTTCTCCATCCTTGCAGAGAGAGGGAGTGTACTTTCCCAGGAAGAAAGAAACAACAATTCAGCTTTCTCACAAATGGGTCCTGGTGGTCACCAGGACAACCCATGGACTTACTAAGGATGTCACAGTGCCAAGAGGTGAGTTTAGGAAGAGACAGAATTTAGCACATGATGTGACTAAGGAAACAGATTGGAAGAGGGAGATATGAATGCAAGACTCCCAGCCCTCATTATCCACCTCCTAAAAATGAGAAGCCAGGTGGAGGGAACCACCAGTGCTTCTGCCATTGTTCTCCTTAACTGTGGGACCTGCTAATTAACCACTGAGACAAATTAGCTCTACCAAGAACAAAGGCCAGTGAGGGCAGGGAGTGAAGAACAAAGCACTCCCCAGGGACTTGAGGTCATTCTCCAGGTCTAATGCTTGGAGAGCTACCCAGAGAGGTGCCTGCCAACTGCAGAACTGGAATCCTGCTCCCATGAGGAGCCTGCTGCACAATGTTTCCCAAACAGGAAGCTCCCCACAGCGTCCTTGGAGAAGACTAATGGAACAGTTGTGCACACTTGCATGTACCACACACGTACAACCTTCACGACCATTTGACATTTTGATTCCAAACACTGCTCTAACTTCTGAAAGTAATTCCAGTCACATCCTGAGGTACTGTGGGGTTATTAGCCCTGCATCTGGAATCAAGGAACACAAGCCAACAGACAAAATCTTTCTTCTCTTTCAAATGAGATCTCCAGCTCTAAAAAGACTGCCTTAATTCTGCATCAGTGTCTTCTTTCTGGTGCTGTTACCTCTAAGAAGAAAAGGACAATTTTAAGAAATTTTATGACCTGAGAAGCTCTCTTTTCTTTGCCTAACCCTGGAAGTCTTGGTTAATTCCATGATCCCCATTTCCTAGCTATGTGATCCTAGACTTGATGCTGATCCTCTTTGAGTTTCAATATGATTCTGTATGAAGACAGGATCATCACACAAATTTGGCTGGTTTGCTTTGAGCACTGAATCATATGATACATGACATGCCTTGTTGTTTGCTGACCCTTCATTTTCGAAGCATTTCTGCAAGGATTCTCAAAGGCTCTCTTGCCTTTCCTTGTCCAGCCAGGTAAGTAAGGGTTTTTCACTTCCTTCCCAGCATCCCCAGGTGACATCACTTTAGTTCACTCAGGGTTCTTGGGGATAACTGCAAGCATGTCCCAGCCCCTTGGAATCTAAGCTACTTGCCAGCTTACCCCACAAAACAGAGCCTGAGAATTTGACTGGCTCAGTGTCAACCATCCTGTATTTATGCCTCTGTTCCATCTTGGGACCAGTTGTTAAAGGTAGATATCTGTAGTACACCCTTTATGTACGGGGTCTCTATGTCTCATTCATGCGGCCTGCTAATTCTTGTCCCTGAATTGGACTCCTGGCCTTGGATCCCCACCCTGTCTCTTCTTCTTCCTTTTTTTTTTTTTTTTTTTCAGGTAAGCTTGGTTAATACATTTACTTAAGGTATACAACATTATAATCTGTATACCCTATTGTGTGCTCACCATCAAAAGTCTAGTTTCCTTCCATATATTTGCAAATTGGATAAAGGACAAAGGTATGCTCTTTGTTGTCTTGCTAATGTCGGCTCTGTTTCCATTTCCAGCTTCTGATGCTCAGAACTGACCCCCACTGGAGATTCCATAATTGTAGCGCAGAGAAATCAGAGACTCAGACAAAGGAAGGTCTTAGAGAACGATACCATGTCTAACTTCTCAGTACAAGAATCCTCTCTAAAGCCAGCCAGTGAGCACACCTCTTGAGCTCCCATTATATCCCAGGCACTGCAGTAAGTCAAGAGATTCAAAAATTAATATAACGTGGGGTGGCCACGTGGCTCAGCTGGTTAGAGCACAAGCTCTTAACAACAGGGTTACCGGTTTGATTCCCACATGGGCCAGTGAGCTGTGTCCTCCACAACTAGATTGAAGACAACGAGCTGCTGCTGAGCTTCCGGAGGGGCGGCTGGATGGCTCAGTTTGTCAGAGTGCGAGCTCTCGACAACAAGGCTGCCGCAACTAGATTGAAAATGGCAACTGGACTTGGAGCTGAGCTGTGCCCTCCATAACTAGATTGAAGGACAACAATTTGGAGCTGATGGGCCCTGGAAAAACACGCTGTTCCCCAACATTCCCCAATTAAAAAAAAATTAATAAAACTTCAAGAAACTCATCCTCCAGTGAGGGATACAAGCACATAAATAAACCTATATACATGATACAGAGACGTTGTTCCTCCTGAAGGCTATTTATCCAGGCTGTGCTCCAATATCCCCATGATGGGCCTCCTTATTCTGTGATATGGTTTAGTCCTTCACCATGTTTGCAATTGCTAAAATGTTCTTTCTAATTTGAGCCCAATTCTCCTCCCTTCTACCTTCACCTCTTGGATTTAGAGTTTAAGCCCAAGTCAATCTGAGATAAGATTCCATTCTTACCAGCTGTATGACCTTGAGTTAAGTCTTTCAATCTCTGTCGTGTGGGGCGTCCGGCAGGGTCTCTGGTCCCACTCCCCACACAAAAACGCAGGATATGGCTAGGCCAAAAAGGAACACCCACGGAGCCATAAGTAGGGGAGTCATATCTCTATACTCTCGCTGGCGGCTGGGTTGAAGACACAGGAACCAGGAGCAACACAATTCTCAACCCTCACTGTGCCGCTTGCAGACTCAGCCACCATCTTCTTGCTAGTTCCCCCCTTTTCTTTTTGCTACTAGCCTAGCCACGGCAGTTATATTCATGGCTAATGGCTCACTGGTTACAGCTGACGGCCAACTAGCCAGAGCTGCTGGCCATTTGATCACAGTCGATGGCCATTTACTACCTGAGCCAGCACCTTTCTATGTGAGGCCGAGAGCCTGGAAACTGCTTTTTGGGGCTCTGTCCCCACAACCTCTCTGAGTCTCAGTTTGCTCAGCTGTAAAGTGAGGACAGTAGCCACTTGGATGTGTTGTATTACATGAGATAACATGTTTTGTTCTATACAGATAAAGAAACTGAGGCTCAGAGTGCTTAAGTAACCTGCCCAAGATGAGTCAATCAGAGAAGTCACGTAAACCTAGGCTGTTTGGCTGTCGCACAAGTCTTTCCTCACTGAAGGTTATGTCTACCCATCTGTTGACATCCACAGTGTATGCTCCTCTGGAGAAGACCCTTCTTTTAGGCTCTAGACCTGAATATAAACTGCGCACAGAACTTTAACCACTCGATGGACCGCAGTTACTTCAAGATGAATGTGAACTCATTTTCTTTTACTACAAACCTGTTCCATCCATCTTATCCCATTTGGCCCAAGTCGGATGCCTGGAAGTCATCTGCACCTCCACCGCTCACTCACCTCTAACAGCCAAAGAAGCCGTTAGTGCTGCCTCTTGAATGCAGCCAGCTCTGCCGTGTACTCTACCCCCTCTGCCATGCCTCAGTTCCTGCAGGCTTCATTTCTTGCCTGGATTTCTGT